>NC_063163.1:52340544-52643574 GCF_023159225.1 Perognathus longimembris pacificus
TCTTTTGACATACCTTATAACTACAAAGCAGACCCAACAAATAGGTGAGAATAAATTCTGATCTGTGTTATCTACGGGAAATTACTTGCAAAAGAATGTTAGGGACTTTACAGAGTTAATATATTTAATCCAGGAAAGTTCAATTTACAGAATAAAATGACATAGCATGCACACGAGTACACACACACACACACACACACACACACACACAAACAACAACAAAAACAAAAACAGCCACATTTCCTTCTTGTATGTACCCAATGAAATTTTCATTTGTTTGACTCAAGAGATGTAATTGTTCAGCTCTCATGGTTTCAACTGTTCTTAAAATAAAAAGACAATATAAAGTAGCAGCATAGACAATATAGGGGAAATGTAAAAAGTATAGCCATCTATGTGAGGTGCCAGACTTTGAAGTCAGGCCCCACCACGTGAACCCCATTTTAGAATCGAACCCTGAGCCAATCAGATTTGTACCTGTGTGCTAATCTTGCTTGCACAGCTGATTGTTGTAACCTTGTTCTTTGCCTTTATAAGCCCTGTGTAATCACAGCTCGGGGCTTCCTCCTAACCTCCGCTGTGTCGGTGGGTAGGACGAGGCCCGAGTTGGCAGCTCGTTAAATAAACCCTTGCCTTGCTTTTGCATTTCGGAGTGTCTGAATCTCGGTGGTCTTCTTGGGGGTGGTCTTGCAACTTGGCACAACATTTGGGGTTTCGTCCGGGATAGCCCCAGAGACCCCGAGATCCCAGACTCCGAAGGTAAGAAAACAGCGCTGTTCATTTGTCTTGTCCTGTAATGTGCCTGTTTGTTTGTCTTGCTTTTGCTTATTTCTTGAAGGGGTTGTCGAAGCAGATGTACTTACTTGACAATCCTGGTGAGACCGGGGGATGTCCCAGACTCTTCACCCTTAAAGGGGGATCTCTGGAGCCCCGCTTTCAACTTGAATTCACTCTTTCTGCATCCTTGCAGGGGGATGTGTGGGCCAACTTGGGAAATCTCCAGTTTTTCTTGTTCTTGATCTTGCCTATGTTTTTTTCCTTCTGTATTAATTGTTTTGGTTTCTTTTCTTTTGTAGCCTTTTGGACTAAACATCTGATCAGAGCTATGGGTAACGTTCTATCTTGGGGTCCTCCATCTAGCCCCCTAGATTTGACTCTAGTTCACTGGAAGGAGATCAAGGAGATAGCTCAGAACCGAGGTGTGGCCCTTAAGAAGGAAAAGTGGATTACCCTGTGCAAGTCAGAATGGCCCACCCTTGAGAGAGTTAATTGGCCACCTGAGGGAAGCTTTGACATCATTAAGATCAGTACCTTACAAAGCCTAATCGAAGCCCCTCGTTCAGGCTATATAGACCAGATTCCTTATATAGACACCTGGAAAGAACTAGTTGACAGGGACACTCCAGCTTGGGTTCGGCCTTTCTTACCAACTCCCTCCTCCACTCCTTCCCCTACCCCAATATTCACTCAAAAAACACGGGGTGCCAAGAGAGAACCTAAGAGGGGAGAAAAGAAATTATATCCACCTGTCCTCCAGGGAGGAAGCACAGAGGAGGAAATGCTTCCCCCTCCATACGCCCCACCCCAGTTAACTCTCCAAGAGGAGGACTCTGAGGAAGATGTTTCAGCTGTGCCCTCCGCCCCGGAGGGCCCCGCTCAATCAACTCGCCGGCGCCAAAGAATTACATCTCTTCACAAATCTACTACCCTTCCCCTACGCCCTATAAGTCCTGTGGATGCGGACGGTCGACAACAATTCCAATACTGGCCATTTGCTACTAGTGATCTTTACAATTGGCGTGCCCAAAATGCCCCCTTTTCTGAGAAACCTCGGGACTTAATTCGCTTGTTTGAAACTATACTTTTCACTCACCAGCCCACTTGGGATGATTGTAGCCAGCTTTTACAGGTACTTTTCACCAATGAGGAGAGAGGTCGTATTCAAGAAGCGGCCCGGAGACTTATCCCTGGCCCCAACGGAGCACCCATCACGGATCCTGCCTTGATTGATACCTATTTTCCCCAGACCCGACCAGCATGGGACTACAATACGGCTGAAGGTAGGGAGCGACTCCTTGTCTATCGCCAGGCTCTGCTGGCAGGTCTCAAGGCGGCGGCTCGCCGACCTACAAATATGGCCAAAGTTTATGATATCAGACAGGGAGAAAGTGAAAGTCCGGCAGCATACCTTGAGCGTCTTATGGAAGCCTTTAGTCAATACACCCCATATGATCTTGAGACCCAGGAATCTGCTCAGATGATTATGTTTGCCTACGTAAATCAAGCCGCACCGGATATAAAGCGGAAATTGCAGGCTCTAGACAGGCTTGGGGAAAAATCTATTAGGGATCTAGTAGCAGTGGCGGAAAAGGTTTATAATAAGAGAGAAACAGGAGAACGAAGACAGGAAAGGAGTCTGGCTAGGATTTTGGAACAACAACAGAAGGAACTCAGGGAAATCCTGACCTCTATGCAGGCAGGAAACTTTAGACAGTCCTCCTCTCCAAGTAAGGAGCAAAAGCCCAAACCCCAACCAAGGATGGGGAAGAATCAATGTGCTTATTGCAAGAAGGAGGGGCATTGGATC
Source organism: Perognathus longimembris pacificus (assembly GCF_023159225.1). NCBI lineage: Eukaryota > Metazoa > Chordata > Mammalia > Rodentia > Heteromyidae > Perognathus > Perognathus longimembris. Next base: position 52,343,132 of record NC_063163.1, read on the forward strand.
AGAAACTGCCCAGAGCTAGCCCAGGAAAAGGAGGAAAAACATAAAGTAGGATCAAGAGTGTTGTCAACCTTAGAGATAGCTGAGGACAGTGACTGAGGGAGTCGGGGTTCAGATCCCCTCCCTGAGCCCAGGATAACATTAAAAGTGGAGGGGAATCCAGTCATGTTCATGGTAGATACGGGAGCAGAAAATTCAGTATTACTAGCCCCGAGAGGGCCGATGTCCACTAAAACAACATGGGTCCAAGGTGCAACGGGCACTAAACCCTATAAATGGACTACTCAAAGAACAGTGGACTTGGGAGCGGGCCAGGTAACCCACTCGATTTTAGTCATCCCTGACTGCCCCTATCCATTGCTTGGACGTGATCTCTTAACGAAAATGAAAGCTCAGATACAGTTCACAGACAGTGGGATTTCTGTGACGAACTCAAGAGAAAAGCCTGTTAGTATACTAATAACTAGCAAGTTAGAAGAAGAGTATAGGCTATACCAGCATCTCAAGCCCGAGTCTCCAGAAAATGAGTGGCTACGGGCGTTTCCCCAAGCATGGGCAGAAACTGGGGGAATGGGACTGGCAAAACATCGTCCTCCAATTTTTGTGGAACTTAAAGCCGGAGCTGACCCAGTAAGAGTTTGCCAGTACCCTATGTCACTAGAAGCAAAGAAAGGGATCACTCCTCACATCAGAAAATTATTAGATTTAGGAGTTCTGAAGCCCACCCAGTCAGCCTGGAATACTCCATTATTGCCTATAAAAAAGTCTAATTCCAATGATTATAGACCAGTGCAAGACTTGAGAGAAGTTAACAAGAGAGTAATGGACATTCATCCAACAGTCCCAAACCCATATACCCTGCTGAGCTCCCTGTCACCGAGCCATGTGTGGTATACTGTGTTGGATCTAAAGGATGCTTTCTTTAGCCTGCCCTTAGCCTCACAGAGCCAAAGCTACTTTGCATTTACTTGGCACGATCCTGAAATCGGGATAAGCGGTCAATTGACCTGGACCAGGCTGCCTCGAGGATTTAAGAATTCGCCTACAATCTTTGATGAGGCGTTACATGAAGACCTAAGTGAGTACCGCTCCCAAAATACTGAAATAAGTCTATTGCAATATGTAGATGATTTGTTAATAGCTGCTCCAGACAAGGATAGTTGTTTAAAGGGAACAGCTAGGCTCTTAAAGACTCTTGGCAATTTGGGCTATAGGGCCTCCACTAAAAAGGCACAAATTTGTAAACCTGAAGTCACCTATCTGGGCTTCATATTAAAAGAGGGCAAGCGTTGGCTGTCAGATGCACGTAAAGAGACTGTGCTAAAAATTCCTGTGCCTAAGTCAGCGAGACAAGTCAGAGAATTCCTGGGAACGGCGGGTTTTTGCCGGCTGTGGATACCTGGGTTCGCTGAGATGGCCAAGCCTTTATATGAAGCCACCAAAAACCTCCCAGAATTTCATTGGACTGAGCAGATGCAAAAAGCCTTTGAGGCAATCAAGAAAAGCCTTCTAGAAGCCCCAGCCTTAGGCCTACCTGACGTGAATAAACCATTCACATTGTTTGTGGCCGAAAAGAAAGGAATAGCAAAAGGGGTGCTCACCCAGCCAATTGGGCCCTGGAGACGACCGGTCGCCTATTTGTCAAAGAAATTGGATCCTGTCGCCGCTGGGTGGCCTCCGTGCTTAAGAATAATAGCTGCAGTAGCCCTCTTGGTAAAAGATGCAGATAAGTTGACTCTGGGACAGAATCTGACTGTAGCCACTCCACATGCTCTAGAGGGGGTGCTAAAACAACCACCTGACCGATGGATGAGCAATGCCCGCATGGTCCATTACCAAACGTTGTTACTTAACCCGGCACGTATCAGCTTCTGTGTACCAACAGCATTAAACCCAGCAACTCTGCTGCCGGATCCGGATCTGGAAGCGCCCCTGCATGATTGTGACCAGATCCTGGCCCAAACACATAGCCTCCGGCCAGACTTGCTGGATTTGCCGCTATCACATGCCGAGCACACCTGGTTCACCGATGGCAGCAGCTTCATTCGAGATGGAAAAAGGTATGCGGGTGCGGCGGTTACTACGGACACTGAGATATTGTGGGCAGAGGCACTCCCTCAGGGGACTTCTGCACAAAGAGCAGAACTAGTGGCACTAACAAAAGCTTTACAGATGGGAAAAGGAATGAGACTAAATATCTATACGGACAGCCGGTACGCTTTTGCCACTGTACACATCCATGGAGCCATTTACCAAGAAAGGGGGCTACTGACAGCTGAAGGAAAGGCCATTAAAAACAGACAGGAGATTTTAAGCCTCATCCGGGCCCTATGGGAACCAGCAAAGATTGCCATTATGCATTGCCCGAGTCATCAAAAGGGAGTTGATTCGGTGACTAGAGGGAATAATCTGGCTGACCAGGCAGCTAAGGAAGCAGCCCTCCATCCCAGAGCAGAAGTATTGACTGTAGTAGACCCAGGACCACGAGCTTTGCCTCCTGTACCCCAGTATTCCCAGGAAGACTTGGAGTGGATAAAAAAAATTCCCATGACCCACAAAACCCTGGACAGAGAAGGAAACGATGACTGGTGGAAAACTGGTGAAGGGAAACTTATCTTGCCACAAAGGCTAGGTAAGGGGATCCTTAAAAGAATCCACCGAGCTTCTCACATGGGAACCCGAAGAATGCAGGACTTGCTCCGACATTCCAAAGTAAAAATTAGACAAGGAGATCAACTTATTGAAAATATTGTTAAAAATTGCAAGGCCTGTCAGCTTACCAATGCCCCCAATCAACAAGTTACTAAAGGAGCTCGCTTCCGTGGGGATAGGCCAGGCGTGTATTGGGAAGTAGATTTCACAAAAATCAAACCTGGAAAATTTGGATACAAATATTTGCTAGTTTTTGTAGACACCTTTTCAGGATGGGTGGAAGCCTATCCAACAAAGCATGAAACTGCGAATATAGTGGCTAAGAAGATCCTGGAAGAAATCCTACCCAGGTATGGCTTCCCATCCACCATTGGGTCGGACAACGGACCGGCTTTCGTTTCAAAAGTAAGTCAGGGAATAGCCGCTGCACTGGGGACAGATTGGAAATTGCATTGTGCTTGTAGACCCCAGAGTTCAGGACAGGTAGAGAGAATGAATCGGACTCTAAAAGAGACCTTAACTAAATTGGCCTTAGAGACTGGCGCAGACTGGGTGTCACTCCTTCCTTTTGCTCTACTTAGGGTAAGAAATTCTCCCTATCAACTTGGCTTTACTCCTTTTGAAATAATGTACGGGTACCCTCCGCCCATTATCCCTAGCCTTCAGACTGAATTGCTCACTGATTTGGATGATATTGAATTTTTGTGTAAACTTGATTATTTGCAGCTCGTGCACAAGAAAATGTGGCCCCAACTCAAGGCATTATATGATTCTGCTTTTGTCCCTATCCCCCATTTATTCAGGCCAGGAGATTGGGTGTTCGTCCGGAGGCATAACTCCAAATCCTTAGAACCACGATGGAAGGGACCCTACGTGGTGCTACTGACTACTCCCACGGCCCTTAAAGTAGATGGCGTCACCACTTGGGTCCATTGCTTCCACGCCAGGCCAGCTGACCCCTTTGCCCTGGATGACAACTACCGTGATGGAACATGGGAGGTCTCCAAGCACCCAACTCAGCCGCTTCGCCTTCGCCTCAAGAAAAGAAAGTTAGACTGAATATTGTTATAATTTTCTTTTTGCCTTCTTTCCTTACTACCCTGGCTAGTGTTGATGTCATTTTGGCAGCTCACTCCAAAGTGAGGTGACCCCCTTATTTTAGGTAGTTTTGAGCTTGCTCAGGAATACGGGTATAGCCACCCGACCCTTAGAGCACAGTTGAGAAGTTTATGTATTATTTTGTTGCTTACATTTGGATACTAAACACTATAGAGCTAATGGTAAGTCTGTATAGCTGAAAGTTAATTTTCAGTTTGCAGCAATCCTGCAGTCCCTTGGAAAAGTAGACTAAGGTTATAGGTTCCTGGCTAGGTAAGGTCAACGCCCCTGAGTCAGCCTGAAGAAATTACAGAAGATGGATGATCTTCACCCATCAGCCCCCCTTTAAAATCAAGGGACCAGAGTTGTTTTTGGGAAGATGAGGCAGGATAAACTAGAGACATGCAGAACAGAGGTACAGAGAATATTCTTGTAAGAAATGGTGACAGGCCCTTTGGTTACTACATTGGGTCCTACTGGCCCATGCCTTACCTCTATATCATCCCCTAGACATGCAAGCCATTGAAATGGACAGAATGGAGCCATGATTGGCTCCCAAGGTACCAAAAAGAAAAAGGGGGAAATGAGGTGCCAGACTTTGAAGTCAGGCCCCACCACGTGAACCCCATTTTAGAATCGAACCCTGAGCCAATCAGATTTGTACCTGTGTGCTAATCTTGCTTGCACAGCTGATTGTTGTAACCTTGTTCTTTGCCTTTATAAGCCCTGTGTAATCACAGCTCGGGGCTTCCTCCTAACCTCCGCTGTGTCGGTGGGTAGGACGAGGCCCGAGTTGGCAGCTCGTTAAATAAACCCTTGCCTTGCTTTTGCATTTCGGAGTGTCTGAATCTCGGTGGTCTTCTTGGGGGTGGTCTTGCAACTTGGCACAACATATGTTCTTTAATCAAATCAGTCATAAAATGGATTATTTAATCTTTAGTTCTGTATAAATAAATATACATTTTTTTTCCTATACAGCAATAGATTGTAGGTCTTGTCACACTGGGACGGATTATTCTTCAGGGCTACCACCAAGGAATTCCTTCCTTAAAAATGTGGGAATGTGGCCTAGTGGTAGAATGCTTGCTTGTGTAGCATACATGAAGCCCTGGGTTCAATTCCTCAGCACCACACATACAGAAAAATCCAGAAGTGGCATTGTGGCTCAAGTGGTAGAGCACTACTGCAGAGACAGCACCCAGGCCCAGAGTTCCAGCACTAGAATTGGGAAAAAAATGAATTTTCAACAACTATACTAGAGCATTTCTTTAACAATAAAAGAAAGCCGGCCACATGCAGACCAAATGATTTAATGATATGCAAAATTCAGACAACACAAGAAGGCAAAGTTTTGAGGACAGATGTGGTGCCACATGCTTATAATCCCAGCTACAAAGAAGACAGTGATCAGGAAGACCAATATTTAAGGCCAGTCCAAACAAAAAGTTAATCAGATTGCCATCTCAAGCTACAACCTTGTCATGATGACATATATTCTATAATATCAGATATCAGGAGGAAAAACAGGAAAATCTCCATCAGAGGCAGGCCCCAAGCAAAGCTGTGAAACCCTATATGGAAAATAATTAAAGCAAAAAGAACCCATTTGGGGCATGTATTTAGAGCACCTGCATAACAAGCACAAGGTCCTGAGTTCAAACCATAGCACTGCTAAAGGAAAGAAAATACATAAGATTTTGAGATCCGTCTAGTTCTCATAACTGCTGAATTTCAAGGAAATTCTATTTTAACAGGTATGACAGAGAACCTAGTGAAGGGTTCACTCCTGTAAGACACTTTTCTTAAACCTTTTCACTGTGCTCTTAAAAATGAATGGCCTATGAAATTAAGAAAATTGAAGTAGGGAAGAGTTGAGTTAGGAAGGATGGGGGAGAATGATGAATGGGTGAAAGGGGTTAAACCAATCAAAATGCATTGTATCCATATACTGATTTGTTGAATGATAACTCTTTTGTACAACTATTCACAATAATAAAAAGTTTAATCTGGCCAGGAGCTAGTGACTCACACCTGTCATCTTAGCTACTTGGGAGACTGAGTTCTGAGGATATGGTTGATAGCCAGCCTGGGCAGGTGAGTCATCACTCTTCTTATCTCTAACCACCAAAAAGCCATAAGTGGAAATGTGGGTCAAGTGGTAGATCACTAGCCTTCGGCAAGAAGCTCAGGGACAGTGCCCAGGATCCCTGAGTTTAAGCCCCAGGGCTAGAACAAAAAGAAAAGAAAAGACAAACCCTTAACTTTATTAGACCATGTATGGCACAATAGTATGAAGATTGCTCCTCATATCAGTGGCCATATTGGGTTCACCATTCTATTTATTTTTAGTTCTAAAGCAAAGCATTTCTATTCTGGAGACACAGCTTCAGTACCTTGAAAAGAGGAGAAGAGAAATATCAACCTCCTAATTTTCAGTTGGGAAGCTGGGACAGGGAAAACACGTCTATTAGCTACATTTCTGCTGAAACAAAAGGGAAAAAAAAGAAGAGGTGATTTTCCATATAATTGGTGTAAAACCACTTGATGTCTCAAATAATCTGAGTATGTTTCAATACCTTGTAATTAAAGTCTCTATTTTCATTTTAGGGATACTAAAAGATCAGAAGATTGAGCACACTAATTTTATAACTCCACGTTTCAATTACTAGAGATCCTTAAACTATTGTAGGATATCAAATGTAATCATTGGGGATGTCTTTACCTGAATATAAATTCTGCTCTTCCTGCAACCTGAAAGTAAAGCAGTAGAAAGAGAGATGTTTTGCTAGAAAGAGTATTTTCTATAAGAATAAATGCTGCTCTAAGAATTTGCATTTCTAACTCATTTTTCTTTATGTAACTGAGAGGGAGAATTCTCTCTTCTCTGGAAAAATAATTTAGTTGTGAACTGAACTATATGATATTGTGGACTCCATGAGTTTGACTCTTTTAATTGGTAGTCTCCAACTCGGATAAAGAGAATTGTGGAAACAATGTATGCATTAGCTTCCCAAATAATAAAATAAAGGTGGATAAGGAATCAATTATGTACCTCAAAATCAGAACTGAAACTATAAAACTTTCAGGCAATGTAAGGACAAATCTGGATAACTATGTTAGTCATTGGTTTAGTCTTATGACATTAAACTTGATAAGATGTAAAGAAAATGCTATACAAACTTGGATGCCATTAAAATTTGACTTTTTAGGTGCAGAGGTTAAAGTCTGCAACCCTAACTACTTGGGAGGCAGAGATCAGGGGATTGCAGCTGGAATCTAGCCACAGTACATGGGTTAAAAAAAAATCCCAACATTAGAAAAGATAGATATACAACCCTGGTAATATGCTAAGATCCACAGTGTTGTAGACTTTAATATAGCAAACGTTCAGTATATGAAATATAATAATTATTTTTAATAAATAATAATAAATAATTTTTAATAAATAATTATTTTTAAAATTTTGAATAAGGATTCAGATTGGCTGGGAAAGGGATCCATAGATGGTCCGCAGATATGACAAAATCAGATGAGACGCAATTCCTTATAGGTTATATGATTCCAGAGAGACATTACTGTGACTTTTTACTAAGTGCTCTGTTTTCATGTGCTCTGTTCCTCCATTGGATATATCTTAGTATATTCAAAATATACAAAAAACAAACAACAAAAAAGAATCACTGCCTAAATACCAAGGAAAATGAGTAGCACTTGCAGAAGACATGAAAAGCCTGTAGCAGGGTTACCCTATGGACTTTGCACACAATATTTCAGATTAAGTTAAAGTAGAGCAACCAAGAAAGTCATTCAGCTCAAAGCAAAATGCTCAGCTAGTGAAATTAGCTTTTCCACAATTTTATCTTTCACTTTGAAAGAAAAGTCATATCTAAAAAACATAAATTTCCGTGTTGAGTTAAAACCCCTTTATACAACTACTTTAAAGATAATTTTAAAAATTAAAGTTACATCTATTAAAAACTAAACACAGCATTGATTGAAAAAGGGGTCATGAATTGTGTGTGTGTGTGTGTGTGTGTGTGTGTGTGTGTGTGTGTGTGTGTGTGTGTACCTACAATCTCTATCCTGTGGCTTGAACTCAGGGCCTGGGCTCTGTCCCTGGCCTTGTGTGCTCAAGGTTAGCACTTTACCACTTGAGCTGCAGCTCCACTTCTGGCTTTTTTGGTGGTTAAATGGAGGTGAGAATCTCATAAACTTTCCTGCTCAGGCAGGCTTTGAACTCTGATTCTCAGATTTGAGCCTGTTTAGTAGCTAGGATTACAAGTGTGATCCTCCAATATTTTTACTTAAAGCATAGAGTTATCAGAATGAAAATTTGGAGCAACTGGGATTCTCTAATTTTGCTGGTAGGAGTGGTCAGTGGTTCAGACATTTTGGAAACCAGTTGGCAGTTTCTTATGAATTTACATGTGCACTTACCATATGACCCAGCAGTCCTAGTCCAAAGTATTTTCTCTCAAGAAAATGAAAACTTATATTTATCCAATAACTTTTCTGTAAATGTTTTTAGTGTTGTTATTTGTAGTAACCTAAAACTCCAAACAACCTAAATGTCCCTCAGTTGCAGAATAGATGAGGCAATAGAAGTACATTTCTATAATGCGGTACTTCTCACTTGAAAAAAGAAATGAAGTACTGATTGACAAATCAACATGCAATAATATCTAATGGGTTTGAACTATAATAGATAGATAGGTAGATAGGTAGATAGATAGATAGGTAGGTAGGTAGGTAGATAGATAGATAGATAGATAGATAGATAGATAGATAGATAACCGGACTCAAAGGACAACATACTTTTTGGTACAATTTATGCATTCAAAGGGAAAACTACAAGGACAGAAGCATCACAATTGGTAGGTGTGAAGTGAGGAGAAAATTTACTGCAAAAGGCAAAGGACATTGGGAAGACAATTAAGTTTTCACTGTGAAAGTAGCGATTATGTACATTGCTTAATTACTCAAAACAAAAAGATGACTTCCTGAACTGCTATGTGTCTGGGTTTCATCCACCTCAGATTGAAATACAACTGTTGGAAAATGGAGAGAAGACAGATAAAGTAAGACAGTCAGACCTGGCTTTTAGCAGGGACCGGTCTTTCTATCTTCTGGTTCACATGGAAAAAAATAAAAGTAAAAGGTGACTTGTAGCCAGGCACTGGTACCTCACACCTGTAACCCTAGGGACTCAGGAAGTTGAGGTCCAGCAGATCAAATGTTAAAGCTAGCTTTGGCAAAAGAAAAAAAAAGTCCATGAGACTCCAATCTCCAAATAACCAGCAAAGAGCTGGGCAGGAGGTATGTCTCAGGTGGCAGAATGCCAGTTGTAAGAAAACTAAGTAAAGAAAAGAGGCCTAAGTTAAAGCCCTAGTTCTTGGGGAGAAAAAAGGCAGACGGGTAGTGTGGTGACATATGTGTGAATCACACCTCCATTCAAAAGTTGAAAAAAGAAGAAACTTCTTTAAGGTATATATTCACTTCTAAGGTATTATAGTAGTTAAATATATGTGTGGATCTGGCACAAAGATTAATTCAATGGTGTCATTACTTTATAATTGAAAACAGTACTGATAATTAAAATAAAAACTATGAGATTTTCAAAAGCACATTTTATTTAATATGTAAATGTTATATAACTATTATATATAACACATAGATATGTGTGTATACACACATGATCTCTAGGTAATTCTAAATGAGTCATCTGAAACTGTTTCAGATAAAGAATAATTTTGAGTGCATCGAAGTTAAAAATTATTTATTGAAATTTTCCTTTGACAAAGCATAATTATACTAAGCCAGAAAAAGAGTCATTAATATAACTGTTGAGAATAAACTATCTGGAGATTTTAGTTTATTCTTGTCCCTGTTGAAGTTCTATAAGTCTCTGCAAACATATACATTTTTAGTGATGTTTCCAGACAATGGGAAAAAAACATGGTAAAATTTTTTTAGGCCTGCAGTGACGTTGGCAAGGGTTTAATAAATTCAGACAACAGATGGCATGGGATATTTACGAGCCCAGTTGTGGAGTGCTTACAGAATGACTCATGAACTCATGGCTGTTTATTGGAGAGGAGGAAATGGCAAATCTTGTTTAAAATGCTGCTTGCCATGCTGCAGAAAGACTACAAATCTTCTTCAACCTTGCATTTGTCTCTCTCCTTCCTACTTTTCTTATTTTTTTGTTTGCTTTTTTATTAAACTTTTTTCTTTATTATCAAAGTGTGGTACAGAGGGGTTACAGATTCATATGTAAGGCAGTGAGTACATTTCTTGTTCAACTTGTTAATAGGCAAAGTGTTTTGTTGTTGTTCATATTATTGACTACATTTGATATCGGGTGTCAAAATTTTATTTCAAATGCAAAGCAACAGCAATGTGCTTGCAGGAATATATTTTAACCTTTTTTAGATGTAAAATGAGTATATCTAGCCTACATGGATAAATACATTAAATTTACTGACATATTACCAGTGGATTAGAGTGAACCAGATTTTGGGCTTCCTTCCCTTACTCAGAAAATGAAATTAAAGTTGAGGGAACATAAAGAAGCACTTAATGCTATTCGAAGGTATTGAATGACAATTGGTAGCAAGCAAAGGAAGTGGAGGAGGGAATATATTGAAGCAATCCTTAAAGGATGTAAACCAATTATCATCAGCTAATGCTATAATTCAAATTAATAACTATAGATGGTAACAAATGAAGGTTCTTCAGTAGTTCATCAGGCATTATTATTATTATTATATATATATATATATATTTTTTTTTTTTGGCCAGTCCTGGGCCTTGGACTCAGGGCCTGAGCACCGTCCCTGGCTTCTTCCCGCTCAAGGCTAGCACTCTGCCACTTGAGCCACAGCGCCGCTTCTGGCCGTTTTCTGTATATGTGGTGCTGGGGAATCGAACCTAGGGCCTTGTGTATCCGAGGCAGGCACTCTTGCCACTAGGCTATATCCCCAGCCCCCATCAGGCATTATTTTAAACATGTTTTTATTCCAGTATTGGGGCTTAAACTTTGGGCACTGTTCCTTGGCTTTTTTTCTCAAGGCTAGTACACTACCACTTGAGTCAAACCTTCACTTCTGGCTCTTTGGGTAGTATTTTGGCAATGAGTCTCATGGACTTTCCTACTTGGGCTTACTTTAAACCGTGACCCTCAGATCTCAGCCTCCTGAGTAGCTAGAATTGTAGACATGAGCCACTGGTAGCCAGCTATAAGTATTTTAATATTGATTAATTTTTTTCACATTTACTTTTTTTTCTTCTTTTGCTGAGGATTTAACCCAGTGTTTCATGCACTATAAACAAATGTTTTACCATTGAGCTACAATCCTAGCTTTACTATGAATTTTAATAATCAAAATCCTTTCCAGATTTAAATTCAAGTGCATATGATGAGAAGAAAGGAATCCTCAGATCTAAAGTTTAATTCTTTGGAGGAAAAGCATTCAAATGAGGATCAAAGGTAACAAGCCTTAGACTGAAAATGTGGCATAGGTCTTTGGAGCATAAGCTCCTATTACTAAACAGGCTGGCTATTTTATTTAAGAGGACAGTTGAACACATTCTTCAGAATCCAGCATCCTCCCATGTATGTTCTCACCCCGTGGATCCGAGATCAGTTACAGTCTGTAGAGACGTTCTCAAAGCCTGTTGTGAAATCCAGTTTGCTGTTTTTGCTGGCATCCACACTGGTTCCTGTCCCTGCACCCTCTTTACAGAAAAAGTCTAAAGTTGCTACTAAAATGTATCCAGCTTAGACTCTGCTTGATCCTACACTCTTACCGAATTCTGTACTTGAAAGTATGTACATCTCTAAAATCAAATTTTAAACTAAGGAACCACAAGCCAATAGCAGAACATGTATTATTTGAATTATCCCTTGTAAATTATGTTTACTTTCTAAGATGTTCCTTTCCTGGGATAGAAAATTGCATTCAGGTTAGGACTGAGGTCTGAGGGTTGGGATGTATTTTTTTAAATGAAGATTCTATGTCCCATTTTAAAAAGACTATTCAGACTTACATTAAGAGTCTGACTCCTTGCTATTCAAGCCAGGGGAATCAGCCATCTGATGCAGGCAGCAGACTCTGAGGTACAATATTTATTATTCTGTTGATTACAAGGATGGCCACAATGGATCCACATGTTCTAACTGCATTGATAAGGTTCTTTTTCTTACCAAGCACTCATGCGGGCATTGCTCAAAGCAACCTGATGTCCAGTAGCTCAAAAAAAGGAACCAAAATTCTATTTCATGCCTGATCAGCCAACTAAAGTCTGAGTGTAATAACTTTAGCTCTGATGTACTAGTCAGATTGACATTCCCATTGGAGGATGAGATTGGGAAACCAGCCCCATCTCTCAGTTGCATCTCTCAGTTCTGGTTTGCTTCTGGTATAGGAAGAAAGAATAAATATAAATTTGGTCTGTTCAGTGACTGAGCCTTGCCAAATGTACCAGCTTTAAAGAGAAAGAAAGAAAGAAATTCTACACAAGGATAAAGTTCCACAAAGATGTTTCTCCTCACCCTGGAAACTGATGCTTGGACACAAATAGAAAAGAGAAATATCACTGTCCTCTGTCCCATGAAGGGAAATAATTGGGAGGAAAATTTTCTAAATGGATATGTGCACATCCTTAACATGGTGCATAGATAATAGCAAATGGCCATATTCAACAAATGGCCACAGATTTTATTTTGGTTTTCTTTAAAAAAAATAGAATAGCACTGTTTATTATTATGTGAAAATAATTAAGAATAAAGCAGCAGAATGAATACAACCATCCACTCTACATACATTTTGGAATTTTACTGACCTATAGATAATTTTATATTAACAGACTTGAGAGCCGAAATGCACTTTATTTATCTCTCTTTTTCTTCTTTTTCCTTTCTTTTTTTTCTTTTCTTCCTTCTCTGTATGTCTGTATGTATGATGTACTAGAGATTGAGACAGAGGGATAACTGACTTATAAAACTCCCCTACCTCCCAAGAACTCATACTTTCAGGAGAATGATTTTACAAATTGTTTTAAATAAAGTAGAAATTCAATGAGAAGAACATGGAAAATGTGTCAGGGATGCTGTTCTGATGGGAACTTAATTCATGGATGATGTAGGGAAGGCTGCCTAGAGTTTGCAAACCTAATACAAGACATTGGATAATGTGACTAGGGTTTTACCTATAGGTAGTTGTAGAGGTATATAATTTGCTCTTTATCATGGTAGCATGGGCTCAGGGCTATTGAGGACAGGCAGAGATTATAGGTGTAGGAGGTAGAGTCGGATAAGTCCCTTTACGAAAGCATAGCATAGGCATTGAAGAAAAAAATCTACTCACAATGACTAGCTGTCGTAAAGCAGAGCTTCTTTAATTGCGAGACAAAATATTATCTAAAGAATAGATGTTATTGCAGTAAGTGCCAATACTAAGAATTCCAAACTCGTATAATAGGCCAAGACACATGAACAATAAAATATTAAGTTGTGGAATATCAATGGGTTTACAAACAGTAGTTGAGAGGACAGAAAATACAACCCATATCTCAGAAGGTCCTAAACAAAAAAGAATCAGGAAGTATAGCACAGCTCCAACCAAGCAGGCTGTAGTTTAACTCACGTCCTAGAGGACTTCCAGGGTAGATGTAATAGGGGCCGCAGGCTATGAAAGCGTGAACAGGCTGAAACACACTACTGAGCCACTGGATGAATACTATACAGATGCAGAGTGAGGAGGGAGAGTTCTCACTCCATCTGTATAAGGTAGAGTTCCAGCTGCAGATAATACCAGCTCGGGGTGGTGCTATATATCAACCAATTGGCCATTCAGCTGACACTACCTAACCTCACCTCACATCCAATTCATATCCAATAAGAATCAATAAGAATCAGTCATCACAATGGTCAGCAAGACTAACAGTAGTCACAGATCACTCAGAGACTGGCAGAGCATCCAGAGTGGCTATTTGAATTTAGGCCACATCTCCATGGGGCGCTCTGTGGAATGGGAAGAATTTGAATGGATTCTTTGTACCTGATGGAGGAATACAGGATAGCAAATTAAGGCCATGTGTCACTTCAAAGGAAAAATCTGTTGATTTGTTAAGAAATCTCAAGGGAAGAAACTTCCTGGTGACAAATGGCCTATGGATCTGAATTAAAGAAGACTTAGCTTAAGGCTACTTGGGGGCCAATGACCTTTCAAGGTATTCACACTGGTGCCATGACAGACTTGCACCATTTAGAATAACATCACTTTCCAGCCACAGGATGTATAACAGGCACTATTGGACCAGCCTTCCTTTCTGTGGAGGAATGGCATTCTTCCACACCTCAAGAGTATGGGAGAGAGGAGAATTAGGTCAAGCCATTCATGGGCTATGACTCTTCCAATCTCACAAGCACCACAGTTGCAAGCATTCTCAGTCCTGAAATGCTTAGAATGGGTTATCATTATTTACATAGGTGCCATTTTAGTGAGCATAGCTATGGCTGCCACAACATCTGGTATTTTACAAATGTGATTCCTAATCTTCATAGCAACTCTATTATATGGATAGAGTTGTTATAGCTTGTGAATAAATAAATAATAGAGGTATCAAAAATTGTTCTAGAATACGGAACTGGAAAGGAGCTTGGGTTTTGTACAAATCTGCTTCAGTGTGATGCCAAGATCAATGGTTTTGCCAGCCCTGCCTTATGTCAGTCTGCCTTATGTCAGTATACTGTGTTCCCACGGAGTAACATCCTGTTTGGGTAGTTCCAGTTGTGTTATCCACCTGTGCTCTAGTGAGTTTATAGGAATCCTTCCTTGCTAAAATAGATGGCAGCTGGCATTAAAGAAAAGATTAAGGTAAGTCTCAGTGAAATAGCACATAATAAACCTGTGTGCATTATATATACATACATATTGTATATAAATGTACAGTTATATGTATATACTAGTTATATATATACATGTACACATATACTCATGTATGCTGTCAAAATTATAAAATATCAAAAGCCACTGAACAAGACAAAGTTGAAGTTCATTGACCTTCTTCAGTTCTGTGAAAGTGAAGCAAATACTGTGCTTCACAAGAAAGGACTAAAAGCAAGTCTCCTGGGGCAGGAAGCCTTACCTGCCTGTTCTCTCAACAGTGCTGGAGGGACTGTGAAGCTGCTGGTGTGGAAATGAAACTACAATCCACTGAACAACCTATTTCGAGAAGGATTCTAAAACTTGGAGTAAATCCACAGAGAAAATCACACTCAATGTCTCTTTCTCTTTTCAAAAGTGCCTGTCTAGGGCTAGGGATTTAGCTCAGCGGAAGAGCGCCTGCCTGGCAAGCACAAGGCCTCGAGTTCAGTCCTCAGCTCTGGGAGAAAAAACATTGAAAAAACTATAAAAGATCAAAAGTGCCTGTCTTAGGACAACAGAAAATTTAACCAACCCTTTTCAGGGTGGGGTGGGGGGGAGGACGACACAATGTGTTCCCTTTCTGATTAAAATGATCTAAGTCAGGACAAAGCATTCTTAATTGAGATAACTCAGGGAAATCACTGAGGATTCTAGGCATTGAAAAGATGCTTGAAAAAATATCCGCAGAATTAATAGAAAAGAAAATTTAGTATTATTTGGGGAGCTTAAAAATCTCTTTTCTGTGTAGTTGAAGCAGCTTTATGGGTTTTTTTTTTAAATGAGAAATAAGGGGGAGATCTGAATTGCTCTTTCTTTGGTAAAGCTAAAGCTGAGAGTGGGTGATATTTGTTATCACTCATGGAGCCAAAGCAGAATGGAATTTATCACTCATGGAATATTCCATTACATGCAAGCAGCTGTGAGGGATTTGACAGATTCTGATGTCAGGTGAAAGGCTTCAATTCAAGGAAACTTTTTGCTGCAAGATTTGCTATGAGGAATTTGTGATGCTTTTGATATGTGTATTGCAAAATATGTAAGATCCAGACACAGAAAAGTCCCCACAAGGAAATTGTCACTTTTTCTTTAATGAAAGTAAGCTTGTAGCCTGAATGGGACTCTTCTCTTTTCTCCCTCCAAATTTTGTTCATCTCACCTACTTCAAATGCATATGATAGGAACCCGTTTTCCACTCCATACCAAAGTGCTTAAGGCTAGATTATATATAAAGAATAGAGCCTTGGTTGGTGAGTTGTGAGGCTGAACATCTAAAATTGGATGACCTTATTTGGTGAAGGCTCACGGTGGATGGTCATGGTGAGACAGCATGAGGAAGAGATCACATGAATCAGAAGCCAAAGACTTTGCAGGCCAGCTTGTTCTTATGTAACAGTTCATTCTTGGGACAACAGAGTTGCAGGAGAAATACCTTAATTCCTCCAGGGGGCACCCCATGACCTTTCACTGAACATTTTATAAACCAGCCATGTCACACTGAGGACCAAATTTCCAACTAAAACATTTAGAATAGGCCCATGTATTTGAAGAGGGAAGAAAATGTGTATTATAGGTATATAAATGGTGCGCTTATGGTGTGACTTGATTAGAGAGACTTCCACACCATTTCTATTATTTTATCTCTTCCTCTTTTAACTTTATACTGTTAAAAGCAAAAGAGATTTGTTTTCTAGCTTGGCTAAGGAGATAGATTATTCCCGTCACAAAGTAAAGATATACACAGCTACTGTCTAAACAATGGAAAAGAGGATTTTTTTGTTCTAGAAGACACCTGCATGTGTGTGGGAATGAATTTTTTTCTCTGCTTATAGCTGGCAGATGTTTTGCTTAATGGTTAGCTTTAGCCTTTTTCTGTACCCACATCCATACTTTCGTATCTGTCCCTCAAGGGCTCTAAGGAAAAAAGTAACATGAGAGTAAATCCTAGGCTCTCAATAGTTTGTCGTATCAGAGATCAGTATTGTCTTTCTTATGAGGTGATATGAATTTGTTCTCTCTTAAAGCAAGGCCCTAGAAAGAAGAGAAAAATACTAGGGATTTCAGAAAGCCTCCTGGATTTTCAATAATCTTGTAAATCCCTTTGAACAAGGAACAAGGTTATTCTTCAGCATCAAAGAAAGCAACTATAATCCTTCCAGACTTTCAAATACTGGAGCCTTCAGTCTGCTAGAAGGCCTTTGCAAACTTTCTAGAACACAACTCAAATAAAATAAAACCTCTTCATAATAAGTTTTAACAAACACAGCTGTTTCTAAGCATGGAGAAAAAATCTATTCTACAGTTGAATTCATCTGTAGAATCATTAGGTTAGGTGGTATGACAGAAGCCAACTTCTCAAGATCAAACATTGCTCACTTTTTTTAAACAAACAACAAAGGATAAATTAGGCATAGTTCAAGTGGTAGAGGCCTACGTAGCAAGTTAGAGACACAAAGTTCAAACACAAAAGACCTCCCTCCAAAGGAGAAAAATAAACAGACAAAAAAAAACCCCCACAAGATAACACATACATCACAAATAAATCTTCACCAGATTTTAAATAAGACTTCCTTAGATTGTTCTCAAACATCTCAGGTATAAGAAATTTCTTAGATGTCTTCTAACATGTTGCTTAAATCACACCAACATGGTCTTTGGGATCTAAGGACTTGATAATTATGGGTTTGTGAACTATTCTGTGGTCACTATTAAAAATAGCAAAAACTCACCTTTACTCAGAGAAAGTAATAAGGTGGAACTATATCAGTACATGCTAGAACTGAGCCAATCAGCTGATCTAAAATGTCTGCTTTGCATGATGCCCAACTCCCCCACCTTGTAAAGGAACTGAGAACAGAGAACTTCTCTTCTCTGTGGGCTGTTGACCACTGCAGAGGTATCCTTAGCCTCAGAAGAAGCTCCTCTCATGGAAAGCTTAGAAGAGGTAAACTTAGTTATTTTAATCATGCCCATATTTTGGGTTGGGTATTTTCCCAATGTCAGAGAGAAAGGAGTTCATTACAAATGTCTATGTGTAAGAGCCAGCTGAAGGTATGGCTGGTACTTTCATCCTCGTCATCTACTGACTTCAGTGTTGTTTTGGCAAGAATTGGTTTTGGCTGTTGGGCTCTTTGGTGGGCATCAGTGGTAGTGGTGTATATGTGAAAGGCACCCCTCTGGTGTTCTGTTGCTCCTATTGTGTTGGAAAAAGAGAAATTTCTAATCATTTATTCTATTTATATTAAGTGTTAGGAAATAGTACAGATAAAATGAGAATGTAATTTGGATATCAGTCTAGATGGGACTAAGGACTTTTTCCTAGAATTTATGCTGAGGTCTGATGGGTGAGCTAACATTAGATAAAGAGGACATCAAGATTCTGCCTAGCCAAAAAGAGGGCTGTGAGTCACATGGCAAGCAAGTGTTAGAAAATCCTGTTGCGAGAGATTTAAAAGAGGATAGAAGCTGTGTTTTAAGACGAGTGTACTTAAGCATGTGTACTTAATCTTCTAGAAAGAGGCTAGAACTACATAAGTAGGAATATACAGACCTCCAATAACTCTAATTCTAGAACTTCATTACATTCCTTCTTTTCCACTTGAACTGGAAGTAGGAAAGGACTTGTTTTCAAGGGTCCAAAAAGTTTGTTTTCCTGAACAATGAAGGATGCCCCTTTTTCCAGCACCATGTGCTGACCTTCCACAGACAGAATGGCAGGAAGTGCCCCTACAGGAAGTGCCCCCACCGGAAGTGCCCCACCACAGGTGCACAACCTGTCAAAGGGGAACCAAGGAGTTTTATTCTTAAACTAGTTAGGATAAATGAGAGGTTAAAGCAAGTTTCAAATTGCAGAGGAGAAAAGCAAACCTAGCAAGACCAGAAACTTGGAGTTACATATAGGAATGTTGTGGGGGAACCACCTAAAGAAGTTACAGGCATGAAGGCTACCTAGAGCTAGCCACTCAGTAGATGGACACACACAGGGACCAAATGGTGTTGTGTTGTGAGTGCCCATGGGCCAGCTAGTTTGGTATCCTTCCTGAACCCCTGATCCAGTTGGATGTTTTTCAAATGCATTCTTATGGTCAACAGAGAATCTTGTAAAATGGATCAACAAAGCTCAACGTTCATGCTTTCCCTCATCGTGAGTGCGCAAGGCCCATCCAGGTGAGAGACAGCTTTTATGGCAACAGACTCTATTGCAATAAATATTTAGGTCTCAATAATAAAAATGAATGAAAGCAGAAGTAAAATAAATAATAGAAAACGTCTTTTCAGGCTCTGCCACTTATTGGATATGAGTCATAAATCACTTGATTTCTGTATACCATATCCAAAAAAGAGTAATTCTTAATACCTCCTCATAGAATTGTTGAGGTTAGATAGTCATAAGCACTTGGAGCAAGGCCTGACACACAATAAAGCCTGTTTATTTTGGGAATAAGTAATTATAACCTGAATTATAACTTATGGATCTTCTTGTTCTAGTTACACTTCAGATCAGTGGCTGCAAACCCTTCCCTTTTTTTTTAAACTATGTGTTAAATTTCAAGTACACTAAATTGAATAGCAGAAAAATAAGTCTTGGGAAAAGTTAGCCTTCCATAAGAATTACAAACAAATGAGAAATTAAACAGAAGAATCAATATGTCAATATTTTTGAGTTGACTGTATTAGTTAGATAAAATGCAATTTACCTAGAGGACAAAATCAAGTGAGTATGTGGCACACCAAATGTTTGGTTTGAAGGTAAACACTTTTAATTGACTCAACTTACAACGTGAGTGTGAGGAGAATCAAGATCATGACACATGATTTTAGAAACAATTAGGTTAGGTGTGGCTGTGACCATCCCAACCAAAGAATCCACTTTACTTTTAATTTTAAATTTAATACTCTGAGAATAACCCTTGGATGCCTAACATATGTTCCTAATCACTACTCTCCATTATAGGAAAAGAATAAAACTTTGAAATCCATTGTAGGATAGACTCTGTGGGGATAATTCCACTCACAATGATAGCTCATTTGTTTCAATGAGGACTCTGCTCTTTGATATTGGGAAGAAAAAGAAAATTGTAAAGGGAAGAGCAAGAAGAAGACAAAATGAGGCAGATAACAGGAAGTTAGAATTGCTCTAATTTGTTCTGTGGCCTCTCTATGCAGAACACTATATTGGGGACTGAGAATGTGGCTTAATGGTAGAGTCCTTGCCTAGCATGCATGAAGCCCTGGGTTCGATTCTTCAGAACCACATAAACAAAAAAAGGCCAGAAGTGGCTTTGTGGCTCAAGTGAGAGTGCTATCCATGAGCAAAATGAAGCTCAGGGACAGTGCCCAGGCCCTGAATTCAAGCCCCAGGACTAGCCAAAAAAAGACTATTTGGGGCCTTTGCTTCACAAATCATTATGTTTTGTCCTTACAGAGTCCGCATGTGGTAGCTGTTATTATCTTGTTTTGCAGCAAGGGCAACAAGGTCCACAGAGGTGGGAAAACATTCATGTCTGTGCAGCTCTGCAGCACCTTTCTACCTTTACACCAACACTGGGAGCTTGAAATGATTCAGAGAAACCTTCAGCAGACTACTGAATGCAGGCAGCTAAAGCAACAACTCTCAGAACTAATTCTGGTTTATTTCCCACAGAGAGAACTAAACATTTTCTTTGCCCTGGCAGCTTATATAGACAAAAATCAATCTTGTGATGGCTAATGAGTTGCTCAGGAGGGACAGGAAAGCCTGGGAGGGTAAGGAAAGTTTCAGGGTAGAGGTCTGAGATCACTGTCTTCCCATGTCATCAACTGCTAGGAGCGTGTTTCAACTGACGGACAATCCTTGCAGCCTGGTAGGATTAAAAAGAACAAGATGAAAGCAATGGATAACCTCATCTACTTTCATTTTAAAAATAAGTTTCCTGTTTCAAAAGTCTTCTGCAATCCACGTCTGACCTATGAGACTTCTAACCCTCAAAAATCTTACCCAAATCCTTTCCCTGGTAGCTTCATCAACCATGTTGCTGAGCTCCAAGTTCCTCTTCTGTACCTAATCATAATTCCCTTCAGAATGACTCCTCTACTTGCTGTTCATTGTCATTGTTTTAATTACATATATATGTATATACATGTATGTGCACACACATATATATGTCATATATATAATATAGCTGTAGATAGATAGATAGATAGATAGACAGACAGAGCGAGGAGTCCAATCAGGGACACAATTCTCTTTATATAGTCGTGCCTGCCATGAGATGTTAATTCCAAATTCTGTGCAGATAGCAACATCCACAATGCTCAAGTTCCTTGCAAAACACTGTGCCATATTTGCATATAATTTGCATATATACTTATGTCTTTGTTTAGTACTTTCTAGGTTACTTGAAATACTTGATACAATGTAAAATAAATGTAGTTGTTATGCTGTATATTTTGGAAAATAATGGCATATTTTATTATGACATAGTAAATATACCTGTTTAATAAAAATGTGGGGTTTTTTTCCCCCTGAGTAGTGTGGAATCATGGTTAGTTTCATTCAAGGTCATGGAATCTGAAGGTCCTGAGGGCCAATTGCATGCACTAAAATAGGAGGCTGTTCATGCTGGGCCTCTCAATGCAGCCCAGGTTGTCATTAGAGGAATCTTTCTCCAAGGTCACAGCTATGAAAGAATCAAGGTGAGTAATTGGGCTTTTTCCCCCCTCATGCTGAGTTTGAATTCAAGTCCTCACTTTTACTAGGCTGACACTCGACCCCTTGAGCCATACCTCCAATCCTACTTTTTGGACATGGAGTCTGGTGAATTTTTCTGCTCAGACCTGGCCTTGAATTGGGATCCTCCAGATTTTAGCCACCCATGTAGCTAAGACACTGGTGCCTAGCACTCATTGGCTTGCTTATGTCTGACATAGCTTTAGCTTTAATAGGGAAGATCAATCTTGTTAAAAACATTTAGATAGCTCTGAGCTGCAATTTATACACTGGGAAGGTCTCCTGAGAGAAAATATTTGGGTCTTTAAGGAGAAGAGATATGAATTGGATACTTATTAATATGATTTTTATAAGAAATATGTAAGAGATCAAGTGTTGTAGTATATACCTGTAAGTTCAACTATCCATGGGACAGAGATTGGGAGGATTATGGTGGGAGACTAGCCCTAGACAAAAAACAACAAACAAACACAAACACACACAAAAAAAAACAGGGCTGGGAATATGGCCTAGTGGTAGAATGCTTGCTTTGTATACATGAAGCCCTGGGTTTGATTCCTCAGCACCACATAAACAGAAAAAGCCAGAGGTGGCTCTGTGGCTCAGGAGGTAGAGTGCTAGCCTTGAGCAAAAAGAAGCCAGAGACAGTGCTCAGGCCCTGAGTCCAAGCCCCAAGAGTGGCAAAGAAAGAAACAAAACAAAACAGAAACCAACCGTGCCTCTCATTCCAGTTATGTGGGGTTTTATAGGAGGCTTAACAGGAGGGCTGGAGTTTGAAGCAGGCTCTGTGCAAAACAAAATGAACAAAAACTTGAGACCTTGTCTGAAAAACAGCAAATGCAAGAAGGGACTGTCATGGATGACACAAATGTTAGCATCTGAGTTCAAAGCATGGTACCCCAAAGAAGCACTGATCTCCTTATGAAAAACTAAAAAAAAAAAAAAAAATCTTGTCATATTTTGACTGCAGTTTAGAAAAGTTTTAAGTTCAAAATACCTATGCAGGGAAATTAGGTAGGGTTCTCAAACTTGTCTGACTTGCTTTTTTTTTCTTTTTGCTTTTTTGCTCTTTAAACTTGGAGCCTAGTTTTGGAAGTAAGTGAACCAAGAGATCAGAGGCAGAGATCAGGAGGATAAAGGTTCAAGGCCATCGTGGGCTATCTCAAAGTAGTAGGATAATGATTTGAGGACAGCTCCAGGATAGACTCTTCAAACAAAAATTAACCAAAGTAAGGGGTTGAATAGCTACCTTAGCCAGCATGAGGCCCAAAATTCAACCCTAGACCAGACCACATACCCACAAAAAGTAAATTCCTTTCATGAACTAAAACTGTGTTATTTTTTATAAAAGCAAAAGTAACCTTTAAGGAAACTTTGAAAAAAAACTATTACCTTTATAGGAAGAAACTTGAAAATTATTTCAAAAATTAAGAAACTTAAGCTATGATCTGGTGGCTCATGCCTGTAATCCTAGCTACTCACTAGGCTGAGATCTGAGGATCACTAGTCCAAGCCAGCCCAGGCAGGAAAGACTATGAGATTCTTATCTCCAATAAATCACCAAAAAATGAAGCTGGAAGAGGAGCTGTGGGTTAAGAGGTAGAATGCCAGCCCTGAGCAAAAAGAACTCAAGAACAGTGTTCAGGCCTAGAGTTCAAGGCCCAGGATCAGCAACCTCTGCCCCCCGCCCACACACACACATACACACAGGCTTCAAATCCAGTAATTACAGGTCATACCTGCAATCCCCTGCCACTACTTGGGAAGCTGAGGCCAGATGTAGTGAGTTCGGGTCAACATGGGCTACATAATGAGAATCTGTCTTAATAAAACAAAACAATAATCCTAGCTAGTGAGACCAAGATGAAAAGATTCTGGTTCAAAGGCAGACAAATTCCTGACACTCATCTCTAACTAAATGGCAAAAAGCCAGAAGTTATGCTGGACGCCAGTGGTTCATGCATGTAATCCTAGCTACTCAGGATGCTGAGATATGAGGACTGTGGTTCAAAGCCAGCCTGGCCAGAAAAGTCCCCATGAGACTCTTTTTTTTTTTTTTTTTTTTGGCAGTCCTGGGCCTTGGACTCAGTGTCTGAGCACTGTCCCTGGCTTCCTATTGCTCAAGGCTAGCACTCTGCCACTTGAGCCACAGCGCCACTTCTGGCCGTTTTCTGTATATGTGGTGCTGTGGTGCTGGGGAATCAAACCCAGGGCCTCATGTATAGGAGGCAAGCTCTCTTGCCACTAGGCCATATCCCCAGTCCCCCCCCCCCCCCCCGCCATGAGACTCTTATCTCCAATTAACCACTCAAAAACTGGAAGTGGTTCTGTGGCTTAAGTGGTAGAGCTCTAGCCCTGAGCACAAAGAGGCTCAGGGACAGACAACTCAGGCTCTGAGTTCAAGCCTTACATCTGACCAAATAAAAAGCTGGAAGCGGATCTGTGGCTCAAGTGGGAGAGCATCGGCCTTAGGAAAAATAGCTAAGAGACAGTGCCCAGGCCCTGAGTTCATGTTTTAAGACTGGCAGTAAGTAAATAAATAATGTTGATTAGAATGCACAGAGCTCTCATTATCTCATCCCCCCCCCCCCCCCACACACACACCTTTTCCCAGCCTAGGGTCCAACTAACACCTTGCAGTGCTTGTTGAAGAGCCAATGTGGGAACTGTTGAATGGAGTCCCTAATTTGTGTTAGGGCTTGGTGCTTGAGCTGTACATTTCCTAGGTTTGGACAAAGGCCATAGGAGATGTATTACAGAGTCACTCAGAGCAGCCATACTGCCCTAAACACCATTGGTGTACACCTGACCCAACCCCATTCACAACCCTAGGCCACCACTGGCTTGATTTCCTTTTGTATTTCCTAATTTTTCATTTTCCAGAATGTTGCATGGACATAATCATACAGCTCCTAGCCTTTGCAAACTGGATTCTTTCCCTCAACAACATACATTGAAAGTCTTTTCATGTACTGATAGCCTTTTCTTTCCACAGCTGAAAAAATTTCTGTTGTCTGAATGTGCCATGGTTTTCTTACTTTTAACTTCCTGAGTGAATGTCTTGGTTACTTCCAAGTTTTGTGAATTATGAAGAAAAATGCTATAATTATTTGCACACTCATGATTTGAGAGTGTTGGGTTACATCTGAATGTGCTCCATTATTGGGTTGTGTAGTAAGATTGAGTGTGGCTTTGTGGGAAACTTGTAGTTTCCCTTGTTTTAAAACCTTCCTTTTAGATAGCCTAACGCAATGAGAGTCAAAATCATTTTTATAATTCTCATGTATATCACAAATTAATTGATGTATCATGAGAACCAGATGTGATTCTCCATTGTGATGTGTCTGCCTGGTGTTGGTTGTAGAGACAAAAGGAATAATGACAGCTTCCACTCTTAGTGAGTAAAAATGGTGGTAACTGAGGGAAGATGAGCACATAGCAGTAGCTCTTTCCCAAAGGTGGCCCACAGTTCCCACAAGGAGTGGGCTCCTTGCATCCTGAGTTGCAGCCAGTGTCATGATTCACATTAGCTGAAGGGTGAAGCCAATGTGATATTGTGACACTGCCACATAAGCCCCAGAGAACTGAGGATTTCTTTAGTAGTGTGGAGTGCTCTCAGCTGCCATGTGAGAAACAGGAAGTAGAAGTCCTAAGATGACCTGGAGGAAAGGAAAGAGCCAGTTCTGCTCCAAGTCTCAGATGAGCTCAAGTGGGTCCATCTTCCAGCTATCTCTGCCATGTCTGTAGACATGTCAGCAAATCTTCTTGAGCATGTCAGTCCCATCCCCCAGATGACAAAGCCTTCCATGACATCTCAAGAAGCAGAAGACATACAGCTGGGTTCAGTGAACCTACAGAATCACTGAGATAATTAAAATACATCCGTGGAAGATAGGGGGAAATCACCTATAGTGTTTCTCCTTCATATCTTTATTTTTCTGTATTTATTAATTTCTCAGTTGTAGAATCTTGTTGAAACGAATTTAATTTGGCTGAAATCTTGTCGATTTTTTAATTATAAATGCATGATGGTTTGTCTCTTTAGTTAGTTCCAAGCTACATGTAAAGAATTTACTATTATTTTTTTATAGAGATTAAATTCAGGACCTTTGCTTGATGGACAAATGCTCTTCCATTTGAACTATGATTTAGTTACTTTTTCAGATAGGATCTTGTGGATTTTGCCCAGACTGAGCTCACATCATAATCCTTATACCTATGTTATCTGTGGAGCTGGAGGATTACAGTCATGTGCTAAAGTACCCAGCTTGTTCATTGAAATAGAGCCTGTCTGTCTTAGTTTTTAATTTTTGCCTAGAATGATCTCAAACTGTGATCTTGGGAGGGAGGGAGGGAGGGAAGGAAGGATGGAAAGGAGGAAGGAAAGGAGGAAGGAAGGGAAGGAAGGAAGGAAGGGAGGAGGAAGGAAGGAAGGAAGGAAGGAAGGAAGAAAGAAAGAAAGAAAGAAAGAAAGAAAGAAAGAAAGAAAGAAAGAAAGAAAAGAAAGAAAGAAAGAAAGAAAGAAAGGAAGGAAGGAAGGAAGGAAGGAAGGAAGGAAGGAAGGAAGGAAGGAAGGAAAAGAAAGAAAGAAAGAAAGGAAGGAAGGAAGAAAGGAAGGAAGGAAGGAAACAGAAAGAAAGAAAGGAAGGAAGGAAACAGAAAGAAAGAAAGAAAGAAAGAAAGAAAGAAAGAAAGAAAGAAAGAAAGAAAGAAAGGAAGGAAGGAAGGAAGGAAGGAAGGAAGGAAGGAAGGAAGGAAGGAAGGAAGGAAGGAATAGATCTAGTAAGGCTAGTAAATTGCAATGAGGAATATTATAATAACTAAGGTCCAAACTAAAAATTCACAGTAGCATGAAATTGAAAAAATATTAACTGTGCATTTGAGCAAATGTAATTCTTATGGAACAAAGCAATAAACTTAAATCTATTTGTCTTCCAAAGTTTTACATTATTACCACATTACTTTCATTGCATATATGATATCCATGCTACTTCTCCTACTTAATAGCTTTCTATTTGCTAATTCATTCAGCTCATTGTTACCAAGGTTTGCACATGTTTCAAGTATACATTGTGTTGCATTTTAGAAATAAAGAGAAAGGGGAGAACAGAGAGAGAGAAAAAAAGAAAGGGAGAAATCCAGACATTATCGAATTCATAGCTAAATGACTTAAGTACACAGGTAGAAAAAAATTCAAAATGCATTTTAAACAGTAAACTTAAAGAAAGCAAAACAGAGTATAGTCTACAAGAAAGGCATATAATAGAGGCTGCTTATATAATGCAGATTCAGTCATTTTTTATTTTACACTGGACCCTAGTGGGGCCCAGCCAGCCCTTGTGTTGCACACTCATAATGAATTTTGCTGTTGTAAATATATCCTGTCTGTCATGTGGAATGGATGCATTTCTGAGTGATGAGATGGATGTATAAGGTGATTATATCTCTAACATTGGTAATAAACTCCAATCT
Source organism: Perognathus longimembris pacificus (assembly GCF_023159225.1). NCBI lineage: Eukaryota > Metazoa > Chordata > Mammalia > Rodentia > Heteromyidae > Perognathus > Perognathus longimembris. The sequence goes on from NC_063163.1 coordinate 52,369,988, forward strand.
TGCTTTAGCTAGAACACTACTTGATACCAGCCAGCAACAGTAGTAGAATTTCAAATAGTAAGCTGCCCTTCTTATCTTAGTCTATTGGTGGTCACTTTTTTCTTCTTTAGTGTCAGTACTGGGGCTTGAACTCATGGCCAGGGTATCAATTCTTAGCTCTGTGTTTGTTTGTTTGTTTGTTTATTGCTCAAGGCTAGTGCTTTACCACTTGAGCAACATCTTCATTTTTTTGTTGTTGGCTAGTTGGAGATAAGAATCTCACAGACTTTCCTGTCCAGGCTGGCTTTGAACTACAATCCTCAGATCTCAGACTCCTCAGTAGCTAGGATTACAGGTGTGAGCCGTGGGTGCCTGGATATTAGTGGATTCTTAACAATCTCACTTGTTCCTCAAGGACTAATTAACAGAAAATATTTCCTCTTTGTTTAATTAACTAATTTTTATTGGTGCAAGGTCTTGATATGTAGTCCACACTGACATTGAACTCACAATCCTCCTGCCTTAGCCACCCAAGTACTAAATAACAGACGTGTGCTGACACACTCTGCTTCCTCTTTATATTCAATAAATGAAAACATATCTAACAACAGCATGAAGATCTCAGATTAGAGGAAGCATTTTATAACCCCTTTTTCCCCCCAAGAGATGCCAGGACCTTACAATGGGGTGCTTTGTGAATCTTACACTAAAGTTAATCAGTCACCTCCTTCACTCTGTGTGTGTGTGTGTGTGTGTGTGTGTGTGTGTGTGTGTGTGTGTGTGTACTGTGACAGGCTGTTGGAGAAGCCACTGCCCACTTGGGCTCTCTGGCTTCCTCATTGGTGCTCAGGAAGAGGGGGCAGGTTTCTGCCTGGGAGCTGAGAGTTATGACAGATGTAACTTTCGTGCAAGAAAATAATTCCTACACTTTTGACATACTGCTTTAAACTTAAGAGACCTCTTCAGAACTGAAGTTGTAAGGTAAGCAATGCTCTGCCCCAGTTCTTGAACTTTGTGAATGTAATTTGAGGACAAGTGCAAGTCTTTGTTGCTTAATGTGCAACTTTAACATTCTGCCTCCTCTCCTGCCTGTAGGAATAACAACTCGCTGTTATTCTAAGCACAGACAACTCTGAATTAAAAGGGAAAAAGAGAAGCTAGAACTTATAAAAAACAAAACTAAATAAAAATCAAGTCTTCTACCACCAAATGATCATCTAGATTAGTACTTTTACATGTAGATGGTGGTCCCATCAAAGTCTGGGCTGCTCTCTGCCCTCAGTAAATGGAATCAGTACAGGTTCTGAAGAGATCTAATTATCTTTGTGTGAGAATGGGTAATGGGTCAGGTACAGCATCATTCTCAGAGGGAGCCCAAGACCCAGTGGAATTGGAACCAAATGTCCTTCCTAATCTGTGAATCTTTACCCTAAAGTTGCTTACTGCTTTCTTAGGTATGGAAGGGAATCAGTTAAACTCTGGTGCTACCTATATCAGCTACATCGGTGATGGCCAGATACTGCAAAATGCAGAAAATCTGTTGGGGTGGAGAGTAGTGTGTGTGCAGGTTAGCTCTCTGTGATTATGGCAAATTGAATTGGGAGGTTGGGAGTTATTAAAGTAGACTAAAAGCTAGGGATTTGTCCTACATAAAATCATGTAGAGCAAGATCAAGAGTTTATAAGGTAATTACTTGTCTAATGTTGCTAATGAAATCCAATCTTGGTGTATAAATTTACAGGACCTTTTTATGTTGTGGCTCATGTTTGACCTGACTTCAAAATGGAAATCATTGCTTTTAGCCAAGGGATCTATTTGTAAGAGGGCATCACTGTCAAATATTTATCTGTCATAGGAGAAAGACAGAAGAAAGTGGGATGTTGAATAGCCCTTCTGTGCTGGATACCTTGAATAAGAAGAATTATAATCAATTATTTTCTAAAATCTTTCCTCATATGTTTCTACTCTGCCATACCTTTGTCAGGTCCATGGGGTAAAAGTGATTTCTGGTTATCTTAGTCTTCTCAAACTCCTCTTCTAAAAAAATAAGTTCATTTTTATGGTAATTTTAAAGGCGATATACAGAACGATTACAGTTACATATGTCAGGTAATAAGTACATTTCTTTTTTAAAAAATTATTTTGATCTTTTGTTTTTTTTTTGGCCTGTCCTGGGGATTGAACTCAGAGGGGCCTGAGCACTGTCTCTGGCTTCTTTTTGCTCAAGGCTAGCACTCTACCACTTGAGCCACAGTGACACTTTTGGCCTTTTCTATATATGTGGTGCTGAGGAATCGAACCCAGGGCTTCATGCATATGAGGCAAGCACTCTTGCCACTAGGCCATATTCCCAGCCCCCATGAGTACATTTCTTTTTGAACAGTGTCATCCATTCCCTCACTCTCTCCCAGTTTTCCCCTCCCGTCTCCACCCATTAGTTGTATAGTTCATTTTCAACATAGTGTCTAGTGAGTAGCACTGCTGCATTTGTTCACCTTGTGTCCCTCCACCCAAACCGATAAAGGCTGGATCCATAGCTCCCTCCACACACAGCAAGTCCCGTTCTTGCTTACCTTGTCACCCTTGTCTGTGCTGGTGGTTGTTATTGATTTAAATCCCCAGAGCATATTCTTGTGACATACTTACCCACCCCACCCCCCATACGGAGAAGGAAGCTTCAGACAATGCCTTAGCTCAAATCTGAAGGTGTAATCCTGGAGGACTTTAACCTGGATCCCATATCCCCTCCCCTAGGCCTTTCCCCTCCAGGACTGAGTTGTTTCACCTGGTGTAGGTGTGCTCCTGGCTCTATGCTTTGTGCCACATTACTGATTACCTGCACATGATTTATGCCAGGCAGGTACTTATTTACTGAGCATCAGAATACGGAAGGTAGAAAGAAAGATCTCCCCACCAGGTAATCAGCAAGGGATGTGGAGTCTCTGTGAAGGATTGTATATTTTGTGTGGCCCACACACCCAGGACACAGAACATGCAAAGGAGCAGTGGGCTTTGGTCAATCCTTGCCTTGTAAGAGAGTTATTTTTTTTTATTTTTTATTTTTTTGGCCAGTCCTGGGCCTTGGACTCAGGGCCTGAGCACTGTCTCTGGCTTCTTTTTGCTCAAGGCTAGCACTCTGCCACTTGAGCCACAGCGCCGCTTCTGGCCATTTTCTGTATATGTGGTGCTGAGGAATCGAACCTAGGGCCTTGTGTATCCGAGGCAGGCACTCTTGCCACTAGGCTATATCCCCAGCCCGAGAGTTATTTTTAATTTAACATTCCCACATATCTGCAACCCAAATACCCTGAACCTGAGAAGAAACATTTCAGAAGAAGACTACATCGAGCTATTGTCATTTTCTTGTTCTAATAAAATTGGAAAAAGGAGTGTGACAAAAGTGAATTACGTTTTCTTATTTCTATTCAGGAAAAATTACCTAGTCAAGGAGTAGGGGAAAAAAAAATCTCAAGATTTCCCTGTGTGGTTTATCAAAGGTGGTGTCTCCTCTCCTGAAAGAGTTGCTCAAGTTCTTCTGTTCTTCATCTTTTGTTGTCAGGGATCTTTTCCAGGTGGATGTGCTCCCACTCTGACTTTTTCAGTGTATGTGCCAGTATTAGAGCTTGAACTCAGGGCCTCCTACTCTCACTTGGCTTTGTCGCTAAAGGCTGATGTTGTGTCACTTGAGCCACACCTCTACTTTCAGGGTTTTTTTTCTTGTTAATTGGACATAAGAGTCTATAAACTTTTCTGCCTGGGCTGGCTTCAAATCAAGATCCTCAGGTCTCAGCCTTTTCTGTAGTTGGATTATAGGTGTGAGCCACTAGTGCCTGGCTTTCAGACTCGGGTTTCTTACTCAGGAATGATTGAGAGACAGTTCCCAAAGGACCATACAGACATAAGGATTATGAACACTAGTAATAAGAATTCTCTGTCTTGTATTAAGAGCTATATGTGGGTAAAATCACCACTGTCCCAGGCTCACATATAAGGATTGAAGCTAATAGTTTCCATTATTTTTACTTTTCACATTTTACTCAATATATAAAAAGCTGGAGAAATATCTAAAATTAACTATTGTGATATCATACCCCATCTAAAGAATCTTTCCATCATTCTCCTATGTTTTCATTCACCATATGGGCTAAAACTGTAAGCAATCACTGTGTGGTTTAACTGAAACCATTTTTTAGAAAACTAATTCTAGGAAAGTGAGAACCATGATTTGCAAAGTAAATGATTTTCATTGATCTTTTTATAGATGGCATGGAAAGTTGTCTTACCTAACTTTCTGTACTAGACAAAATTATCAAAATTGAATCAGGCATTGGTGGTTCACACCTGTAATCCTGCCTCCCAGAAAGCTGAGATGTGAGGATCACTATTTGAGGGCAGCACAGGAAGGAAGGTCTGTGAGATTCTTATCTCCAATTAACTAGAAAAAAAGCCAGAAATGGAGCTTTGGCTTAAGTGGTGGAGTGTTATCCTGGAGTGAAAAAGCTAAGGGAGAGAGCCCTGGTCCTGAGTTCAAGCTCCAGTACTGGTGCTTGCACGCTCACGCGTATACACACACACACACATACAAACATACCACCTGAAGTGTAACCTATTACTGGTGTGCCTGATAGCTATGTTTAGGTAGCTCACAAAGACTCTTGGCAGTTTTAGGAGCCTTTAATGACTTCCATGCTATCTTTCTAGGTGGTCATAGGAATAGATCATGTACAAAGCCAATAACTCTCAGGCCCTAGAGTCAAACTGACTCTTAAAATAACAGTAATAACAATATGAGAGGCCAAGGAAAAAATAATACTGGGACACCTATAGGGAGGGAAAATATCAAATATAGTAGTGTTTGTGAGTTGGTTCTGTAGCGTTGCCAGAGAATAAAGATATTGAGCAATTTCCTTAAGAACCAGTGTGAAATACTTGGAATGAATGTGCTTGGACACCATCCTAGCTTAATTTGTCAGCATGTATTTTCAAGTAAGAGACAGTACCCTATTGGTATCTTTAAACTGTTTCAAAAAATGTATGTACCCTGCTCAATTTTGCTTTTTATTTTTGAATTAAAGTACACTTATAATATAAGAAAGAGAGGCTTATGATAGTATTTCCATACATGCACACAGTGTACTTTCAATGAACTTACTTCTTCTACCATATTCAAACCCCTCTCCTTTCTCCTCTCCCTTTTCCAAATAGCATTTATTGGGTTTCATTATGCATATTCATATACACATAAGTATACATATGTGTATATACATACATACATATACATGTAACATCCTTTGATCCTCTTCAACCTCGGTAGCCCCTCGTCTGTTCCCTCTACTCCTGCAAAAAGTTTAAACGAGGAATTTCTTAGGAGCTAATTATTTGACACTAATGCTATGATTGAACACTTGACTACCATTATGATTATGTGTCTTTCAAGTGCTTTAAACACAACATATTCATTATGGGAAAATAGTAATAGTAAAAGATTTACACAAGAGCTCACTCCAGTAGTACTTACCAATGGTCATCTCTGAATGTAAGATGGTTTTCCAGATGCTTTTCTGATGACCACATAAGAACTTTTTCCTACTGTATGGTACATGTAAAGCTCACTTCTTTCTTTTTAGAGCAATCCATCAATTGTCACACACTGGCACTCTTATATGTAAATTGCTGGACATTGAGATTGTTTCAACCATTCCACCATTCTAAGCAATGTCTGATAGGAGTAATTGGACAGAACTGAATTAGAAATAAAGTGACCAACTTTGAAGAGACACTGATTGCCATTATTTCCTTCTAACTAGATTACTATCTTCTTGACAAAATTACACTTTTTTTCTTGTCAAATTACTTTTAGCAAAATTGAGTCTGGGTAGATTATAGGAAACAGTAATTCAAAGAAATTCAGTAGCAAGAATACACTTGAATATCAGCGGGGCATTTGATAAATCCTTCATGTGCACCAAGGGTTGAGAATGACTCAAGTGGTAGAGCACTTGCCTAGCATGCTCAGAACTGGGGGTTCAATCACCAGGTCTGCACTGAAGGGAAAAACACATTAGATAAAACAGGCACACTATTAACTGTTTGAATGAACATATTTAGAAGATACAAATTAGAAACTTGGAGAAATAAATATGATTTATAACAAGATTCTGCTCCTAGTCCTATTCTGATAAGAGTTCCTATAAGCACTTTAGATAAATGTTTTTAATAATAAATTCCTGTAAGCTGGGCATGTGACTTGGAGATAAGAGTAATTTCCTAGCAGTCATGAGGACATGGATTTAATCACTAGCCTCACAAAAATAAAACAAAATAATTTATAATTAATTCCTGAATATAAAGTCAAAAAAGAATAATACATTCCCGTATTAACAAGATTAAAATCCCAAACTCAAGTCAATCTCAGCAGGTCAGAGGAATGAGCTCTAACAGTGAGAAATATAAGATCATTTACTTCAACCCATCAGCACAAATGCACAAGTACTTGCTGAAAGAAGGGATAGTTGTGAGATTATACTTCAGTGTTGCAGTTGATAGTAAATTGCAGGTGGAGTAGACTAAGAAAGCAATGTGATCTTTGGTAATACCTCTAAGTATGTTCATTCAATCTCTTATTAATTAGCTCAGTCCGTCAATATTTCTTTTTTATTTATTTTTGTTTTTATATTTGTGCTGGTAATGAGACTTGAACTCAGGACCTTGTTCTCCTATTTGGCTTCTTCACTCACAGCTGACACTCTACTGCTTGAACCACACCTCCATTTCCATCTTTTTGCTGCTTAAGTGGAGATAAGAGTCTCATTGGCTTTTCTGGCTGGCTTTGAACTGGGTTCCTTAGATCTCGGCCTCCAGAGTAGCTAGGATTATAGGCCTGAAACACTTAGGCCCTGCTTAAGCTTCTATTTCTTAGCTTTTCCAAAGGTATCACTGGATAATAACAAAATATCCCACTATAGTCCCGTAAGATCCTTGGCCACATGAACCTAAATCTAGGAATGTTGGGTAGGATCTTCCAAATGCCACATCATTGCTAGCTATAGCCTGTGTCACAGCCCCACCTTCCATGTGCCTCTTTAGTCTTCTGAGTACATGTGACATTCTTCAGCTAACCTCAGAATCTTGAAAACCAAATGTTACCCAGTACAGATGGTGACTTCAGAACTTCCTGTTCCCAAACTTCTTTTTACTGACTATTGCTGAGGCATTTGAACACATATATGGATGAGGTAACAGTTGGCCAGTGTCATGGGGAAAAAAGGAAAACAAAAAGGAATGTATATATATATATATACACATATATATGTATATATATACACACACATATACACATGTATATATACATACATATATATGTATATATATATGTATGTATACACACACACACACACACATATATATATATATATATATATATATATATATATATATACATACATAGAGAAAGAGAGAGAGAGCACATGAAGTCAATTCCAGATGAAATCAGCAAACCATGGAAACCCAGAAGGCACACCTGACTTTGCAAAGCTCGGGGGCCCCACACCAACTAGGCCAGGAACCAGAGGCTTGAAAAAAGCTTGAATCAATTGTGACATGATTTAAAAACTCAGCAAGACATGAGAACTAACCTCTTGGGCCTGTCTGACTGCTAGAACTATTTATCTATCCAGTAGAAGTTTCTGTATTTCTTTTTTATTTGTTTCAATAGTGTTTATTCCTTTGCTCTGTCAACATTGTGTTTCACTCATCTACGTCTGCTGCCTGTTTGCTGGAGATTTAGTCATGAATACTCTTCAAAGAATGATTCTAAACAAACAAACAAACAAAAAAGAATGATTCTAAACAGATCATAATTTCCATCGCTGTGGTCTAGTATGATCTAAGAAAGAAGGCACTGTATGATTATAGTCTAAAATCCAGGATTTATCCCTGCCAACTTCCAGTTTGGGAAAATATGCTTCACTTTCCTCAGTTTGTTTGTCCATCAATAAAAATAGACAATAACAGTTATTACCTGTTACAGATATAGTGAGAATTAACCAGTATATGTGATAAGCTACTTAGCACACTCACTGGTCCATGAAAACATTAGTGGTCGTTGTTAATTATCTTCTCTTCCAATTTTCTTACCATAGGCTGGGAAAGCCATGAGGTAAAATAGATGATCTTCAAGAATCACAATCACTAGTAAACTATTATGAGAAAAGGTAGAAGCCAGCCAACTCGATAAAGTACGATATTCCAAAGGAAGATGAAATGTCTCCATCTTGAACCTTCCACCTGGGCATGGAAATAGTCTGGTAGATATATGGGGAGCCAATCTTTTTCCTAGGAGGTTCTGTTCTGACTGAACAGCTAGAAATTATTTTCTTTCTCTGGGCTTTTAGGAGAATAGTAATCTTCATATAATTGCAAGCCAGCTTGAAGAATTTTCAGCTCAGATTGGACTTACCCCTACACTGCCACCACACACAACATTTCCTGCAAGGTGAAGTCAATACCCCTCTTTTAATCTATAAATATTTCAGTTTATGACTTGAATGAATAACTACAAACTTAGCATTTTACTTTTACTCAGCCTCTATTTATTTCCTAGATCTTTAAGACAATTATTCCCAAAGTTTCAGGACAACAATTATTCAGCTTCTGTGAACCCTGAATAATGAGCCTGTAGCTCATGCCTGTAATCCTAGCTACTCAGGAGGCTGATATTTGAGGATCATGGCTTGAAGTCAGCCCAGGAAGGCAGGAAAGTTCCTGAGACTCAAATCTCCAATAAACTACTTGGAAAAACCCAGAAGTAGAGTTGTGGCACAAGTGGTAGAGCATAATCCTTGAGCAAAAGAAGCTTAGAGACAACGCCCGGACCCTAAGTTCAAGCCCCACGACCCGCCACAAAAAAAAGCGGGGCGGTGGGTTCTGTAATGGATCACATAAAATATACTTTTACTAATAAAGAAATTTTCAGGATGTTTACACATTTTTTCTATTTTTTTTCCAGTCCTGGGGCTTGGACTCAGGGCCTGAGCACTGTCCCTGGCTTCTTTTTGCTCAAGGCTAGCACTCTGCCACTTGAACCACAACACCACTTCTGGCCTTTTCTATATATGTGGTGCTGAGGAATCAAACCCAAGGCTTTGAACCCAGGGCCCTCTTGCCACTAGGCCATATCACCAGCCATTCTTTTCACATTTTTTACATCTCTGAAATTGTGATGCATTTTACAGAGGCCAAGTTATATTTAATTAATAAAATCATTTTTCTTTCTTGTTGATATATCATCTCATGATGTGTCTTAAAGAAAATGATGACTAAGAATGAAGAAATACACCAGAAAAGAAGCTGTGGTTCAACTGGTAGAGTGCCAGCCTGGAGTGAAAAAGCCAAGTGAGGTTGTGAGGCCCAAGTTCAAGTCCACCCCCCAAAAAAAAGAAAAAAGAAAAGAAAGAAAGGAAACCTAAGAAGGAAAGAAGAGAAAGAAAGGAAGGAAGAAAGACAGTAGCTGAAAGCTAAGGGACACATGCACACACATGCTTAACTGACTATCTGCTCACTTTTGTATACATCTATGTGAATAGAAAATGAAAGTCAATTTAATTTTGAGTACCTGGGTTCTGAGAGAACAAGTAAATCTAGATAGATAAATATACAAATACATATATGTATACATATAAAACATACATATACTGTATATTTATGTGTATATATGCACACAAATTATATGTGGTATGCGTGTGTGTACCATTACTGGGGCTTGAGCTCAGAGCCTTTTACTCTGGCTGGGCTTTTTTCACTCAAACGTAGCACTGTACCACTTGAACCATACCTCCACATCTGGCTATTTGCTAGTTAGCTGGAAATAAAAGTCTCACAGATTTTTCTACCTAGGCTAGCTTTGAACCAAAGTCCTCCTAGATCAGCCTGCTGTGTAGAAAGGATTATGGGCATGAGCCATCAGTGCCTGGCAACAAATAAATACTTCCAAACACTTCAAAATCTAGAGAGAAGATACCACAGAGATGTTTTATTCCAATTGAAAAAGAACATATTAACAAGGAGCATGATGCTTAAATTAATAGAAACGTGTTTCTCTGGACAGTGCATGATCGAAATCCTCTTTTCCATACTGCCGCTGTTGTCTTCACTTTTCACCCTCACTTTCAGGAACTTGTTAGGAAGAGGCAGCAAGCATAGCCAGGAGTGGGGAATGGGACCAGAGAGGGAAGAGAGAATAAGATATGACCCCAAGGCTAGGACACCCATGATGCAGTCAGATGGAAACATCTGGTCGTTTATGCAACCACATTGCTTTTGTGTTAGTTCATTTGACAGGCAAATTCAGCCTGCAGACATTTTTAGAACTGCCTGATAGAAAATATTTAAAATATTTTGTGATAGGGAACCTAAGATGAGCCATGAGGCTTTGGGCAATCAGTGAGGCCTCCCCAAACCTCATTTTCTTGAAATTAATACAGAATGATTTAAAGAGCTCTCTGGCTATACCGGAATGACATCAAGGACATCCAACTCTTCTATTCACTGCCATTTCTTTCCACAGAAACTGAAGCACTGTCTCTCATGTAGTAGTTTGGCAGTTGTTTAATGGATAAATGCATGGATACCTTGTAGCTCTCAAACTCTGGAGTGAAAGAGAATTTACCTCTAATGAGTGAATACCACCCAAGAATAGTCTCTATATACTGTGTAGATGAAATAGATTTTTCCCATATACATTACTTACTTCGTCCTACATATACACAGATTCTAGTGTGGTTAATATACACTCTAAATCCTTGTAATTAATATCATGTAACAGTTGTGAAATTCTGACAATAACAGCAAACATTATATCACACTGCCTTTGTCAGACACTCAGCATTTGAAACATTGTATCCAATTTAATCTTCACAACACAAGATTGGAGATACATTTTAACTCTCCTTTTTGTGCATATGAGGACACCCAGGTAAAGAGAGAGGAAGGGATGGAAGTCTCATTCAAGCTCAGTCTGATTACAATCTTTCTTAGTGACAATACTGTATTAATATTACTAAGTTATTAACTTTTCTAACTTTTGCTAGCCTGAGTTCACTTCCAGTCCATTCAGTTGTATGGGGGTTTGAACACAGGACTGTCCTCCTGCTGGACAGGCATGCCTGTAGTTCTTTTTACCCTAGTTACTTTCTAGATAGGGTCTCAATTCTTGCCTAATCAGGCCTAGCCCTTGATTCTCCTGTTTATACTTCCAGCTGTAGCTAGGATAACAGGTGCTTTCCACCACATTCAGTATTTTGTTGTTGTTGGGATGGGATCTAATAAACTTTTTGCTAGGCTTGCCTCAAACTTTAATCCTCTTGATTTCAGCCTCCTGGCACAAAGCCACAAACAGCCAGTAATGTTGTTGTGATTCTATACAATAAGTTCTGATCAATTTCTCTAAGTGACATTAAGACTATAGCACAAAGTGACTTCAGAAATGCCTTGGCCATTTCTCCTAACATTTATGGAATGATCTGAAAACTCCCCTTCACTTAGAGACTAGACTGCCATGGTATGCTGTTCCCAGAAAGTTTATTTCACCCCTGGGATAAAAATAACAAGTGGATCTTACCACATAGCCTCTTTCCCTTCAGGGACATATGAGAGGTTATTCCTGCCGTGGTTGATTCCAGATCCTCATGGCCAGTTGAAGGTCCACGGAGACATTTACTACAACAGCTTGTGCTGAACCAGCCAAGTGGTCTTGATTTATACTGTCTCTACCCTCTTGGGACTCCCATTAACCAAAATTATGACACCCAGGAGACCCATAGAAGGAGTCAGAGTTTGGGATTCATTTTATTTTTAGCTTAATAGTTCCCTTTTCTCTCATTCCAGATCAGCCCTTTCTCAATTGCTGCCTCTGGAAGCCAGAAAGCTTTCAGTTGGTTAAACAACATTACCTAACCTCATTACAGGAAGAAAAATAGGAAATCCAAAATAAAGAAACACTTTCTCCTATAAGAGAAAAAAAAAAAAAACATGTCCAATGTAGTAATTACTCCATTGTTTGAAATAATCCTATTAGGCATTGCCTTTTCATCAAACTTAACCAGTACAAAGGAAATGACAGGAAAGGATGGCTGGTGGAATAAAATAATGCCTTCATTTAGGCTGCTGGTCAGAGGAGATAACTTACATGGTCTTATTTCTCACTAAGAAGTGAAAGAAGTGCTGGGTACCAGTGGGTCACATCTGTAATCATAGCTATTTAAGAGGCTGAGATTTGAAGGTCAAGGTTCAAAGCCAATCCCGGCTGGAAAGTCCATGAAACTCTTATCTCTAAGTAACCACCATAAAGCCAGAAGTGGTGCTATGGCTCAGGTGGAAGAGCACAAACCTCGAGTGAAAAAGCTAAGGGACACAGAATTCTAGGCTCTGAGTGCAAGCCCCAGTACTGGAGAGAAGAAGAAGAAGAAGAAAAGGGATGGCCATTAATTCATGCTCATAGAAAGATTTGCTTTTCTTTATTTTTTTGTCCTTATTCAGGCTGTCTCTTGCATGTTCTACAACACTTTCAACTGTTTGGGGAAGTTGTAAAGATTAAGAAACTGAAAATGATTACATATTCTTTTTAAAAAAAATCAGCTTTAAAATAATACTATTTAAGAATCAGCTAAACTCAAATCCATGGTTTTACCTGACAGGAGTCAGGTTAGGATAAACTTCCACACAGTGTTGCTTACTCACCCACACAAGCCACCCATTCTCCACTTTCCTTCCTCAGAGTTCTCTGAAAGACCATTCAACCTTTTCAAACACTTCATTCAAACCCAGAATTGCCACCTCTGGAATCTTCTGGAGATTTATGTATTAAAAAAAAAGCACATGACCATATTAAGTATGATTTAAGTCTATGAGTAAACAGGATTTAAATATTTTCTCTTGGTTATAGAACATGATTCCTAAGCTGTCACTTAACGTTGGAACTTTATCTGATATAGTATAGTTAGGGGAAGAAGAAGAGACTGGATTTTACTTGATTAGCCCAGAATGTCATTTCTTCAGTGAAGGGGGAAGAAAAGACCTGAAATTAACTAAAACCAAATGAAAGACAATTTTTTTTGTGTGTATGTGTGTGAGAGAAAGCACCACACATGTGCCCACACACATGCCAGCACACTGTCCTATTAGGGCTTGAACTCAGGGTCTTGTGTTTTTTCTTGGCTTTTATTTTATTTTATTTTATTGCTCAAGGCTAGCACCCTACCCTTTGAACCATGATTTTACTTATTTGCTAGTTAATTGGAGATAAGTTTCTTGTGGACTTTTCTGCAAGGGATGGCCTCCAGTGGTGATGCTTAGAGTTCAGCCTCCTGAGTAGCTAGAATTACAGGCTTGAGTCACCAGCACCCAGCTCCACAAGAAGTTTTTGAACAACTGCTGCTCCCAGGGTCACTGGGGAAAAACAGTTTCTATCAAATCAGGGTTTGGATTCTGGGAGAGTTGACAGAAGACTGGTAATTAATAAATAAATAAAATTAATTATGAGTGCTATCATTTGACTATGGTTATTCCATACCAAAACTTACACAAGGCTTGGTTCCCAATGTAATGGTATTTAGATGTCCTTTAAAAGGAATGCTCCCCCCTATGCCATCTCAGGGATGTAAGAGCATTCCTACTCTTCTCAGACTGGATTCATTGCCCTAAGAGTTACTTATTACAGTCTTTCCTCTCCTACACAGACATGTTTTCCTTTGTCTTTCTGTCATGGTTGAAGCAGCATTGGCCACTTTCTAGTTCCTTGATCTTGAATCTCTAATTCTATTACTGTGAAGTAGAATAAATGGCATTTATTTATAAGTGACTCTGGTCTCCAGGTCATTATATGCCTGGACTGTGTGTATAACAACACAAAATGGACAGGCGCTATTAGAACACATATGATAATCACCACGGGAAAAGGTAACTGAAAACTGAGATGAAGAGTAAGCAAAAAATTGTTTAAAAGCAGATGTGAAGCCAGAAAAATCAAGAGTGAATGGCAACTACTTTCAATTCTGTGCCAAGAACTTCTGCTTGTAATATATTCCCCACTTCAAATGAACTTCTGCAAGTTTCTCAGCAGGAGCCTTTCCTTCCAGGCTTCATGCCTGTGATGGCTATGGTCCTATCAGTTCTTGAACCTTTTTCTGATTGTTAATATCCTGTAATCATATAAGAACCTGTCAATAATGTGCATTTGTGGATTTGTTCATTGAGTCATTACTAAGTGTCTGCTTTGTTCTGGCTACTGTTTGCAATGCTGGAGATTCAAAGATAAAAGAGGTGCAACTTCCATTCCCCCAAAGTATGTGTGTATATATATATATATATATATATATATATATATATATGTATATATGCATGTATATATGTATGTATGTATGTGTATATGTATATACATATATGTCTGTGTGTCTATGTGTGTACATACACATACATACACACATATACATATATACACATACATATATATACACATACACATACACATTCACACACACACACACACACACACACACACACACACGAGTAGATTGAAAAAAGTGTCTCCAGTGCTTGGTAAAACAACAGAGGAGGGGAATCCAAATAAGGATGTGATCATGCCTGGAGAGATTAGGGCTGGAATGGGCTGGGAGGGAAGAGGTCAATAATGTCTCAATTTAGGAATATAGCAATGATTTATAAAGCCTCCATTTATTATGGATCTAGACATCATTGGTTTTTGACTACTACATTGACTGGCTTGTTGGACTGATGTGTTAGAATAAGTTGGGGGATAAAGTACATTCAATCCTCTCCATTAACTCTATTGTTCCCCTGAGAGGATGACCCACTTTTAAAAATTTCAGCAGCATAATAATTTCAGTTCCTACAATTAAGAAAATTTAATTAATGTTGTTTATGCTCATTTACTAGAGAATAACATTTAAATTAGAGTGAACATCCCACTAATAATTACACTCCGAACTTAGAAAGACATTAGGGATTAGGTCTGGTTATATTATTAAAGTCAATTAAAGAAAGAAAGATTCCAATGATTAACATGGGTTTTTTTGTTTTGTTTAATTGCTATTGTTTGTTTGTTTGGTGCCAGTCCTGAGGCTTAATTGAATTTGGGACCCAGGTGCTGTCTCTAAGATTTTTTCCTCAAGGCTAGCATTCTATAACTTGAGCTACACTTCCACTTCCAGCTTCTTCTTGGTGATTAATTGGTGGCAAAAGTCTCACAGAATTTCCTGCCCAGGGTAGTTTTAAACTGTGATTCCCAGATCTCAGCCTCTTGTTAAACTGGGATTGCAGATGTAAACCACTGGCGCCTATTTGACTTGTATTTTTAAAGCACTCAGAATTGTAAAATAACAGTGCAATTATTTTTTGTATCTAGTTCTCAGCACTCCTTACAGGAGGCAAAGAAGAAGACAAGCCATCCCTTTCACTAAGAGAAATGAATCACCCTAAGAGATGTGGCAAGTCAGGGGTCAGGGGTCAGGGGGTCATAGGACTGAGGGATGAGAAAACAGAAAAGCAGCAATCAAGTCTGATGCCTCGGTATGATTCTTTCTATCAAAGCCTCCTTCCATTCAGTCAGCTATGAAAGTCTTAATAGAAGGCAAAAATGAGGAAAAAGTATTTCCAGAACCTTGCTTTTCTTACTACCCAAGGTAAAATCATAAAATAACCTAACACCTTTTGCTCCATAGCAAAACTAATCCACATAAATTTATGTTTGAGTTTTTTTAAGTTTAGAATTATCATTTTTTATTTTAATTTTATTGTCAAGTTGATGTACAGAGGGGTTACAGTTGCATACATAAGGTAGTGAATACATTTCTTGTCAAACATGTTATTTTATCTCCTACCTCATTTTTCTCCCACCTTCCCTCCCAGCCCACCCCCCTAAGTTGTACAGTTAATTTCCAACATATTGTCTTGTGAGTATCACTGTTGCATTGGTTTGCCCTTTATCCTTTGTCTCACCATTTTGATGTTTCCCTTCCCTTCTCTAATTCAGACAAATGTATGTACAATACCCAGGGTACCAAAATCAGATACAGTGACAACAGGGGATAACCCATAGGAAAGGAAAATGAAAGAAAAATAATAATTTTACATAGTACATTAAAATTAACAACAATGAAAAACCTCTTGTTTCCATATCTTGGAATTTGTTTGGCCTAGCATCATCTTATATGATCATATGTACATAGATATTGAGCTATTGTGATCTGTTGGGGATTATTATGGCCTGGGAAAGGCTGCCCTTCCACCAGCCTTGGGACAATGGAAGTCCCTCCCACCTTCTGGCCTCCACCCCTTGGGAGGTGAACACGTGCGTGCCACCATGATGGGGTTGTCCCGCCCACAAAGGGAAGTTTCGTGATGTCACTTGATGAACGTGGTCCCTAGCCTATGACTGGTCCTTTGGCCAGCCCCCTTTCTTTCCCGCCATTACTTCTATATAAGTGCCCTTCCATATTAAAGTCTTTGAGACGCTTCCCACCACCGCAGCGTGTCCCTGATGCCTTCCTTTTTGCCTCCGCCCTTGGTAACATGTGGGGGGACTGGGGGGAGGGGAAGCATCAGCAACCCTTCCTCAACTTAGCGCTTGCCCATGTGAGCACGCCTTTGGCCTTCCGCTGGCGGAGGGCCAAGCTGAGTGCTCTTTCATAGAGTTTGTGGTTACCATTCTCCCCGTGGGGGAAGAAAGGGGGTGTCCAAACCCCAACAGTGATCCTCTTCTAGGACTATACTAGACATATACTAATTATTACCAATGAGGGAAACAGTAAGAAGTTTAGAAAAATCACTTGTATATACTATTTCAACATAGAGAATTGTTATAAATATACTATACTATATAATCTTAATGTAATTATAACACAGAAAGGTAAGGATATAATCAAATGACAGCTGAAGAGAGAATGAAGAAAATGATGAGATAAGAAGGCATTTTAACACTATGTAAGTATTTTACAGGTTTTAATGACATTGAGAGGAATAACATTTTTGATACTTGAAAGAGATGAGATAGGTAATGGTCTCAAAAGACAGGACTAGAAAATGTGTCTTTATAGGGCCAGCAATGAGAGAGACAATGACTAGAGTAGTTATTCAGTAGAGAGCTGAATCATCTTCAGTAGTGACTTAAAAATGAAGGTTATATAAATCAAGCACTATAGAGATTCTTTACCAAAGGACATTGCAGAAACTTGGATTCTTTCCTAGAGCTAGAAAAGGTGGAAAAATAAACCATGATATTTATTCCACTGTGTTGCCTTTTCCCCCTCCTTATTGTATATGAATAGCATAGAGATAATTCTTCTCAGCCAAAGAAGAAAATGAGTTGAAGTACTCAGATTCTCTTGTAGTTAATTCAATGATGAAGAACAGGACTGAGCTGGCCTGCAAGGGAGTGGAGGGTGAAGGGGGCACAATCTCTTTGTGTGTTCAGAGTCATCACATAAGGTTGTGTTCTCACCCAGGTTTCACTGGATTATCCAGTTTTACATTCAATTTGATAAGCTTTTTATCTATTTTAAAAAATCATTATCATCTCTCTGACAACAGCTGGTGTCCGTTTTTATTCAGATGTGTGTTCAGTGTAATACTCTCCAGCTGGAGAAGTCACAGGATTCTCAATTATTTGCAGTAGTTGGCAGAAGGGGGAAAATGGGGGAAATTCCCTCTGCGGTTTGCTTTTGTTATATGCAAATAAGATTCATTCTGTGTGACACTGTACCGGAAGAAGAGTTAACACCACTGACTTTATTATGAGCAATATTTTGCACATAATAAATGCAGCTCTTGGAAGCAAGGACTGCCACCCCTTGAAATACCACCTGCTTCTAACTTTTTTTTTTTTTGCCAGTCCTGGGGCTTGGACTCAGGGCCTGAGCACTGTCCCTGGCTTCTTTTTGCTCAAGGCTAGCACTCTGCCACTTGAGCCACAGAGCCACTTCTGGCCATTTTCTATATATGTGGTGCTGGGGAATTGAACCCAGGGCCTCATGTATAGGAGGCAAGCACTCTTGCCACTAGGCCATATCCCCAGCCTTGCTTCTAACTTTTAAGAACTAAAGTTTAACTCCTGCTCTTCACATCACTATCAAGAAAAGATCTTTCTGTTATAACAAGCTCTGACAAGACAACCCCTGACAGTATAGCTTCTCAGATTTATTCTACTGACTAAGTTTTCTCCTGAGCTCTGACCCCTTTGGACTACACACAAGTTAAAGAGCCCATACTGGCAAAGAGGAAATTAGTAGTGTCCTCATTTCAACTATCTCTTCTGTGGAAAAAAAAAAAAAAGAAACCTCTCAGCACTTTGTGGCTTGAACACACACTATTCACTAATTATTATTCACTAATAATTTCTAATAATTCTAAGTCTTTAATTGGGGCTGGGCTCTGCTGAGTGATTCTTCTCCTGGCCTTGCCTGGAATTACTAAAAGATATAGTCCACTGTTGACTGCATGTGGACTATCCACGGTGAACTCAGTCACTGAAAGCTGATGCAGGCTGTCATCTAGGCCTTTCTTTTCCTGTGGTCTTTAAGCCTCAAGAAGTCTAAATCAGGGTTCTCAGGGCAACAAGAGGGCATGATAATGGGGATGGAGTGGAGGAGGAGTTGTAAGACACCTCCTTGCACAGATTTGCAGATCTCCTGAATTCATTTGTACCTCATTCTACTGGCCAGCGTGTCATGATGTCAGTCCTAGCTACATAGGGGGCTGAGATATGAAGACTGCAGTTCAAAGCCAGTCTGGCTACGAAAGTCTGTGAGACTGATCTCCAATTAACCACCAAAAAAACAGGCTTAAGAATGAAAGCTTAAGGAAACCACACAGGCTCTGCGTTCAAGTGCCAGGATCAACACAAAGAAAAAAGCAGAAAGAAAGAAAGAAAGAAAGAAAGAAAGAAAGAAAGAAAGAAGAAAGAAAGAAAGAAAGAGAGAGAGAGAGAGAGAGAGAGAGAGGGAGGGAGGGAGGGAGGGAGGGAGGGAGGGAGGGAGGGAGGGAGGGAGGGAGGGAGGGAAGGAAGGAAGGAAGGAAGGAAGGAAGGAAGGAAGGAAGGAGAAAAGAAGGAAATAAGGGAGAAAGAAAGAGAGAGAGAACAGAAAAGAAGCAAATGGAAAGAGAACTAGACTTTATCCCTTAATGGAAGGAACAACTGAGTCACATCAAAAGGATTGTCATATCTATCTTTGTAGTCAATCTACTACACAGAACTATTAACATAGTCTTTGGAATAAAGCCATAGTAAGGTTCTACCTGAAAAAGAAAATTCACACTTTTAATTTACTATTTCTGACTTGAAGGATTTATTCTCTAATAACACAAATATAAAGGCTTAATTTATAGTGGAGTCATGTGAATTACTTATTCAGTGTCATTATTCCTAGAAATGCTCACATCAGAAGTGCTGTGAGCAGCACACAGGAAAGAATGTACATTATCTGAAATAAGTTCATGGCCAGTTGCTGAAACAGTTTTACTGATAGCACTAGTGCCTTAAAATGGCCTACAGTCAGAAAATAGCTGTTCCTTCTTCTACCTCTTATTGCTTTGGGAGCAATTTTATTTCCTGTGTGACCTCAAGAACAACTCAGGTGTCCTGAGAGGGAGGTCTCCAGAGTTCTGGTTGCTTCTATTAGATCTAAATGTAGCAGAGAATGGTTGATCTTAGATCTGTTCAGAAAGACTTCTGGGAGGGAATGGAGCATTCCAAAAGGCACCCTCATTTATTTACTTTTTGTGAAGAACAGACTCAAGTTGCCACAAGTAGTTACCAGGACATTTTTGTTTTGTTTTGTTTGGTAAGTACAAGCTTGGAATGAAAAAAGCAGCTGGAACTGCAACAGTATTAGCTGTTGACTCTAAAACCTGACCTCTTTCATGACCTAATGACCTCCCCTCTCCCCATGTCTGTTCAGATTGGTAGGGGAGGTATGGGGGTGGGGGTGCACAAATTTCTCTTTTCCAGTCTCCTATCTACCAATAAGCTTCTCAGGGGTGATGGAGTACTACACACTCACTATTTCCATCACTGCTTTGTGATGGTACCCAAAAGGACTAGCACTTTCCTTTCTCCTCATTTGTAGGAAATGGAACTTGCTGAGTACTTATGGACCAACTTTGATACTAAGTGTATTGAAACAGTGTTCAACTTGAATCCCAACACCAACCCAATGACAATGCATGTACCATTCTTCCCCCATGTCACAAATGGAGAAATTGAGGCTCAAAAGATCCTTATCTTGTCCCATGTCACATACCCACCTCAGAACTGAAGCCAGTACTATGTTGCTTCAAACTTGGTGGTTGTTTCTTTACCCCCTCTCTAATCTTTCAAAGCTTTGTTCTGCCAATGGTGGTCCATAGTTGTCTTAGTTTCTTGACTGCCAAGGACAGCTCCAGCCTTATACCAAAGGCTGCAGATCAGAAATCCCCCTTTTATATCATCCCCTTCCCAGCTAGAAATCACAGAGCTACAGAATCAAAGGCCATATCAAACATGTCTTAAGAAATGAATTTATTTATTTTCTTTCTTATTACACTGTATGAAAACAGCTTGGGGAACCACACTGTACGCTGCTAAGCAGTGAGGGGCTTGGGTTGGAGGAAGAAAAGGAGAACACCATAGGTGAGCCATTTCCAATCAGTTGTCAAAAACTAGGCAGCGTCGGGCCTTGGAAGGTGGTCTGTGGGGAAAGTTCTTTCTAGGGGCCTGGGGCTGAGGGTCTGGGAAGGGGGTAGGAGGCAGGGGGTGGAGTTCTGGGCTGGAGGAGGGCCAGGGGGGCCAAATGCTAAAGTTGGAGGCCCATTCTGTCACAAAGGTAGGGCGGAAGGGAGGCTGTGGGTGCAGGCCCTCCCCTGCAGGCCTAGGGGCCCAGCTGGCTGAGGGCTGGAAGCTGCCCTGGGCCCAGTCACTGGAGACGACCTCAGCCTGGGTAGGAAGGGCAAAAGGGTTGGGAGCTGAGGGCTCAGGAAATAGTCTGTATTCTCTGGTCCGGGAGACTGAGAGGTCGGATGCTGAGGGCTCAGGAAATGAGTTATAGGTTTCCAGGCTCAACGGTCTTCCCATGAAGGCACCAAAGCTGTCGAGATCCCTGGATGAGAAAACATGGGGCTCCCCCATCCAGAGGTAAGGGTCCCAAGGCCAATCTGCTGGGCAAGCGTGAACCTCACAGTAGGTGCTAGCACTGGGCCACAGGATGGAGTCGTGTGGGGACCAGCAAGTGCAAAGGTCTGCATCAAAGGCGTGGGGCACGCAGGGGTAAGAGGCCACAGGAGACAGGCTGGCTTCGTTGAAGGGCTGTCGCACAGGAGAAGCGCTGGGCCGGGGTACCTGCTCCTCCATGGTGTCCTGGCTCGTGGAAGAAGACATGCTTCGGACTCTGGGGACAGCGGTAATGTCCCTCCTGGCGGGCTGGCTCTTCTTGGTACCCTCAAGGCGCTGTGGTGTCTGGTTCTCCTAGGCTGGGATGGCTTATTCTTGGAAGGCAGGAGGCCACCACTGCGGAAATACTCCTTGAAGATGGACACCTTCGGGGTCCCAGTGGTTCCTGGTTCGGGGCGTCTTGCGATCTCACTGTCTTGGTTCGCCTACCGTGCCCACTGCACCCACCGCACACGGCCAAGATGGATCAGACTCGGACTTGACTCGGAGATGCACCGGGCGACCCAAGGCTCCTCGAATAGTGCTCCTCGCAGACCAAGTGTACTCCTGGGTTGTCTGCGCCTCTATTTATCCCAGCTTGAAGGGCGTGGCTAAATCCTATCAAGGCCAGGTGGGTCCCAGGCCTGGAACTAGGGTGTGAAAATGGCCTGACTCCCATAGGGTGGAAGCCTAGGGAGGGTCCCTGGAGACACTGGTTTAAACCAATCTGAAGTACTGGGGCCTCTGTTCTGTGCAGAACAGGGGCTGCAGGGAGGGAGAGAGGCAGAAGGCTCAGGGGCCAGTGTTCTGCCCACCCCAGCCTGGGTCCATGTTTCCTACGGCCTGCCCTAACACTTCACTTATGGGTTTATAGGCAAAGGAGTTTAAGAAGGTATACTAGAAAACATCTGTATACCCATACTTACTGCAGCCAACCACTGGGATCAGCCCAGGCACCAACAACCGAGGAATCAATTGTTAAAGAATCCGTGATGGCAGTAGATGGATGTATGTGTCATGATTAGAAACTGTATGAGGGATACAATTTGTATACTTGTAGGCATCATTTCTGTATATGTCCATGCCTGCATGTGTGTGCACATGCATGCACATGTGCACACAAACACATATACACACACAACCTGAAATTGTGGGGATGTTCCTGGAGATCATTGTGTTGGGAGAAATAAGCCAAACTCAAAAAATCAAATACCAAGTGCTCATTGTGGCATATAGACCCTACATGATGATGATGATGATGATGATGATGATGATGATGATGATGATGATGATGGTGATGATAATTATGATGGATATGAGGGAAAGCTGTCTAGGAAGGAGTCCGCAGTAAGAGGTGGGGGATTCTGAGGGGCTTCAGTGATACTCATCAAGTGTTTGAAAAAGGAGGGAAAACAGTGGGAACACACTTGGAGCACAGTAGAGGTTATATGTGCTAAAAGTGCAAGTACGCAAACACCAGTGACGCCCCTATGTGACATAAATGTACATTAAGTTTTTCAATGTTGCCAAGAGCAGAAGCAGCCAGCTTGAGGGTCTGGAGTTTGGAGGACCGAGCCATCCCTTGAGAAAGAACTGACTTTGTGAATATTGTGAGTACTGAAGATGTGGCCCTGTTCTGAGCAGGCCTATGTATTTATGAGAGAGAGAGAGAGAAAAAGAGAGACAAAGACAGAAAGTCTGACTGCCTGACTGACTGAAAGAAATTTTTCTTGGTAGGTCCTGGGGCTTGAACTCAGGGCCTGGGTGCTGTCTCTGAGCTCTTTTGCTTAAGGCTAGTGCTCTACCACTTCTAGTTTTTGAGTGGTTAATTGGAGTTAATAGTCTCATTGGGACTTTCCTGCCAGGACAGGCTTCGAACCTCAATCCTCGGATCTCAGCCTCATGAGTAGCTTGAGTTACAGGTATGAGGCACTGGTGCCTGGCTAAAAAGTAGTTTCTTAAGAAAATCATTTTTTTTTTCCTTCAGGCAACTGACCTACAGAATCAAATGCCATGCATGCAGGTACACAAGAGAACACTTCCTGAGAAAGAACTTTCTCAGGAAAATCAGTTCCTATTCTTTATCTCACAAGTGAGCCAATTTCAGTGGCATATTTTTCCATCCAGAAGAGAAGATCTGATTGGCTCATCCCTGTCTTTATTCTAGATGACATAAAAATCTAGCCAGCTACTACTGGCTGCCATTGTCTAGTTCCCATCCCCAGACCAGCCAGCTATGGCCAGGAAAATGTGGCAAATGGAAACAAATACCAACCTTGAAATTAGTCCTTATTGTTGAGAATCTACTCTTGCAGGAGTCTGCACACAAACTACGTACAACTCAATATTCTCTCAGGCACACTGCCATCTCTATATAGGCACTGAAGGAGAAGCTGTGTGTATAACTATGGTGTGTTTTCGGTATCCGCAAGAGTGTGTCTACCTACTGTGGGTAAGAAAGTGCCCAACTCATTTTAGTAGCATTCAAGATATTCTTTCTCAAGGTTCAGCAATGCATGCTATGTGCATACTTACATACATATTTGTGAGGCAGTTTTTAGGGTTCTCCTTAGGGTTCTGTGAGCTGACAGCCATGATCCTTTTCTTCCCTGCCCTCAGCACAGGGTAGCTACTTAATAAAAAATATTTATTCTCTGTTCATGTGTCTGAATTCACCCTGGCCTTCCTTGATCTAGCTTTATTCCTTTTAAAACAAGTAGAGGGTGATGTTTGTTTGTTCCGGGGTTCCTTGCAGCATCCAAGGATCTCATAGCCCTCACTGTCATCTAGTGGTTGATGTGCTGATGTCAACCAGATGTTATTAAATCCCACTTATGTCACTAGCTGGCTATGTAACCCAGGGCAGGTTATGTCAGGTCTCTGCAATTCAGTTGATTGACTCATGATTGGGCTCGTGGGAATAATCTCACAGATAGTTTTAAATGCTTAAATGAGCAACAGTTTCCTCTTGTGCCTGGAATATAGGAAGTTCATAGCGTCTCTTAAACAAGTCTCCAGCTCTAGCAGTACTCTGTCTCCTAGAAGGAATTCTTCCCAGGCCCACAGATAGTGCTACAACTTTCTTTTGTTTTTTCTTTCTCTCATTAATTTTTTCTTTCTTTCATTATTTCTTTCTCTTTCTCTCTCTTATCATACATCTCTGTGTGTGTGTGTGTGTGTGTGTGTGTGTGTGTGTGTGTGTATAATGTGGCGGGGGGGGGGGGTGGGGGGGTGGGGGTGTGGTATGCCCATACTGGGGATTGAACTCAGAGCCTCAAGCTCTCATTTGGCTTTTTCACTCATGGCAATTGCTCCACTACTAAAGCTACACCTCTATTTCTTTTTTATTTGTTTGTTTGTTGCTGGCTAATTGGAGTTAGAAGTCTGATAGAGTTTTCCTTTAAATTAAAAAAAATTATCTTTAGTTGTATAAAGGAGATGTCACATAACAAAGTGGTATATGAATACAATGCATCTGGATCTGTGTCATTGCTTTATCAATTGCATCCCCCTTCAACCCACCCTTCCCTTACATTTCTTAATTTTGTAGTAGATACAATGGGTTTGTGTGGTTTTTTTTGTGTGGGTTGTGGGACTTGAACTCTGGGTCTGGGTGCTGTCCCCAAGCTCTTCAGCTCAATGCTAGCACTCTACCACTTGAGCCACAGCGCCACTTCTGATTTTCTAGTAGTTAATTGGAGATAAGAATCTCACAGACTTTCCTGCCTGGGCTGGTTTTGAGCAGTAATCTTCAGATCTCAGCCTCCTGAGTAGCTAGGATTATGGGAGTGAGCCACTGGCACCCAGCCACAACCGGTTCTTGACAGCATTCTCTGCCCTTTCCCCTTCCCCTTTTTACTCTCTACCCCTTTCACTTTGGCCCCACCCCATCCTTGCAAGTACCCATTTCTTAGTGCTTATTTTGCAGGCTTTGAATTCGTCTTCTAAAAAGTTGTACTATTTGAGATCTCCATGACATCTACTATAATTCAGTTAATTCATTTGGACCTGCTTGCATACCACCCAGTGAGTTTACCTATAGATTTATAGTCACATTCTATCAACCACTAATGAAAGAAACCATGCAAGCTTAGTTTTTCTGAGTCTGGCTTACTTCATTTAATATAATTCTTTTCAAATCTTTCTGATAGACTTTTCTGACCAGACTGGCTTCAAACTGTGATCCTCAGATCTCAGCCTCCCAATTAGATAGGATTACTGTTGTAAACCACCAGCACCCAGCTCAAATTCTACTTTTCACCAAACTTTTCTATTACCTTGTACAAATTGGCTGTGTTGGGCAACTTTCTTATTGCTAATCTCTATTTTTTTTAATCCAAGTGTGTATTTTTGATCTTTGTCTTTATACACAATCTTTTATCTCCACCATCCAGATTCTTAGCCTTCTGTCTTATGTAACAATCTAAAAACGTAGCTCAGTGGCTGAGCCCTTCCCTAACTAGCATGTGGTCTTGGACTTTGCCCTCAGCATCTACAAAACAAAGGAAAGAAAAAGGAGGCGGGGGTGGGGGGTGGGGTGGGGGTGGGTGGGGGGGAGAGAATCTTGGCTGATTCATTAATGCAGTAATTTATAATCTGGTTATCCTACTATCCTCTGGTGAACAATCTCTTCAGTGGAGTGATGAGAAAGAAGAAAAGGAAAGACACATAGATTTAAAACACGTATTTGGGCTGGGAATATGGCCTAGTGGCAAGAGAGCCTACCTCGTATACATGAAGCCCTGGGTTCAATTCCCCAGTACCACATATATAGAAAACGGCCAGAAGTGGCGCTGTGGCTCAAGTGGCAGAGTGCTAGCCTTGAGCAAAAGGAAGCCAGGGACAGTGCTCAGGCCCTGAGTCCAAGGCCCAGGAGTGGCAAAAAACAAACAAACAAACACATATTTCAATTTTAAAAGTGCCTAGGTATAGAACGGGTATAGACTATCATTGGTAGGTGATAATCTTTTTTGTTGTGTTGTGCCAAGTTGCAAGACCACCCCCAAGAAGACCACCGAGATTCAGACACTCCGAAATGCAAAAGCAAGGCAAGGCTTTATTTAACGAGCTGCCAACTCGGGCCTCGTCCTACCCACCAACACAGCGGAGGTTAGGAGGAAGCCTCGAGCTGTGATTACACAGGGCTTATAAAGGCACAGAACAAGGTTACAACAATCAGCTGTGCAAGCAAGATTAGAACACAGGTACAAATCTGATTGGCTCAGGGTTCGATTCTAAAATGGGGTTCACGTGGTGGGGCCTGACTTCAAAGTCTGGCACCTCAGTTGTTGTTGTTGTTGTTGTTGTTTGGTTTTTCATTTTGTTTTGTGTTCCAGTACTGGGGCTTGAACTGAGCGTCTGGGCACTGTTCCTTACCTTTTTACTCAAGGCTAGTGATCTATCACTTGAGCCACAGCTCCACTCCTATTCTTTTATTTTGTTTTATTTTTTTTGCTGGATAATTAGAGATAAGAGTCTTATGGGTTTCCCATCTAGGGTGCTTTTAAACCACAATCCTCACATCTCAACCTCCTGAGTAGCTAG
This sequence comes from Perognathus longimembris pacificus, assembly GCF_023159225.1. NCBI lineage: Eukaryota > Metazoa > Chordata > Mammalia > Rodentia > Heteromyidae > Perognathus > Perognathus longimembris. The sequence continues at coordinate 52,396,704 of NC_063163.1, forward strand.
GAATACAAGTGTGAGCCAAACCTATCATTAACCATAAACAAGTGAGATCTTGAATTTAATTCTCAGAGTTCATCCTTCATTTTTCCTATTCATATTAGCATGAGAAAATAACATCTCAGTCCTAATGGGTTCTATTCCTGTGTTGTCCAGAATAGATCACTAATGTTTACTACCAAAACTCGCCTGATTGAGCAACTCAGTTTTCTGAAATTTGAGCAACTCACTTGTCTGAAGTTTGGTTTCCTTATCTCTACCGAAAGGAATGACAGCCAGTCATACCTTCAGGCTTCTTCTGAAAATTCAGTGGGACAGAAAAATAAAACAAAGACCAAAACAAAACCAACATGGTTTCAGTAATATTATAGGCATCCAATAAAGGCAAAAGATGATAGGAAGAGAAATCAATTCTCTTTTTCCAGCTAAAAATAGTCTCATTTGCACTCTCCACCATCCAAGATTAAGATCTGTCCCAATCCACAGCCCCCTGATGAAGTCACTTCCTCCCAGCGCAATCCTGACTAGGGGCACTCACAAACTGCATGCATCCTATCAGCTGCCTGGAGAATTTCACAAGAACTAGGCAGGATATGATTTCTTTGAAAAATGACAAACAACAAAGCCATCTGTGAAATCTATCATTGAATGGCACAGATCATGCTCTCATGCTGAGTTATAGAAGGAATGGTGTATGTTTCCAGGGAAATATGGAACTGACAGGCTATAGGGGATGTCCATTGAAGGGAGAGGGACCTACCATCTACTTTCCTTAGTGATTCCTAATACATGAACACACTGATATGCATGCTGTTATTTATATCCCAATTACAGGCTACCAGAATACTGCATTTATATTCTAAATACATGGTTTAGGGAAAGCTTATGTGTTTTCTAGTCCATCATCCTTTTCACTCCTTTGTTATTGTTTAGGGTCATTTTCTTTGTTCTGCTCCATTTCCTTCCTTCCTTCCTTCCTTTCTCCTCCATCCTTCTCCCTCTTTTCTTCTTTCTTCCACCTGCTTTTCTTCTTAGACTATAGACTGCATGTATATAAGGAGGGTTATAGTTTGGATACTGCTTATCTCAACACATAAGAAAATGTGTGACTCCCCAACATCTTCTGAATGGATGGTTCTCTACACTCAGATGCTGATTATAATCTTGGGTAGTTCCAATTTAAGCCCAATATCTCCAGTAGCCAAGTTTAAGGAAAGAAAAATCATAATTTCACAAAATGCTGACCTCCACCTTTGTCTGTGGGCAGATGTCTGAAAGCCCTGGTGATAATTCATTGTAGTGCTCAGTGATGACTTTTTGAAAGCCCTCAGTATGGCATGCTCTACTGTTAATGTCTTTATTACTTAGTAACTACAAAAATTGAACTAGAATTTAGACTCCAGGTCTAAACCTAGGGGTTCCATATGTCAGGTCTGTCCTCTTGCCCTACACACTAAGTAAAGAGACATAATGAAAGACAGAGAATGGAGCTGTATTAGACAGCAAACATGACATGGAAAGACAGCATTTCAGTTAATCTTTCAAATTTTCAAAGTACAGGCATCAACTAGAGCTTTAGATAGGCCAAGAACTGGGTGAGGGAAGAAAAATATATATAAACAGCCCAGTCCTGTTATGCCAAGTCGCAAAATGACCACCAAGAAGACCACCGAAACTCAGACATTCCGAAATGCAAAAGCAAGGCTTTATTCAGGTGGGCTGCAACTCGGGCCTTGTCCTACCCACCGACACAGTGGTTAGGAGGAAGCCCAAGCTGCAATTGCACAGGGCTTATAAAGGCAAAAAACAAAGTTACAGCCATCCGGTGTTCAAGCAAGACAAAAAACAAAGTTACAGCAATCAGGTGTTCAAGCAAGCAAGATTAGGACACAGGTACAAATATGATTGGCTCAGGGCTCAAGGCACAGGGCTCGAGGCATTCTGGGGCAGTTAGAGTTAAGCATTCCCAGCAGTTAGAGTTCTCGACTGGCTGAGCCCTAATAAGCTTGTCCTTGGTTTGCTCACAGGGCCTGCTTATCTCAGGTTCATGTGGTAAAGTAGGGTTCACGTGGTAAAGTGGGGCCTGACTTCAAAGTCTGGCTCTTCATTTCCCCTTTTCTCTTTGGTACCTTGGGAGCCTATCATGGCTCCATTCAGTCCATTTCAATGGCTTGCATGTCTAGGGGATGATATGGAGATAAGGCATGGCCAATAGGGCCCCAAAGTAGTAACCAAAAACAACTCTGGTCCCTTGGTTTTAAAGGGGGGCTGATGGGTGAAGATCATCCATCTTCTGTAGCTTCTTCAGGCTGACTGAGGGACGTTGACCTTACCTAGCCAGGAACCTATAACCTTAGTCTACTTTACCAAGGGACTGCAGGATTACTGCAAACTGGAAATTAACTTTCAGCTATACAGACATACCATCAGCTGTATAGTGTTTAAGATCCAAATGTCAGCAACAAAATACATAAACTTCTCAGCTGTGCTCTAAGGGTCGAGTGGCTATACCCATATTCCTGAGCAAGCCCAAAACTACCAATGCCTTCTTGCTTGCATGGGACTTTACAGGACTCCTGTTAGTTGCTAGAATAAGGGGGTCACCCCACTTTGGAGTGAGCTGCCAAAATAACATCAACATTAGCCAGGGTAGCAAGGAAAGAAGGCAAAAAGAAAATTATAACAATATTCAGTCTAACTTTCTTTTCTTGAGGCGAAGGTGAAGCGGCTGAGTCGGGTGCTTGGAGACCTCCCATGTTCCACCACAGTAGTCGTTGTCCAGGGCAAAGGGGTCAGCTGGCCTGGCGTGGGAGCAATGGACTCAAGTGGCGATGCCGTCTACCTGGAGGGCGGTGGGAGTAGTCAGTAGCACCACGTAGGGTCCCTTCCGCCGTGGTTCTAAGGATTTGGGGTTATGCCTCCAGATGAACACCCAATCCCCTGGTCTGAATAAATGGGGGGGGTAGGGACAGAAGCAGAATCATATAATGCCTTAAGTTGGGGCCACATATTCTTGTGCATGAGCTGCAAATAATCGAGTTTACACAAAAATTCAGTATCATCCAAATCAGCAAGCAATTCAGTCTGAAGGCTAGGGATAATGGGCGGGGGGGGGGGGAGGCCGTTACCCGTACATTATTTCAAAAGGAGTAAAGCCAAGCTGATAGGGAGAATTTCTTACTCTAAGCAGAGCAAAAGGAAGGACTGACACCCAGTCTGCGCCAGTCTCTAAGGCCAATTTAGTTAAGGTCTCTTTTAGAGTCCAATTCATTCTCTCTACCTGTCTTGAACTCTGAGGTCTATAAGCACAATGCAATTTCCAATTCATCCCCAGTGCAGCGGCTATTCCCTGACTTACTTTTGAGACGAAGGGCAGTCCATTGTCCAACACAATGGTGGATGGGAAGCCATAGCTAGGTAGGATTTCTTCCCGGATCTTCTTAGCCCCTACATTCGCAGTCTCATGCTTTGTTGGATAGGCTTCCACCCATCCTGAAAAGGTGTCTACAAAAACTAGCAAATATTTGTATCCAAATTTTCCAGGTTTAATTTCTGTGAAATCTACTTCCCAATACACACCTGCCTATCCCCACAGAGGCGAGCTCCTTTAGTAACTTGTTGATTGGGGACATTGGTGAGCTGACAGGCCTTACACTTTTTAACAATATCTTCAATAAGTTGTTCTCCTTGTCTAATTTTCACTTTGGAGTGTGGGAGCAAGTCCTGCATTCTTCGGGTTCCCATGTGAGAAGTTTGGTGGATTCTCTTAAGGATCCCCTTACCCAGCCCTTGTGGCAAGATAAGTTTCCCTTCACAAGTTTTCCACCAGTCATTGTTTCCTTCTCTTTCCGGGGTTTTGTGGGCCATGGGAATTTTCTTTATCCACTCCAATTCTTCTTGGGAATGCTGGGGCACAAGAGGCAAAGCTCGTGGCCCTGGGTCTACTAGAGTCAATACTTCTGCTCTGGGCTGAGGGGCTGCTTCCTTAGCTGCCTGGTCAGCCAGATTATTCCCTCTATTCACTGAATCAACTCCCTTTTGATGACACGGACAGTGCATAATGGCAATCTTTGCTGGTTCCCATAGGGCCTGGATGAGGCTTAAAATCTCCTGCTTGTTTCTAATAGCTTTTCCTTCGGCTGTCAGTAGCCCCCTCTCTTGGTAGATGTGTACGATGGTTCCATGGATGTGTACGATGGCAAAAGCGTACCGGCTGTCCATATAGATATTTAGTCTCTTTCCTTTTCCCATCTGTAAGGCTTTTGTTAGTGCCACTAGTTCTGCTCTTTGTGCAGAAGTTCCCTGGGGAAGTGCCTCTGCCCACACTATCTCAGTATCCATAGTAACCGCCACACCCACATACCTTTTTCCATCCCGAATGAAGCTGCTGCCATCGGTGAACCAGGTGTGCTCGGCATGTGATAGCGGCAAATCCAGCAAGTCTGGCTGGAGGCTATGTGCTTGGCCCAGGATCTGCTCACAATCATGCAGGGGCGCTTCCAGATCCGGATCCGGCAGCAGAGTTGCTGGGTTTAATGCTGTAGGCACACAGAAGCTGACACGTGCGGGGTTAAGTAACAAGGTCTGGTAATGGACCATGAGCGCATTGCTCATCCACTGGTTGGGTGGTTGTTTTAGCACCTCCTCTAGAGCGTGTAGAGCGTGTGGAGTGGCCACAGTCAGGTTCTGTCCCAGAGTCAACTTATCTGCATCTTTTACCAAGAGGGCTACTGCAGCTATTATTCTTAAACACAGAGGCCACCCAGCGGCGACATGATCCAATTTCTTTGACAAGTAGGCGACTGGTCGTCTCCAAGGTCCAATTGGTTGGGTGAGCACCCCTTTTGCTATTCCTTTATTTATTTATGTATTTATTTTTGCCAGTTTTGGGGCTTGGACTCAGGGCCTGAGCACTGTCCCTGACTTCTTTTTGCTCAAGGCTAGCACTCTGCCCTTGAGCCACAGCGCCCCTTCTGGCCATTTTCTGTATACGTGGTGCTGGGGAATCGAACCTAGGGCTTCATGTATGGGAGGCAAGCTCTCTTGCCACTAGGCCATATCCCCAGACCCTATTCCTTTATTTTCAGCCACGAACATTGTGAATGGTTTATTCACGTCAGGTAGGCCTAAGGCAGGGGCTTCCAGAAGGCTTTTCTTGATTGCCTCAAAGGCTTTTTGCATCTGCTCAGTCCAATGAAATTCTGGGAGGTTTTTGTTGGTTTCATCTAGAGGCTTGGCCATCTCAGTGAACCCAGGTATCCACAGCTGGCAAAAGCCCGCTGTTCCCAGGAACTCTCTGACTTGTCTGGCTGACTTAGGCACAGGGATTTTTAGCACAGTCTCTTTACATGCATCTGACAGCCAACGCTTGCCCTCTTTTAATATGAAGCCCAGGTAGGTGGCTTCAGGTTTACAAATTTGTGCCTTTTTAGTGGAGGCCCTATAGCCCAAATTGCCAAGAGTCTTTAAGAGCCTAGCTGTTCCCTTTAGACAGCTATTCTTGTCTGGAGCGGCTATTAACAAATCATCTACATACTGAAATAGACTTATTCCAGTATTTTTGGAGTGGTACTCACTCAGGTCTTCATGTAACACCTCATTAAAGATGGTAGACGAATTCTTTGAATCCTTCAGGCAGCCTGGTCCAGGTCAATTGACTGTTTATTCCAATTTCAGGATCATGCCAAGTAAATGCAAAGTAGCTTTGGCTCTGTGGGGCTAATGGCAGGCTAAAGAAAGCATCCTTTAGATCCAACACAGTATACCACACATGGCTCAGTGACAGGGAGCTCAGCAGGGTATACAGGTTTGGGACTGTTGGATGAATGTCCATTACTCTCTTGTTAACTTCTCTCAAGTCTTGCACTGGTCTGTAATCATTAGAATTAGGCTTTTTTTTACAGGCAACAGTGGAGTATTCCAGGCTGACTGGATGGGCTTCAGAACTCCTAAATCTAACAATTTTCTGATGTGAGGAGTGATCCCCTTCTTTGCTTCTAGTGACATAGGGTACTGGCGAACTCTTACTGGGTTGGCCCCGGCTTTGAGTTCCACAAAAATTGGAGGATGATGTTTTGCCAGTCCCGTTCCCCCAGTTTCTGCCCATGCTTGGGGAAACACCCGTAGCTACTCATTTTCCGGAGACTCAGACTTGGGATGCTGGTATAGCCTATACTCCTCTTCTAACTTGCTAGTTATTAGTATACTAACAGGCTTTTCTCTTGAGTTCATCACAGAAGCCCCACTGCCTGTGAACTGTATCTGAGCTTTCATTTTTGTTAAGAGGTCATGTCCAAGCAATGGATAGGAGCAGTCAGGGATGACTAAAAACGAGTGGGTTACCTGGCCCGCTCTCAAGTCCACTGTTCTTCGAGTAGTCCACTTATAGGGTTTAGTGCCCGTCGCACCTTAGACCCATGTTGTTTTAGTGGACATCAGCCCTCTCGGGGCTAGTAATACTGAATTTTCTGCTCCTGTATCTACCATGAACATGACTGGATTCCCTTCCACTTTCAATGTTATCCTGGGCTCAGGGAGGGGGCCTGAGCCCCGACTCCCTCAGTCACTGTCCTCAGCCAACTCTAAGGCTGGCAACACTCTTGATCCTAATTTCTGTTTTTCCTCCTTTTTCTTGGCTAGCTCTGGGCAGTTTTTGATCCAATGCCCTTCCTCCTTGCAATAGGCACATCGATTCTTCCCCACTCTTGATTGGGGTTTGGGCTCCTGCTCCTTACTTGGAGAGGAGGACTGTCTAAAGTTTCCTGCCTGCACAGAGGTCAGGATTTCCCTGAGGTCCTTGTATTGTGCCTGTTGTTGCTCCAAAATTCTAGCCAAACTCCTTTCCTTAACTCTGTTCCTCTTTTCTTGCTCGATTCCACGTTCTTTGTCCTTCCTTTCCTGTCTTTGTTCTCCTGTTTCTCTCTTATTATAAACCTTTTCTGCCACTGCTACTAGATCCCTAACAGATTTTTCACCAAGCCTGTCTAGAGCCTGCAACTTCTGCTTTATGTCCGGTGCGGCTTGATTTATGTATGTAAACATAATCATCTGAGCAGATTCCTGGGTCTCAAGATCATACGGGGTGTATTGACTAAAGGCTTCCACAAGCCGCTCAAGGTATGCTGCCGGACTTTCACTTTCTCCCTGTCTAATATCATAAACTTTGGCCATATTGGTAGGTCGGCGAGCCGCCGCCTTGAGACCTGCCAGCAGAGCCTGGCGATAGACAGGAGTCGCTCTCTACCTTCAGCCGTATTGTAGTCCCATGCTGGTCAGGTCTCGGGAAAATAGGTGCCAATCAAGGCAGGATTCATGATAGGCATTCCAGTGGGGCTGGGGATAAGTCTCCAGGCCGCTTCTTGGATACGATCTCTCTCCTCAGTGGTGAAAAGGACCTGTAAAAGCTGTCTATAATCATCCCAAGTGGGCTGGTGAGTGAAAAGTATAGTTTCAAGCAAGCGAATTAAATCCTGGGGTTTCTCAGAAAAGGGGGCATTTTGGGCACGCCAATTGTAAAGATCACTAGTAGCAAATGGCCAGTATTGGAATTGTTGTCGACCATCTGCATCCACAGGACCTATAGGGCATAGGGGAAGGGCAACAGAATTATGAAGAGATGTAATTCTTCGGCGCTGGCGAGTTGACTGAGCGGGACCCTCTGGGGTGGAGGGCACAGCTGAAACATCTTCCTCAGAGTCCTCCTCTTGTAGAGTTAACTGGGGTGGGGAGTATGGAGGGAGAAGCATTTCCTCCTCCATGCTTCCTCCCTGGATGACAGGTGGGTATAATTTCTTCTCTTCCCTCTTGGTTTCTCTCTTGTCACCCCGTGTCTTTTGAGTGAATATTGGGGTAGGGGAAGGAGTAGAGGAGGGAGTCAGTAAGAAAGGCCGAACCCAAGCTGGAGTGTCCCTGTCAACTAGTTCCCTCCAGGTGTCTATATAAGGAATCTGGTCTAGATAGCCTGAACGAGGGGCATCGATTAGGCTTTGTAAAGTCCTGATCTTAATTATGTCAAAGTTCCCCTCAGGTGGCCAATTAGCTCTCCCAAGGGTGGGCCATTCTGACTTGCACAGGGTGATCCATTTTTCCTCCTTAAGGGCCACACTTCGGTTCTGACCAATCTCCTTGACCTCCCTCCAGTGAGCTAGGGTCAAATCTAGGGGGCTAGATGGAGGTCCCCAAGATAGAACATTACCCATAGCTCTGATCAGATGTTCAGTCCAAAAGGCTACAAAAAACAAAACAATACAAAAGGAGGAAAACACACAGGCCTGAGAAAAAGAAAAGCTACTAGTTGGAGATCTCCCAAGTTGGCCCACGACCTCCTGCAGGGTTGCAGAAAGAGTGGACCCAACTTCAAGGGTAGAGAGTCTGGGGCATCCCCCAGTCTCCCCAGGATTGCAGAGTAAGCGCGTCCGCTTTGCCAACCCCTTCAAGAAATAAGCAAAAGCAAAACAGACAAACAGACAAATTACAGGACAAGACAAATGAACAGGTCTGTTTTCTAACCTTTGGAGTCTGGGGTCTCAGGGGTCTCTGGGGCTATCCCTGACGAGCCCCCAAATGTTATGCCAAGTCGCAAAACGACCACCAAGAAGACCACCGAAACTCAGACATTCCAAAATGCAAAAGCAAGGCTTTATTCAGGCGGGCTGCAACTCGGGCCTCGTCCTACCCACCGACACAGCCGAGTTTAGAAGGAAGCCCCGAGCTGCGATTGCACAGGGCTTATAAAGGGAAAAACAAAGTTACAGCCATCAGGTGTTCAAGCAAGCAGGATTAGGACACAGGTACAAATCTGATTGGCTCAGGGCTCAAGGCCCAGGGCTCGAGGCATTCTGGGGGCAGTTAGGGTTAAGCATTCCCAGTGGTTAGAGTTCTCAACCGCTGGGCCCTAATAAGCTTGTCCTTGGTTTGCTCACAGGGCCTGCTTATCTCAGGTTCACGTGGTAAAGTGGGGTTCGTGTGGTAAAGTGGGGCCTGACTCCAAAGTCTGGCTCTTCAGTCCCAGGTGTGTTTGGGTGGTGATGATCTCATCTTCAGTGCAGGTTCAAGGGGAACAGCTTGATCAGGACAAACAAGTCCTTGATTTTGTCAGATAGTCCCATCTTTCCTGGATTCCAAGATGCCTAAAAAGTGACTGTAGGAAAGGAATATCTCAGGGCAAATGACATACACACAGAATGGAGGAGGCTGAAATGCTTAGCCTTTACCTTGCTTGAAGTGGACCCACAGTATTTCTCAGCAAAATCAACTGTTAAGCTTCTATTAAAGGAACACTTCCATATTTCAGTCTTAGCATTTTAGAACTACATACAGATGTGGAATGTTATCCACATGATAGAACTTGGAATTTTTTTTATTTTTGTCACTTTTTGTTTGTTTGTTTGTTGAAAGGAAGATTACAGGCAGACACTTAGATATAGAGTCCAGGACAACTATATCATCAGGTTTGGTAGATGCTATGATATAAGCTAGTATGGAAAGTGCATCCTAATAGAAGTTCTACAGATCTGAGAAATCCTAAGCATTTTAAATAAAGGAGCAGCCATTGTATTTGTTTTAGTATGTTTGCTGTTGCTATGATAAAATACCTGAGGCTATGAATTCTTCAAAAAGATTTCTATTGACTCACAATTCTAAAGCCCAGGAAGTCTAAGAGTGTCGATATGTGGTCAGCTTCTGGTTACTGGCTTATGCTGAGCCATAACATGGTGGACAAGTACAAGTGGACAGGTCTGAAGAAGCATGTGGGTAAGAGAGTGGGGGGAGGGGAGGGTGTGCTTTGTTGTCTTTATAATAACCTACTCTCAACGACACTACTCCAGTACCAAAAGGATTTGCTAAACTCTTCACAATGATTAAGCTTCAATGACTGGATCACCTCTGAAAGGGCCACCTTTAACTTTCATGAGTTTTGTGGGGACAAGCCATGTCCCAAACTGAGCAATATTTATGATAGAAATGCCTGCATATACAACATTTTCAGATAAGTAGTTACAAATTTTCTGGGAGTCCACCACCATTTACTTCACACTGAGTTGCCAAAGATAGAATTAAAAGGAGGTACAATACACAAATACCAAGTATAAATTTATTTAAACAGATGAGAACTTGTTTTAAAAAAGTGAGAGAGAGAGGAAGATGTGGTAAAAAGTCCTTAGATGCCATGCTTATGTAAATATGTATCACTGCAGAGCCCTTGTGACTCATGCCAATAATCCTAGCTGAATGCACAGGCTGAAATATGATAGTCAAAATTCAAAGCCAGCCCAGAAAGATAAGTCTGTGAATGTTACCCATAATTATTCAGCAAAAAGCTGAAAGTAGAGGTGTGGCCCAAGGGATAGATCACCAACCTTGAACAAAAAAGGCAAGAGAGATCAAAAAACCCTGAGTCCAAGCCCTAATACCCACACAAGAAACAAAAAAAGGAAAGGAACAAAGGAAGCAATAAAGAAAGAAAAGAGAAAGACAAAGAAAGAAAAGAGAAAGAGAAAGAAAGAAAGAAAGAGAGAGAGAGAAAGAAAGAAAGAAAGAAAGAAAGAAAGAAAGAAAGAAAGAAAGAAAGAAAGAAAGAAGGAAGGAAGGAAGGAAGGAAGGAAGGAAGGAAGGAAGGAAGGAAGGAAGGAAGGAAGGAAGGAAGGAAGGGAAAGAGGGAGGGAGGGAGAGAGAGAAGGAGGGAGGGAGGGAGGGAGGGAGGGAGGGAGGGAGGGAGGGAGGGAGGGAGACAGACAATGCAGCACTATGATCAAAATGTCAAATTACTATTGAAAGATCTAAAAGCTGGGCTCAATAGCTACTGTTTGCAGAATCTAACAGTTTTTCAATCTGTTAATAAAATTGACTCTCTTAGACTCAATAAAAATTCAGAACTCACATTCATCTTGTTTAGCTTTTATGTGAATCTTATGAAATGCAATTCAAATATTTCTTAGTTACTTCCTCAAACCAAACAATCTGGGTTACTGTAAAGGTTGGAGCTTTCACAAGTTTCGACATTTTGGTCTTTCACAAAGTGACTATCTGAACAGTTGAGTAAGCTTCAAAATAATAAGCAATTGGTAAAATTCTTGATTAAAAAATGTTAGTTGAAAGTTAGATCCCTTGTTGGTGTCCAAGACAGATGAGTAACACCTTGAACTGAGTTGCATATGCATGCAAAGAATCTGAATGTTTGTATACCTAGTCTTTAAAGTTGCTCCATGGAACCGAGCATTTTCCAGAGGCTGTGTGTTAAATAGTCCTTGCTGAATACTAGCTGTATTTGCAAAAAATTTTTCTTCTATTTATAACTAGAAGGTAATACTCTTAGGATATGAGGCCTGAAAATTATTCCTTCACTCTCTAAAATCTAAATAAGTTCTGTTTCTTGTAATCTAGTGGCAAAAATTTGCACAACTTTACATTTCCCTAAGGTCATTTGGCTTTAATGAAAAAGTTAAGAACACACTAAACTAACACTCTCATATACAGTATACCTCTGAAGCAATCTTGGTTACATAATGTCCCATTGTGCTCAGTTTCCTCCTATACACAGATGATACCACTAAATGAAAAAATTATGTCTGCCACATAGAACAATCCTGATAAAGGCTCATGTCCTATATTTTTCTTTCATCGAGCTTTAAGGAGTAGTTATACTGCTATTGACTTCAATTACGCTCCACTTTCAAGAGGTTGTAAATTGTATTTAGACAAGATACCAGCTTTGCCATTATAATGTAATACTCCTCTAATAGATACAAACAATTCTGAACTATGAGAGATCTCAAAGGTGCCTGAAGTCAATTCACTGTGCAAGCTGAATAAATGGGAACTACACTGTGACAATGAATGGTGCAAGGAGTCTTTATGTCCCACCCTGTTTTAACAGTGTTCAACAATGCTTTACCCATGATTTTTTTCAGGTGTGCATGTGCATGTGTGTATGTGTGTCCTACAAATCAAACTGGGTGCCACACATATGCTAAATAATGGCTCTAACAGAGCTACAATCCCAGGATTATGACTCATTTTTAAAAATTGAAGTCCTTGGATAAAACAGCAGGTGTAATTATCCCCTATTCTTCTTGTGATACAAAAATAGACTTTCTTTCAGAAGGATTAGTACTTTTTCCTCTTGTTGTGATTAAGAGTTTGAAACAGGAAGGCAGTTAAGGGACTGAGCTCTCTCAATAACACCCATAATTAAGATTATCCCAAACCTAGTTTTCCTAGGGAAATTTCAGATTCATTTCCATTGCCCTGGTGATTTACTGAATTAGTACACCATGTCAATATCCAAAGTTTCATAGTTTCGATGAGCAATTTTATGGGTCTTTACTCAAAGTACAGCTCAATGGTAGAAGGATTGGTTAGTATGCTCAAACCCTGGGTCCAATCCCCTTACACACACACACACACACACACACACACACAATAAAAGAGTAAGAAAAAGAGGGGGGAGGGTGGAAGGAAGGAACTAGGTTTTATATATATATATATATGTATATATATATATATATATAATCACAGTAGAGTAGGACTATGATGAGGAAAAGGGATAAGCTTTGAAGTCCCTCTTTGCTAGAAGACTACGAACAATCTGTTTCCTGTAATCCTTAAAATAGAGAACAAAGGAAAGAGCATGTGTCAAGGTTACCAAACATTGAGCATTTACTTTGAGCTATGGACTGTGCTAAGTGCTTCTATAACTATTTGCTTAAGATTCTATGAGGTAGGTATTGAAATTCTATTAGGTAATAAAACTAAAGCAAAGACATAAAACACTGTGTTGTAGGAACCAGGATTTGATTCCAAGGCAGAGTGGCTCCCTGGGCTGTCTGTGCCCCACTCAGCTGTCCTAATCTTCCATTCCCTGGTATTTGGAGTGAATGTTCTGCAAAGTGAACCCTTTAAAATAGTTCTCTGAGCCTAGGGAAACACTTTCTAAAGCAAAGGGAAAAACTAGTCTTAATTCTTAATCCATCCATAATCCCTCTGTCTGTTTCTACAATTTATGGTAACACACACACACACACACACACACACACACACACACACACACCTTTAGAAAGAGTGGAATGTATCTCCAATGCCCACTTTGGGATTATCATCATGATAAAAATAGTACTTAGCTACCTCCCCCTCCCCCCCCCCCCCCCCCCCCCCGCCACTCCCAGCAGTAATCTACTCATGAGAGGCAGGAGTCCTGGGAAATAGTCAACACAGAGCACGTGCACTGTTCTACCACGTCACTCTGCCCTCTATCAGTAGTTGTGCCATCTACCCTGGAGGTTATGAAGCATTGGCTTTTTTTCTATTGTGGAATAATATAGCAGAGAGGGAAAGGGGGAGGGGCAAAGGGGAGGTGGAGATGGAGATGGAGAGGGAGAGAGAATCAAAGTGGATATGTTTAAAGAAGAGCAACATTAATTGAGATCCCCATAGAAGCAACAAGATGAATTGCTTTGTCTCTTACAGTGTCCTTCAGGGTTTAGATCTATAGAAAGAAGGATTTTATTAATGGAGAATGGTTTTGAGATGTCTGTTCATGTCAAAAAATGAAAAGGCAGTTTGGGACAGAAAATTTTAGAGTTACCTAGTCACTGCAATACACTGGGTAGCTGTAGATTTAGAAAGGATCAAAAATTCTAGAAAATTCTTGATAACAGTGAGAACTATTCGATGTATTTCCTGAACAGCTTTTGCCATTGGCTCACTTAGTTATATTTTGACTGTGAGATCACAGATAATTGTGTAAGACTCTATTTCATGGGGTGATTTGTTCTAACATGTCCTTGGCTAAAGCTTTCATATTCTGTGGCTTGATGCCACTCAGAATTCTTAGTTCTCAGAATAAATTAGGTTATAGCCTGATTAAGATCTGTTGGAACTCTTACTTTCTGATAACAGGTAAGAGTAAATGAACTTATTTAAATAACCCCTATTTATAAAGAAACCATCTTTTTAACAAAATTACTCTTTGATACATTAAAAGTAATCATTGAGTTATCAAATGAAATTTTGTCAAAAAAATAGTAGTGTTTTGATTATCCAAAGAGTCCAGTAGACTGGAAGATGCAAAGAAATGTGGTCTTGTCATCTGTAGGTTCTTCTGAAAGTGTTGTGTACAGAATGTAGACAGAAGGCTGCAAGAGGGTGGTCATGGAACAAATAAACTTGCTTCTGTACTAGCTCTTTTGCTAACACACTAGCTTATCCTGAGAAATGAGGCTGGGGTGCTTTTCTCAGATTTATTCTCTCTAATGATTTCAGATAATCAGATAAATATTTTTCTACTCAGAAACTGACTTTCACAAGAAATGGCTGAATAATGAAAGTTAGAGCCAGACTAAGAGAAAAGTATAGAATAATATCTGCCTCGTTTTATTTGTTAATTTTATTGTAGAAGTGCAATCAGACACAGCTTAGCTCTTAAGTGTGGTGATTATGGTTTAGAAGTTGTGCCAGTCATTCATATGGAGCTCAATACAGTGCAAATACATGCCAGGCTTCGCTCTACCTCCCATCCGCATGGAGGTCCTGGGCTTCTCTGCCTCTTCCGTGTGGTCCTCTATCGCTCTCATGCATCCCCTGGCCAGTAGGGATTGACTGCGGGAGCTAAGGCCATGTGCAGCCTCTGTTAGCGTGTGGTCGTGGGACGCCCTGCCCCCTTCCCCATTTTCCCCAAGGAAGACAGGGGCATGTGGGGTCCCAGAGAACTCTCAAGGGATGTTCTGAGTTTAATAAGGGAGGGGCTAACAGTCTTATACCAGCAGAGACACACGAAGGAGAGGGACTGGCCAGGAGCCAATGATAGGCTACAAGCATGTCCATCACAGTGATGTCACGGAACTTCCTCTATGGGCGGAGACCACAGCCTCCCAAGGACCAGGCCTCTGGGGTCTCCGGCCACCATGGTGGCACACGTGCTTGCCGCTGAGGGGCGGGGGGGGGCTGGCCTGACTTCTCTTCCAGTTGAAGCCAGAAGGAGGGGGGGATGGGCTAACTAGGCTGTCCCCTCTTAAAGGCACAGCCATCCCCCACAAATACAGTAGCATTTGTCAAAGACATTCAGTAGTGAATGTGCATTTTCTTTCATTTCTCCTTCCATACAGAAATAATTTGACATCTATTAAAGATAATGACCAAGTAAATAGACATCACATTTATATGATATATGAGATGTATCATCTATATCACACATATATGATACATTTCATATAGCATATATATGATATACATATATACATATATATGGTGTATGTGTCATTATGTGGATATACAAGTCAGTATTCATTGTTTCTTTACATTAGGTAAACCTGGATTCAATCTTATGAAAACGAGAATCTGGTGTAAGGCTTTCATCCATATATCATTGAAAAACAAACAAATAGAATGCAGGGAGCTAGTGTCTCATATCTGTAATCCAAGTTACTCAGGAGGCAAGGATCTGATTAACTTGGTTTGAAGCCAACCTTGGGCAGGAATATCTGAGAGACTCTTATCTCCAATTAACCAGAAAGGAGCTGGAAGCAGAACACCAGATTTGAGCAGAAAAGGCCAACTGAAAGTGCAACTGCCAGAGTTTGAGCACCACTACTGGCACATCAAACAAAAAACAGAAACAAACAAAAACCAGAAAGTAGTATATGACTAAAGGAAACCTTCAAATCCTTTCACAGATGGCATTAGGCATCACTTAAATGACCAAAAAAAATTGGAATGTAAGCTCTCTAACTGTTTGGGAAGGGTTAAATGTAATGAAGGCATGGCTGAATAATATAATTGACATTTTCAAGCACCATTCACCATCAGTGCTATTTACAATTCAACACATACCTCATAATAGAAATCAGATCAATCATTTAAAGGATTTTAATCTAAAACCACAGCTCAGTCCAGTGACACTTTTGCCCTTTTGAGTGACAGTGCTGACATTTTCTAGAGTTAATGCTATGTGTATTCAGATCTTGAATCACCCTTTCACTGATCATCATTCAATTCAATGAATGATCACCATGCTCTTGAGCAAATTATGCTTTCCTCATTGCCTTTTAATAAAAATTTTAAAAATTAGAATGTAGTACCTTATGTCACAATTACTGATTGTTAGGAAAGCAATGAAGAATTTTTCCTTGTACAAAAGTAGGTAACTGATTAATTCTCCTCTTAAATATATTTTTCTGTTAGAGAAAAACCTACAAATAAAAAGGTTAGAAAATGGAGTGAGTGAGAGTAAGGAAAAATAATAAAAAATTGGTGTTAGGTTTTTCTACAAAAGTACTAAAATGTCCCCCAATCACTTTGATTCAAGATACTTTCTGTAGTTGAGAAATGAAATACTATTTTGGAGGGAAAAAGGATTTCTTCTTGAATACATCCAAGATGATATAAATACATGTAAATTGAATATAGATGCAGGAGAATGGAGGCTAGCCAATAAAAGATTTTCTGAAGATGATTCATGGTTGTATTGCAATTCATATAAAAATAATTATATAATTTTGTCATTTAGCCATAAAGTACCTCAAAAGATTCTAAATGATGTAGCTGGTCAAAACAGTGCCTTGTTGCTGGTGATAAATCAACTGAATACAGCTAGAATGTTAAGGCACATTTTCTAGGGACAGAAGCAGGGATCCAAGAAACCATTCCATGAAAACTCAGTAGCTAGTATCACAGTCTTAGTAAGCTATTGCCTTCTTTGGCTCTAAATAAACTGTCTACCCTGTGTGAAATGTATGTATTAAATACAGGTTGGTAGACACTGCTATCAACCTTCACACTGGTGTACCCATTGCAAAATTAAGCTGACAAATACAAAGGGATGGTATATTGATAAAAGCTGATTTCCTTCAATAACACCAGAATCTGGAATCTCTATTGTGGCAACTGCCTAATAAGCTCTGGTTAAGTATTTACAGTGGAGGATTTTCTTCTTCTTTCAAGCCTAGTCAAAGTGTGTTTCCATGACAGCATCTCTCCTTCCACTATTGTAGCTGTAATTTTTACTATAAATTACTTTTATGTGCTCACCAGGTGTCATGAAAATATTTAACTCAGTCTCACAGTATGGTTTGAATAAGGCAAGTGCTCCTATTTACATAGACAGTTGAAGAATTAAGCAAAAATTAGCAATTTATAATATATCATTCCCTAAAAATTGAAATATTTTGATTAGTCAAAATGTGGCAAGTATTATAAATATTTGATTAAAACAAAACACAAGGCCAGGTGCCAGTGTCTCATACCTGTAATCCTAGCTACTCAGGCAGCTGAGATCTGATGATTGTGGTTTGAAACCAGCCTGGGCAGAAAAGTTTGTGAGACTCTTATCTCCAATTAACCGCCAAAAAGTTAAAAGTGGAACTCTTGCTCAAGTGACAGAGTACTAGCCTTGAGCAAAAATGTTTAATGACATATCATGAGTTCAAGGTCCCAGACCTGAACAAAAATAAATAAATTAATATTTTTAAATGAATAAAACACAAGTACTCCAGTTTCTCTCTTACTTTTCATATTTTTAGCCCACAGGTTATAGCTGAATCTAGTATCTTATCTGATATAGTAAAAGAATCAAGATTGGATTACTAGCTCTCCGTCAGTCAAAAAGATGAAATCATATCCTTATATGCTACTTATCAGCATTAAGCTATAAAAAACATGCCAGGCCTTGGTAGATCATACCTGCAATCCTAAATACTCAGGAGGCTGAGATCTAAGGATTAAAGTTCAAAGCCAACTCAAGCAAGAAAATCAATAGGACCTTAATTTCCAATCAACCAGCAAGAAACCAGAAGTAAAGGTACAACTCAAGTGGTGAAAAAACCAGCTTTGGGCAAAAAGAAAGCCCAAATGAGAGTGTAAGGCCTCAAGTTCAAGCCCTAGTATTGGCACACACACACACACACACACACACACACACACACACACACCCAAGAATATAAAAAGAAAATTCTAAGTATTTTCAGAGCAGAAAGCTGAAATAATCATCTCTTAAATACCTGGTTTTATGAACACTCATGATAATTGTAGAGATAATTGCAATTTTAATTTAGCATAATACATGACTATTTTGAGAACTCGATGTATAGTTTTAAATAGATGAATATTACCCTTCATTGCCTTAGAAGGAAAATAATGTATTTTAAAACTGTAGTATTATAAACTCCTTGCACTTATACTAGCCAAGGACCATTGTATAAGAAAGAGACTACTAAGTATGTCTTGCTCTTAACTCATCAAGCAATATGACCTATGGAGCCGTTCCTGCACTGGAAAAGGCCCTGGTCATGTCCAGCAGGATATAAAACATATTGGGGTGACAGGAAAATTGCTGTTTAATTGGTAAAAAAAAAATGGAACTATCAAATGCAGGCTCCACTATATCAAAGGAATTCATAGTAAATATAAACTTAGTTACATAATGAATATAAGCAGATTTAATTATTGCCTAAGATCACCAAAAATCTTTCTATCTCAGCAAGTCCACGACAATGAAACCAACATGGATGTGATGTTATAAAGAAAGAAATTCTTTCCTCAAATCTACTATATTATAGTCAATGAGGTGCTGAGGGAAGATAAAGAATGTTGGGAGTGTGGAACTCATAGATGCTCAACACTGAATGTGTGTGGGAAAGGCTGATTTTGAAAGTGGCTCTACAGGTGAGGACAGTGATCAGTAAGAATAAGGGAGGGCTGGGGATATGGCCTAGTGGCAAGAGTGCTTGCCTTGTATACATGAGGCCCTGGTTCAATTCCCCAGCACCACATATACAGAAAAACGGCCAGAAGTGGTGCTGTGGCTCAAGTAGCTGAATGCTAGCCTTGAGCAAAAAGAAGCCAGGGACAGTGCTCAGGTCCTGAGTTCAAGGCCCAGGACTGGCCAAAAAGAAAAAGAATAAGGGCCATGTATATTTACACACAAATCGTCTAAGGTATGATATATGCAAGGGAGGATTACAATGCTGTGTCCTCCCTTTCTACAACTATCTTACAGTTTCAAAAGATGAATATCACAAAGCTGAAATATGTTTGTCAGAAGGGCATGAGGTCAAGAGAAGGTGGGCCAGATGAATGGAGAGAAGAAAGGTGGGAAAAGACGGTCCTAATATTCAATGTACATATGTGAAAATGGAACCAAGAATTTGAGGGGGTGGGTGGCATTGGGGGAATGGGGTAGAATGATTGAAGGAGTGACATTGATCAAGATTGATACACTATACTCAAAAACTGACATGTTGAATTGAAACTTCTTGTACAGCTACTTAAAGGTAATAGAAAAAATACAGTTTAAATAGAAAAGATTCCTCCTACTTGGAATGTGAGGGCAAAAGGACCATAAATTCAAGGGCCCAACCTACATGAGGTTATTGGGGCCCTATCTCAAAAAACTGAAGTAATGCCGGTGCCAATGGCTCACACCTGTAATCCTAGCTACTGAGGAGGCTAAGATCTGATCATCACAGTTTGAAGCCAACACAGTCAGGAAAATCTGTGAGATTCTTATCGCTGATTAATCACAAAAATCCTACAAGTAGAGTTCTGCCTCAAGAGTGCTAGCCTTGAGCACAAAAGGCCAGGGATATCACCCAGGCCTGGAGTTCAAGCCCTAGGACTGGCACATAATAACTGTAATCACAATCCTGAGAGGAAAAGTATAGTTCAAGTGTTAAAGAAATTGCCAAACAACTGGAGATCTTGTATTCAATCCCTAACATCACAATTAAAAAATCTTATTTATTTTATTTTTGATTCTTGGATAAGATCATAATATGCATTTGCAGTCGAAATGGGTATGCGCCATTAAAGGCACATCAAAATGCTGCTTGAAATCCAGTACTGTGTTTTGAAGACTGGGATGTACAACCTCTGTGGGCAAGGGGTATCATCTGTACCTGAGAAAGCAGCATCAGCATACAATGCAGCAACAGGCTGGTATGGAGGAAGTAACCACAAATTAACTTTCCTCTAGGCTTCAAAGAAAATCTTCTCTAGGGCTTGGAAAGTTGGGGGCAGTGGTGGGAAAAGAGTCTGGATGCTGCCCAAATGAAGGTCTCAGGGGTCTCATTAAAATAAACAGAGGGAAAGGAGTGTTGAAAAGATGCAAAGAAATTAGAAGTCCTGGGATTTGGTGGGCTAATGAGCCAGGGACCAAGTGACTAGAAATTTGTGATCTGGATCAGTGACTGTTTTGCTGGGTCCCTCTGGGAAAGTCACTTTATTTCTCCATTTCTCTGGCCCCTTGTCTTCAAAGCAAACTACTCAAACTTTCCCCATGGGGTGGCTATGAGGATAAATAATAAAAGCAAGCTTGAAATATCTTATAACAAAATTACACAATATCGAAACAATCACAAAGAGTATTGGAACATACTGCAAAAGTGCTATCAGATCCAGTAGCAGGTGCTCACTCGCCTCTCTGACATACATTTCTTTGATACTCATACCCAAATGAAAAAGGTTGGTTTTCTTATCGAAAAGACTTTGCAAACCTTCTGAGATTGTTGCCATATTAGAAGGAAATTAAAGATGTACAACTCAAGATACTGTTTCTGATAGAATGAGGCCAGGGAGAGCAGCAACGAGAGAGTATTGATTTTTTTTTCCTCTCAGCAATTCCTTAGCTCTTGAGAGTTCAACAAAGGATGCTAAAAGTTGGCAGTATTTCTTTTCTATTTGCTTCATAGTCTTCCACTTCTAAAAAATAGTGAGCTTATGGAATACAAGCTATGTCAAAGAATACCATGCAGTACCATCTATAATTCTTTTAAAATATTTTTTATTATTTATAAGTAGCTGTACATGGGACTTGCCATTCAATAAAGCAGTTTATGAACAGTGTGTTCTTCAATGTCTTCCCTTTCAACATTCTCACCCACTCCACCCAAGCTACCCTTTCCCTCACTCTTCTTAATTTTTAGGTTATGTATTGAATTTTTTGCCATTTAACAAAGCAGTTTATGTATATATCTTGATCTATGTCATCCCTTCAACAACTTCACCCCCCCTTCAACCCACAACTTCCCTTATTTCCCTCAATTCTGTGGTATATACAGTGAATACTTGTCTGCATTCTCTGCACTTCCCCAGTTCATTCTTCTACCCTTCTCCCCTTAGCTCCATCTTCCCCTCTTGCAAGTATACCAAAAAATAAGTACCGTTTACAATTGTTATGTATGTTACTTAGCTAATTCACAACAGAGTTAGCCTGAAAACCATAATGTTGTTCTATGACATGTTCACATTGGTTGTAGACTGGGGTGAGAATATAGGGCTTGAACTTGTTAGGCAGGCACTCTACTTCTTGAGACATGCCTCCAGCTCTTTGAGCTTTGGTTAGTTTTTGAATATGAGTTCTTGCATTATGCCTAGGCTAACCTGGACTCTGATCCAATTTTGTCTTTCATCTCAGGTATACAGAAAACTTCTACAGAATATTCCATTTAAAAAGCTACATAACTCATTTGAGTTCCAATTCTGATCTTCAATGTCTTCAAAGGGGTAGGAGGTAGGAACAGCTATAACTGACAGTGAGGATTACATAAATAATACTTTCAGGGTTGAGAGTCTACACATGATAGGTCTTATGTGATTATGATTACTGTGGACCTCTTTCAGAAAGTGGCCACCACCAGCAGCTTCTTAGCTGCTTGCTGAGATTAAAACTGCTATTCAGGCAGAAGCTCAGGCCTAGGTTGTCTGAATAGACACTTCTACCTCAGACCAATCTCTCATTGCTAGTCATCAATCAACCCCTTCACAAAGTCAGCCTTCTACAATTCTTCCAGCAAACACCACTGCAAAGCAAACGTAATGTTTGGAGGTGTTTTCTTTTAACTATTGCCTCTTATTGGGAATTCCTAGATGAAATAAAATCTGTAGTTCACTTAACATAAATGTTAAAAGCGGTTTATGATTGTTTTTATTGAGTTCTGTCAAAGTCTAAAGAGGTTGGATGCTGCAGTTCATGCCTTTAATCTTAGCTACTCAGGAAGATGAGATCAGAAAGGATCATAGTTTGAGAACATTGTGAGTGTGAAGGGGATGTTTGTGAAACTATTTCTCAACCAATAAAAAGCTGGGTATGTCAGCCTGTTAACTCAGCCACACAGAAACCATAAAGTGTGCTTTGTTGTTTATCAACAAAGCTATTCTTACTTGCTTTCTGGCTGCTTCCAGAGTCTATTCAGGATTAGAACTGAAAAAATACAAAAAATCTCTCTTATTTTGTTGTTTTTCTCTAATGTTTGATTTTTCTCCCTTAATTTTAATTTGTTTATTTGATCTCCTATTCACTTTGTTCTGACCAATGCTCTTAAGACTGTTTCTCTTTCTTCCTCTTCCACATGCAGAATTCTTTTATGTATCTGCTACAGTGCTAGATTGTAACCATCAATTCCATTTATTTATTTTTGTCTTGAAATTTTTAAATTTTCTTTTGATTATGAAAAGCAACATTGCTAGACAAATTCATCTAGGCTAACAATTATTTTTGTTTTTATTTTCTGTATTACTTTCTTATCTTCTTTTACACCTTTAGCAAATTTTGGTTCTCATAGGTGCTTCCTGAATTACAATGATGTAATCTTAACTTATCAAAAAATAGATGTGTTAATTCAAGCCTAAATTCACTGTTACTTAGAAGTTAAATCATATTGCACTACTTTATGAGGAAAGAATATTTACATTTACCTACTCCAACCTTGCAATATTTGTCTCACTTCCATTCTGTCATTGATTATGCACTTAACATTATGTAGACAAGACAACATAGATCTAGTTTACTATGTCTTTCATTAAAGGGAACTGTGTTTGCTCTGGCAGGGAAGTAAATTATTTGGAATCCTGTCTATCCTAGCAAATATGATCTGTTTCATTGTTAGAGCTGTTGTAATTCACTTTTTGCTTTAATCCCAAGGTCAAGGTTGTGGGTGCGGTCTTTGTTCATGAGCTATGGTGCTTCTGAGTTCTGAATTTGGTGCCTGGGGCTCTCGGATGCCCTTGCCATTCTGACTTTGCCAGAGTCCCATATGTTACATGTTAGCTTTATGTGAAGTCTAATGTCTCCCAGCTTGTTGTTTTCTTGTTTCAACCCTCAGAGAGAAAAGAAAGAAAGGTCACACTGTTTCAAGAAACTGATTTTTCTCTGAATGCACCGTACATCTTCAGCCAAGGATTCACAGGAAATAAACACAAAAAATCTTAACATTCTTGCTCTCCCTGGGCCCCACTTTTCCAGAACCCACATTCTTCAACAGCCATGAACAACTTTGATCTCAGTCTTCCTACTTGGAACTTTATTTCTCTTCATTATATCTCAGAACATGTCTCCCAACAATAAGCCTGGATGAAACTGGGGTTCACTGTATAGTTCTATACCTCAACTGTTGCTGGTATTCAATGTGCAAAGCTTCAGCTTTATTATATGACAGAAAGAAAATCTATCATGGCTAGGAGCCGAAGTTTCACAATTTATATAACTTGTATTCTCCTTTTTAAAAATACATTTTTAATTTCTTAAAAGAAGTTGTACAAAGGATTTGCCACTCAACAGAGCTGTTTATGAATACAGTGCCTCTTGACACTGCTTTTAACATTCTCACCTACCACTCCCATCCCACCCTATTGCTTAGCTATAGTGAGCTAGTCATATAAAAAATAGATACATGGATTCATGGATCTGTGAACCATTGGATGAGTTACAGAACGTGTAGAAAAAACATGATTTGTCTTTTCCCAACACGATGCTTACCCAGTCCCACAATCAAATATGCTATATATTTTTTATCTTTTTATTTAATATTGTCTGTCATTCCCACTATCATGTTACATTCCATAAGGTCATTGCGCAAGATTTGTGTTTTTCATTCATTTATTCCTAGTATTAAAATAGTGACTGGCAAATAAAAGGTAGTCAGTAAGTAAAAGCTATTAAAATTGTTTAATAAGATCATAAAGAATGATATTGTTTCCTTTTACAAAAATACATTAAATAATGAAATATAGTTTAACCATTGTTGTGTATGTGTGTGTGTCTGTCTGTGTGGTGTGTCTGTGTCTGTGTATACCAGGCCTAGGTATTGAACTTTGCATCTGGATGCTGTCCCTAAGCGTTTTTTTCAGGCCAGTACTGTATAACATCAGCCACAGTTCTACTTTGAGCTTTATGATGGTTAATTGGAGATAAAAGTCTCATGGACTCTCTTGCCTGGGCTGGCTTCAAACCACAGTCCTCATATTTCAGTTTCCCAAATACTTAGGATTATAGGCATGAGCCACCAAAGCCCAGATAACCATTTGGTTGTTTTTTGTTGTTGTTGTTTTTGTGGGTTGTTTTTTGCCATTCCTGGGGCTCAAACTCAGGGCCTGAGCACTGTCCCTGGCTTCTTTTTGCTCAAGGCTAGCACTCTACCACTTGTGCCACAGTGTCACTTCTGGCTTTTTCTACATATGTGATGCTGAGTTATCAAACCCAGGGTTTCATGAGAGGCAAGCACTTTACCACTAAGCCATATTCCCAGCCCAACCAATTTTTATTTTATTTTAATTTCATTTCCATTCTATTTTGGTGGTAGTAGGATTTGAACTCAAAGCCTCCTACTTACTAAGCAGACACTCTAACATAGAGCCATATTTCAGCTCTGTTAAATAAAATTTTAAATATATCAATGGAATAGGTACATTTATTCCTGGAATAGTCATCTTAGAACATCTTTTTATTCTTTTGATTGACAGCTAGAACACTTGCTCCAGTCACATTAATTTTTTTTTAATCCTCATTTACCTAGGCGTGCGCGTGCGCACGCACGCACACACACACACACACACACACACACACATTTGCCTTAGAAACTTCGTTGTTGCATCCTAGCTTTTTTGCATGGTTGATTCCTTACAGCATTCAAAACACAATTCAAATATTCCTCTGTCAGGGAATTCTTTAAAATATAAAATCAAGCACTCTGCTTGATTTTCAAGCAGAGGGATATATTCAGAGAATATACCCCTGTCTAAATTACCTCACTCATTTTTATTCCTATATGCTCATAGACTTACCTGCCTTCCCAAGTGATAAGTTCAAGGAAAGCTGGAATCCCAGTAGGCCTAACACAATGGGCTTCAGCAGGCTCTCCTAAACTTGTCCTAGCTATAGACAGGAGTCTCAGTTAATCTTCATGATCAATCCATATTTTTACTACAATTATTTGTGCACTATATAAAAAGGGATTTTACAGATGTAATAAGGTGACTAATTGGTTTGGTAAAAGAAAGATAAATTGTAAACACAGCTTTTCCTTTGACTGAAGACACTGAGAGAGATCAAAGAGGTTGGAAATACACAAAGGATTATTTTTTGCACATGACAGGCATGTCACGAATAAATATTTGAAAAGAAGATAAACAAATACCCATATGCCTAGAACAGTATGTACCTGGCTCATCATAGACTTTATGGGTTTTTCTCTGTGCCTTGGTTAAAAGTATTTTATCTTTGATTAACAGACGTATAAATATACATGGATCGATTGAAAGTTATCAAAAGTCACATAGTGTAAATTTCTAAGATTGTAATCGTTAAATTAGTAAATGAGTGGAAGAAAGGGAGAACAGAAGACAGAAGACTATATATGGTCAAATAGCCTTTCTGTTCTATTAAAACCACCTACTGTCCCTATAGCTCTCCTCAGGCTATAAAAGATCTTTCTATCATATCATCCTCTTTGTCCCCTGCCTCCCTCCTCTTTCCTCTTTCCTTGGTCTTTCCTTCCTTCTCTTCTCCTTCCTCCTCCTCCTCTTCCACTTCTTCCTCCTCTTCCTCTTCTTCTTCCTCTTCCTCTTCCTCCTCCTCTTCTTCTCCTCCTCCTCCTTCCTTTTCTTCTTCTTCTTCCTCCTCTCCTCCTCCTCCTTCTTCTCCTCCTTTTCCTCCTCCTTCTTTTTCCTTCTGCTTTGATTCTGCTTCTCCTTCTCTTTCTTCTCCTCATTTTTCCCTTCCTCCTTTTCGTTTCTCTTGTCTCCCTTATTTATGGATGTAGAATTTTCATTGAAAAGTAAATCCAAGTGGTCTCATTTTCCAGAAACTAGAGAACATTAGTATCTCAGCACTCACCTCGTGGGAGTAGTGCTTGTTGACATTATGGTTTCATTATCTTCTATTGTTTTTCAAGGATATATTTGAATCATACCTGTATGAATGACTCAGATATGTAAGTTAAAATAAAGACATCTCTGAAGCTATGGAATCCACTGGAAGTAGGTTTTCCCTCTGTACAGTAGGTGTTGTAAGCATTCTGGGTAGCGTTTTCTACTTCATGTCCCATTATTTTTAAAAGAAAAGTTAATCATGGTAAAAAAAATGTGTTTTAAATATGCTTTATGGAGCTTTCTTTACAAAGTGAGCAAATTTTAATACAACATGATATAAATAATATGAGTAACACCAAGAGTAATAATGATAACACTAGATTATTAACATTAATTCATCCATTGATCTGCAGGACCAAGAATTGTTTCAAATAAATTAAATACTCAGCCAGGCACTGACAGCTCCTGCCTGTAGTCCTAGCTACTCAGAAGGCTAAGACCTGAGGATAATGGTTTGAAAAGAGCCCAAGCTGCAAGGTCCTTGAGATTCTTATCTCCAATTAACCACCAGAAAACTGGAAGAAGAGCCATGGCTCAAAGTGGTAGAGTGATACCATTAAGAAGTAAAGCTCAGGGACAGTGTCTAGGCCCTGAGCAACAGCCCCATTAACAACAGAAATAAAGAATAAGAAATTAAAATATAAATAAATAACAAGTATTAGTTGGTCTGAACAGTGTTTACAACTTCAGAGTAATTTATTCCTCCCTCCCTTCCCCCCCCCCGCCCCACACACACACACACACACACACACACACACACAGCTATTTCTATCTGAAGTTAAACATCGACCACACCGAAAGGCTTCTTTGTTGGAGAGCAATGAGATGCAATTGGTTGATATCTAGATGTCATGTTGATATCTCTAATACCATGGATTTATACAACACTAGGCTCCTCAGAAGCTTAACTGTATTGCTGTTTTAAAGATACATTGGTGCCAAAGATCTGGTACTCTGTGGAAGATGCCAGATGGTTTCCCTTAGAAAGTTTCTTCTTGGAAACAAGCAAGCATGTCATTTCTCTATTCAGTCAGAAGGCACAGCCTGGCTTTGCCTTAGGTCTGACCTACTCCGGGTGCCAGTTCTCAGTAAAGAAGCATTTTTGTGACAATGGAAAATATCTCTATTCCATTGGCACCTAACACGTAGTAAGTACTCCAAGATACTATATATGGATTTTTGATGGTTAAAAAATACACATCTTTGGCTCAGTTTCCCTCTGAGTACCAACTGCACATTGCCCCCTTTGAATTTCCTCATATATCTTGCCACTTAGGAGCCAAGGCAGAGCCACTGATTTCTAGCCACACTGTTAGCACTTGTGTTAGGCGGAAATAATTCCTAGCCTCCACTCCACTCCTCCCTGTCTTTGAAAATGGTACCACCATCCACCAGAGACAATAAATGCAGAGGTTCTTATGGGTTACTCTTATTCCATACTTCTTATTTTAAATCAAGTGTGAGATATGTCTCTAACACTTATACTAATTCAACTGTAATTCAAGTTGGAGCCCTCGCTTGCCTGGCTGGCCTCTTTCCTTCCACTGTTGTCCTTTAAAAGTCCATTTTGCTCCTAGAAGCTAGGGTGAGTCCTGTAATTGTCGGTCAGATCCATTCATTACTTTGTTAGCTTACAAGAGTATTCAGAATGTGGCCAGTGGTCAGCTTAGTTATAAGGCTCCATCTGCTCTGCCCTTGCCTAACAGAAGAGAATCCATTTGTTACCCCTTGCCCACTTGATCATCAACCTCCAGCCCTATCACATTGTATTTCACCTTCCAACATAGTGAGTGAGCATTAGACTTGAGGACTTGGTATTCACTGGTTCTGTTCTTTAAATTGTACATCTCCAAGATATATTTGAGACTTTGTCCTTCATGCCCTCCAGACCACAGAACAAACATACATCCTCAGATTTCCCTGTATCCAGATAGTCAGCCTACTTTGTAGGCTTTTTTACACATAATTATGAGCAATCACTTAAAATAATTAATAAATATGTCAAAAACAGGTACTGATGGCTTACACTTATAATCCCAGCTGCTCAGGAGACTGAGATATTAAGGATCAGGGGCTAGAAGTTAGCCCACGCAGAAAAGTCTCTGGGACTCCATCTCCAATTAACCATTCCCCCTGCCCCCCCCCTTAAAAAATCCAAAGTTGAAAGTGCAACTTAAGTTATAGAGTGCCAGCCATGAGTGAAAAAGTCTAGCTCAAGCACTTTACTGTGCCAAGTCCTAATACCGGCATGCATGTCACACACACACACACACACACACACGAAACACAATGTTAAGTATTTGCATGCATTACACAGCTCAGTTGATACAGAGAATCTCTGTCAGCCACTCACTATTGCTGGTTATGTTTAAACATTGTGTGATCTGCTGTTTCCCTGTCCTTAATTTTGTCAAAATGTGTCTGCCTAAAAAGCAAGTGGCGTCCCCATCAAATGAGGCAAATGGTATGTACTTAATTGAAGTGAAAAGGTGAATGAAACACATCTTTAGTAGAAGTTGGCCAATGTCATAGGGAAATGGTAAGTCCACTATTCACAGTGCATTCTGTATCCAGAGCACTTATGGGGTTCCTCTGTGGTGGTCATTAGCACCATAGACTCATGATATCAAGAGCTGGCTGTATTTTATTTTTGTTCATAGTATATGATTATGTTTACATGTTATTATTTCTCATATGTACTTACTGTCTCCTTTGTCTCCTCCCTCCCCCCCCATCCCCCACCATGGACCAGCCACTGCAGCTCCCAAACCTCAGTGTGGCATCTCCAACTTGTAGAAATGCATTGTCAGTGTTCCAGAAGCCTTTGCCCCATTGGCCAACTGGCTGAGACTATATATAACAAAGGCCAATAGTTGAGAGGATGTCTGTCTTTCTGAGGCCTGAGATTCTGAAATTTTACACAACAATATTCTGGAAGAGTTAGCAATAGTATGAAAGATGGAAAAGAATTCAATTTTCTGTTCCAAGAGTGAAAACAAAGAAACCATATATAGATAAGGTACCATGAGAGAGCATCGAAGCCTACTACAGTTTTGGTTTTTATTCTATGCCTAAGGTTCTTCCACAGAGGGGAAGTCTACTGTCCCAACACATCACTCCTTGGCCAGAGCAGCTCTGCTTTACTCTGCTATGTTGTTTTAAATATGTCATTGGCTTTTACAAAGTAAGGATCCTAATGCTGAAAAGGATCAAACCATGTGTTTACTTGCATTTAAAGTCCCCTCCTGAATATCCATGAATAGAAATAAAATGTGTTTCTAAAACCAACAGATTTCTTCCCTGCATTTGAGAGCCTCAGCTACCTCGGGACTTAGAGTACCAGGAAGATCCACCTCCTTCTCGTCATCTTGTCATGATACTTCTTCATGGGAAGCTAACTAAATCAACTTTTCTCCCTCCCCCACCCCAAGCCATTTTGTTTGCTTGCTTGCTGAGACAAAGTTTCTTAATGTAGGAGAGAATGGTGACAAGGATCTCAGTGGAGAGCCTAAGTTGGCTTCGAACTTGAACTTGAGTCTCTTGAATCCCAGAAGCTAGGATCACAGGCATAAGCCACCAAACCGTACACAAATCTGAACTTCGCACCTCTCATTCTTCCTGGTGTCCACTGAACTCAATGTATACAAATAGCCTGGCCCATGAGAACCCCCATTTCTCATTCAACATGTCTTCAGCCTCCAAATGAACAAATTCAAGTTCTCCCCTCTGGGTGCATGGCTGTAACCATACCTCCTGCTAATTTTCTCTTCCACTCTGACTTACCCTTCTTCACTCCCCACTTACTATGAAGATCTCCCTCTCCCTCTAAAGCCACAGTTCTTGGCACTCCTGTTGCTCTCCTAATCTGTTACTTTCCCTTCTGGGCTGTGACTTCAGTTTGCACTCATGGAAAGATAAGATTTGGAGCAAAAGGGCCAGTGTCAGATCCCCTGTGAGCTCTTACCACTTGTGTAAGCTTGGGTTCATCTTTTTCCATCTCCTCCACTTTATCTGTAAAATACACAACTCTAACCAGGTATCTGCAGTAGGTTGGTTCCAGGGCTCTCTACAGATAGTGGTATCTGCACATGCTCAGTCAGTCTCTTAGGTAAACTAGAGTAGCACGTGCAGAGAACCAACACACAGCTTCCCACACATTTTGGATCATTTTAGATTCCTTATCATATCTCATACAATTTCTATGTAATTTCTATGTAAACAGTTGTTATACTGTATTGTTTGGGGACTAATGATTCATCTCAAATGTCTGCACATGTTTAGCACAGATGTACTTTTTTTCCCTGAATATTTTAGATTCACAGTTGGTTGAATCCACAGATGTGGAATCCATTGATTCAGGGGGCTAGCTGTATTTTTATTCCTATTTTGTACTTGAGGGCAGAAACCATTCCATTTATCATTTCACCTAATTTCTAGTTCCAATGTATGCCAATCATTGGCATACAATGAATGATACAAGGAGGTCAAGACAATCTTGGGTCTTTTGTGTAGTGCTTCTTTTATGGGTCATGGGGACTTAACTCAGAGTCTGGGCACTGTCCTTAAGCTTCTTTTTGCTCAAGGCTGGTGTTGTATCACTTGGGCCACAGCACCACTTCAAGCCTTTTCTGAGTAGTTAGAGAAAAATCTCGTGGACTTTGCTGCCCAGGCAAGCTTCGAACCATGATCCTCAGATCTTAGCCTCCTGAGTAGCTAGAATTACAGGCATGAGGAACTGATGACGGGCTCTTTTGTGTACTTTTAGTAGTCTAGTCACAAGGTCATAATCCTCTGGCATTTTCTTCAACTAATTAATAGGTGTTTGTTACGTTCTAAATGATGCTTATGAATTTGTTGAGAGAAAACTTTAACAAGAGATTTGAATGGAGCTATTTACAAATTTGTTTGATGTCCAGGATGGGTGAATCAATTTCCAGAAGGGGACTAAGCAGGAAAAATAAAAGCTATCTGATGTGATGCTTAATGGAGAATTCTTGAAGGGTAGTCTTGTTTCAGCAACAAGGCTTCGGTGATGTAGAGAAGTAGGGGCTTCAGGGGAAACTAGACTGTTTTCCTCTCTTCCATCTTGATTACTGAATCACCATGCCAGATTGGTCAGGTTGTGTACTTAATAAAAGCACCATTGACATAGTAAATTTGTAAACACTACCTTTGCAGTTTTCTACCAGAGGAATGCCAAGTGACTTAGGGAAGTAAGGTTTTTCTAATGCTTACCAATATTCTGTTTGGACATGGAAGGATAGAGCTTTGATTGTGACAAGATCTGGGTTATTACAAAGCTCAACCTTTGTACTTTTGAGTATCTTTTAAAAAGAAATGGTATAAAAGAAGCCAAGTTTGGGCCTTGGTGCCAAAGGAGAAAACTCCAAG
The DNA here is from genome assembly GCF_023159225.1 of Perognathus longimembris pacificus. Lineage (NCBI taxonomy): Eukaryota > Metazoa > Chordata > Mammalia > Rodentia > Heteromyidae > Perognathus > Perognathus longimembris. The sequence continues at coordinate 52,428,222 of NC_063163.1, forward strand.
AAACCAGTGGTCTAATTGAAGCCTATAGCAAAATAGACCTAATGTTAGGTTAGTGGAAAGAAGAAAGAGCCTTTCCAAAAGACCTGACTTGCCTACCCTGCCATCTGATACGCTGTGGACTATCAGTTACTACCTGTAAATAATGAGAGACTCTCTATTTTTATCATCTAGCCAAGCTCTTTGAGGTTAAATGTTGTGTCTTAGACACACTTGTCCCCATAGCTCCTTGCACAGGACCTAATAAACATTTGTTAGAAAATCTGATTTAGTTGTGCAGAGGTGGCTCATGCCTGTAATCCTAGCTACTCAGGAGGCTAAAATCTGAGGTTTCCCAGTTTGAAGCCAGCCTGGGAAGAAAAGGCTGTGAGACTCTTATCTTCAAATAACTACACAAAAGCTCAGAGTAGAGGTGAGGTTCAAGTGGTAGACAGCCAGCCTTGAATGAAAAAAGTCAAGGGAGAGCATGAATTCAAGCCCCAATATTAGTACACACACACACACACACACACACACACACATACACACACACTTTAATTCGGTGATTAATGCCTGTAATTTTTTTGTAAAGTTTTAGCACAGAGGCTTTTTTTTTTTTTTTTTGGTCAGTCATGGGGCTTGAGCACTGTCACTGAGCTCTTTTGCTTAAGGCTAGCTCTCTTCCACTTTGAGTCAAATCACCACTTCTGCTTTTTTGAGTGGTTAGCTGGAAATAAGAGTTTCACAGAGTCCTTTCTGCCTGGGCTGGCTTTGAAATACAATCCTCAGATCTCAGCCGCCTGAGTAGCTAGGATTTCAAGCATGAGCCACCTGTATTCAGCCTACAAGGGCTTGATATATCCCATTTTTGTGTAATTCTTTGTGTTATCTTCTCAATCTTTGGGCTTTTCACAGAAGATAATACTTTTAGCAAGCTACAGAAGCCCTCACACCACACAGGAAACAGTACTTCAGGAACCCCAGTAAGAAAAGCTTCCTCTCAGGTCCTGATTTTCCATCTTTTTCTCCATTTCAAAACTTTTCCTACATCCCCAAAGGCAAGACATTGATAGAGCCAGTTAAAATTTTATTCCAAGCCTTCTGGGTTTTATAAAGGACTGCATTTGAGTCTGGGCAAGGATTCAAAGTGTTTCTGAATAAACGTCCTGCTTGTCTAGCTCTCTAAAATGTGGGCTTTGTTGGCACCCTTTTCATTGTCCTAATTCAAGTTTATAGGCCAGAAATGGAACGGAACTTCTTTCAGATTCACCAAGGTCTTCAGACCATGACAGTCTTACACAATAGGAACCATTGGAACAACTCAGGGTATTTACAGTATATTTAAATAAAGCCATGGAAAGAATAGGAAGTTTGCAGTCTGGCAGGGAGTTAGAGAACTAACTCCTACAAATCTAAGGTACTAGCATACCTTTTTTTTTTTGTTCAAATGTTGGCAAGAATGTCACTGATCTTTTTGCTTCATTGGGATTTTTATTACATTTTCCTGGTAAGCAGAAAAGAGTTTCACAATTCATGTGGCATTGGTTCCTTTATCTTGGATCTTGCTATGATTTTAGTGAGCCTAGAAGGCTGGAGTAAGGAGTGTTGGGCGTAGGGATGCCTGCCAGCTCCAGCCCTGCCAAACCAAACAGGAATCTTTGTACACAATAGGAAGATTATGTGGTAGAAAGCGGATATCCAGGAAAGCCACGTCAAATATATTTAGAAGCTAGGCTTTCCCCAGGGTTTCAAAGCGATCCGTTTCTCTGTTCTGAGGTGGTGCTATTTCAATGAAAGATCACCTACAAAAAGGTCAGTGGGTGGAGTTTGAAACAAGATTCTTTTTCTTCTGTAGCTTCCTTTGTGTCTTGATATCTTGCCACCAGTCTTTAATGCCACCAGTGTCCTTTCATTCACTCTGGTCTCAAGCCAGCCCGGAAAAACTCTTGCTATTGCTGCCCAGGAAACTAAATAGGAATCTGGACCCCTTGCAGCCAATGAGCAGCAGGGCCAACTGGTCAACCTCCAACTGGCATTCTTACTCTTTTGTAATTTTGTGTTATACCATGCTCATTGTCTTTGTCCCTGCTTCCAACTTGACCTATAGGGCAAAGAAAAAAAAATTAACAAAGAACTACCAGGATTTTTCTCAGTGGCCAACCAAAGCCCTTGAGAGTACCACCTAAGATGAGCAATTAAGGGCTGGTTATGGCCACAGTCCCACTTCTAGGTGGTCACTTAAAAAGCAAAGTTGATTTGGACCACTGTCAACTAATTCTCAGTTATGGAAATGTCCTCTGTGGAGAACAGGAAATCAGTACAGGTTTGGGGATGGGGGAAATTACAAAGGGGCACACAAGGCTGAGCCTCTCTGTGCTAGATTCACATACTTTGTATTTGTATAAAATGCAAGAAAGAATGAATGACCAACGTCATATTTTCCAGATGGATAGATGTTGAAGCAGCTTTCTTTTCCTCTCTACTTCATGATATTGCCTATCCTATTTCAATTTCCTCATTATTTTAAGGTTCATAAAATTAATCCATTTGCAATTTTAATTCTCCTTTATAATGTAACATACACACAGGTTCCAGGGAAGAGACCATGGGTCTTTAGAGGGCCATCATTGTGTTTTAGGGAGATCTCATTATGTAGTTCAGTATGGCCTGGAGTAGTTAATCTTCCTGCTCAGCATCCTAAATTATAGGATTATAGTCATGAGCCACCATGCCCAGCTAGAAGGCCTTTCTTTTGCCTGTCATAATTATTTTTAAATTTTTAATTGATTAAAAAATGTACATACCCAAATATATGGGAAATTTTGTTTTAACTTTGATTTTAGTTTTTAATTTTATAACATTGTAGTCAAAGAAATACTCTGCTATTTTGTTATGTGGTTTTATTTTCTTTTTGTTAGTTGTAGGGCTGAACTAAGGGCCTGGACACTGTCCCTAAGCTTTTTCACTCAAGGCTACCACTCTACTATTTTGAGCCATCGCTCCAATTCTGGTTTTCTGGTGGTTAATTAGAGATAAGAATTTCAAGAACTTTCCTGCCTAGCCTGGCTTTGAACCAGAGCCTCAAATCTCAGCCTCCTGAGTAGTAGTATTATAGGCCATGAGCCACCAATGCCCAGTGGTATATGAATTTTTTATGATTCAAGCATGTGGACAATTTTTATTGGTGACCTATCTATGTTGGAGTAACACATATATCTTCTGTTATATAGAACATTCTATGTTTGATAAATTTTATTATATTGTTCGTACATGTATATATTTATGAGTCTTTTGTATGTGTAGTAATATGAAGTGTGAATTGAGGGTGTTGTGAATACCAAGCAGGCACTGTAACACTTGAGACAGCTTAGAGTACTTTTTCACATAAAGTCTAGTGGGTTTTGCCCAGGGTGCCACAATCCTCCAAATTATTGCATGGCTATGATTACAGGCACAAGATACTCAGCTTTTGTTGTTGTAGTTATCATAGATTTTTTTTCCCTGGCTGATCTTGAACCATGGTCCTGCCAATTCCTCTTGAGTAGCTAGGATTATAGATGTAAGCCACATGCACAGTTGTTTAATTTTCTGTTAAAATTTTTCATTGTGGTTGAACATTGTTAACTTCTCCATATAATTCTGCCAAGTTCTGGTGTGTTTATAAGGATGCTGTGCTATAGAAGTTAAGAATTTCCTACTTGTTATAGACTCTGCATGAATTATCCCTGTGATTAGTATGTATTTGTCTTCTGTATCTGCAATAATGCTTTTTCACTCAAAATAATGTGCCACATAAAATTTTCATCTTTATGGTTATTTAAATCTTTACTTCCATATTGCTTGTGTTCTAAGTGAGCTTTGTATAAGTAATGTCAAAATGCATTAATCAAATTTCAGTATCTTTGCTTACCAGTAAACATAGTCTTATAGTTGTTGTGATATGGATATATTGACATTTACTATTCTGGGTTGTATGTTTTCTACTTGATACGTTTTTTTCCTTTCATCTTTCTGCCTAAATCATGTTCATTATAATCTCTGTAAAAAAAGTTATTATCTTGTCACTATAATCTCTGTAAGAAAGTTATAATTTTGTTTCCTTCTAACAATATATTAAAATTAGTGTTTACTTTTTTATGAACAAAAGAACCATATTTTTTTAGGCTGAGACAACACCATTGAGTCACAACTTCAGCATTGATTTTCACTGGTTTGTTTGTAGAATAGGTTCTTCCCACTTGGGCATACGCCTGAACCTAGATCTGCCTACCATGAGCATCCAATCATCTGAGTGAATATAAGCATGAGCCATTACATTGAGCTTCGCTTGGCAGAGATGAACTCTCCTGGACTTTGCTACCATAGGTTGACTTGGCACTATGATCATCCAAATATCAGCTTCTTACATCACTTGCATACTCAAGGAACATTAAATTCATCATTTTTGATTCTCCTTAATTTTTTCAGTTACTTTTACTTCATCCTATATTCCCTAAGTAAGTTATTATTAAGGTTGTTTCATTATGTCAGTAGTAAAATAGGGGTTCACCCAGATGTTTACTTAGCACTTTGCTTATAAATTTTCTTATTGTTTTTCTTGTAACTTTTGGACATGGATTCAATTTTCTTCCTTCTAAAAGTAAATTTGATATTTATTTGAGGTGAGCTCTATAATTGAAACTCTATATTTTTAATTTGAAAATGTCTGTATTTTTCAATCTTCTCAACAGTACTAGGCAGTTTTAAGAATGCTTTGGGACTGCAGGTATGGCTTAAGTGATTGAGTACTTGCCAAGCAACTGTGAGGCTCTGATTTCAATTCTCATTAGCAACAGAAACCAAAATGAAACAAAAGAAAACTGTTTCTTAAAAAATTCTTGATGCTATGTGGGCACCAGTGGTTCATGTCTATAATCCTAGCTACTTAGGAGGCTGAGATCTGAGGATTACGGCTCAAAGCTAGCTTGGGGAGGAAAGTCTGTGACACTCTATCTCCAATTAACCACCAAAAAAACTGAAAGTGGAGCTGTGGCTCAAGGGGTGGTGCTAGCTTTGAGCAAAAATGCTCAGAGCTAGCACCCAGGCCCTGAGTTCAAGCCCCAGGACCAGCATGCGTGCACACACACACACACACACACACACACACACACACACACACACACACCCTATATGTTTGTTAGAGAAGAATTTTCAGTTTATATATCCTGGTACACCAACTGTGGCTTAACCTTCCCAGAATTTGGGGGTATCAAATTTCTTAATTACAATCAGGCCATGGAGTCCCAGAATATTCTGAGAGGAAGGACCAGATAAGATGTAGTGAGGAGCAACAGGAAGTCTGGTACAACAGAAAGAATTGGAGGCAAAAGATCCTGATTAATCCCCAGGTTTTATATTTCTGAGCTGAAAGACTCTTAGTATGTTATCTCTCAGTTTTTTTGTGCTAAATTAGGTGAAGACTTTCCCAAAGTTTTTAACCTCCCTCCTTCCATTCCCTATGAAACATTGTCCTCAAAAGAATTGTAGCAGAGCTGACCAGAGAAGAGTTGCTGTACTTGAAGGGTGGGGAGGCTACTGACCTTGGCTTTCAACTCTCTCCCATCTCCAGGAGCTCCCAGCATTCTTCAGCAGAACCTCCATGGGTGTCCCAGTTCACCACTACTAGATTTAACTTGTAAGGGTTTGAAGGAGGCTGTCTTTGAACTGGCATCAAGCCAAACAACCAATAAACAATCAGTCAAAATGAATGTATTAAACATGGTTTCCATAAGGACTACAAGTGCCTTCCAGGTTTCCTAGCAACCAAAATCAAGGTCTGCTGGCCACAGCAGGAAAAAAGAGATTCCTTGAAACATGAGGAGAAAAGTAGGTAATTGAATTTAACCCTTACCCAGTCTTGTGATGCAACAATAGAAATGGTCATAAGTAGAACAATTACTTCCTCTTTCCACTTCAAATCTTACACCATCAAAAATGCATGTGTTGATCACTCACCAAAAAACAAGTGTCACAGAATTCCTACCCTACTTGATTAAAAAAATCCAAGTTCTAGTAGTATTTTCATCTTTCAGCCCTTCCTTTATTTGAGACAGGAAAGGTGTGAGGGTGAGGAAAGCAGATAGAACAAAGTCAGTGTTGCAAAACTGGCCCCGAGATCCATTTAAGCCTGAAGAATGCCTCAAGACCATCTCAAAAGACTGTCCCAATATTCACATAAAATGTTATCTCCCTTGATCTGTGGAGAGCCCAACAGTCACTATGTCCTGAGAACCAGGATCTTTCTCCACCAAAGCAAAACATCTCATGAAGGCATATACAAAGGAGGTGAGGGCTATGTCCTAATTTGGCCTTTCAGGAAACCTCTAATTAAGGCTTAATGTTTATGCACTGGTGTCATTAACATCATTATAACTGAATAAATTATGAGAACAAGCATTTGCAGTGCAGAAACTGTTATATAACCACCGTAACTGTCCATCAGTAATGACCCTGCCTGTAGTCAGGACTCTCCAACTCTTCCTACAATTCATATCAGTCTTAAATTGTCTCACTGGACCTTGGATCCATCTTTCTCAGGCCCATTCCACACTGTGACGCATATTCCCACTTTATACTTCCTTTACTTTTACTTCAAAACCTGTACTTCTCTCACAGCTAATGTGCATTTTGCTCAACTCTTTCTTCAAAACACCAAGAAGCTGGAAGGGTTCCCAACCAAGACCACTGCTTAATAATAAGAGGAGAATAATAATGTGTTCACATTCCCCTTCCATTCCATAAGAGATGGAGGAAGATATTCAGACAGAAGTTTTGGGATAGCCTTGGTCTCTTTATCCTGTTTATGCTTCTTATTTTATAGGTTAGAAACTTTACTCGGGGATTAAGCGGCCCATCTGAAGGCACATGCTAAATCAAGGCTACAGCTAAATGTAGGAGCCATAGGAAACCAGACTTTTTTAAAGTATCAAAATGAACAATTTTTACTAATCAAGAACTTTTGGTTGCCACTATGTACTGCATGCATATTTAGACTTTGTTGCATTGACCTAAATTCCTCATTTCAAAAGTCACTTCTTTTTTTATTTATTTCTCTTTCTTTAATCTATTTGTTATTATAACAGTGATGTACAGAGGAGTTACAGGTTCATAAAGCAGATGAGTATATATTTCTAACACTGTAAACTCTTTCATCTTTTTCCCAGTTTTTCCCTCCTAACCTCCCTCCCTCACAAGTGGTATAGTTCATTTTCAACAGTATCTAGTATCACTGCTGCATTTGTTCACCCTTTGTCCCACCATTTCTGTGGTCTCCGTTTACCCTCCCCCAAACAAACTTACATATAAGACAGAAGGTACAGAGAAAACAAATAAAAGAGAAGACAAACAAAAAAACCTAAAAACAAAATACCAAAAATCCTCATTTCCATTTTTTGGAGTTCATTTTAATAAACATAATTTTATATGATCATGAGCACACAGCTATTGAGCATTTGTGATCCTCGCCTAAAAACATCCTCCTTTGGTCTTACTGTGTGAATGCTTAGGGTCTTCTATAATTTATCATGTCCAAATGTAATTGTTTTGTCTTTTACCATCCAGTGTGTTTACTTGCAGATTCATAGGCACATTCTAGTTCCAACGAATTAGGGAAACCATGCAACCTATGTTTCTATGTTTATGGCTTACTTCAGTTAATATAATTTTTTAATAAATATTTCCATTTCCTTACTAATGGTACTATATCACTCTTTCTCATGGAAGCATAGGATTCCATTTTGTATATATATCACATTTTCTTGATCCACTGGTCCACTGAGGGACATCTAGGTTGATTCCATATCTTGGCAATGGTAAACAATGCTGCAATGAACATGGTTGTGCTGGTAGCTTTAGTGTGGCCTGGTTTGTGTTCTGCTGGATAAATGCTCATGAGTACAATTTCTGGGTCATAGGGTAGCTCTATGTCTCATCTTTTGAGGAACCTCCACACTGCTTTCCAGAGTGTTTGAACAAGTTTGCATTCCTACCAACAGTGTAGTAGCATTCCCTTTTGGTCAGAGGCAATTTCTTGTACAAAATATTTTCTGTTGGCAGGCACAATAATTTAGGTTTACCTGTCCATGAGGCTATCTAAAAGCTTAACAAGGGGGGTATTGTTGATTCAATTCATTTAAGCATCTGGAAATAAAATTTCTATTTTGTAACAAATTGATAAGCATCTGATGAAAATAGAGAAGTATCAACAAAAAAATAAAAAGGTAGAAATTTTTTTTTTTACAATATCACCGAACTTCTCAAGTTTGTCATGACATAGAAAAGCCTTCTAGAAACGATATCATCAAAGATGGAATTTGAATTGTGAAAACTTCAATTTAAAAATCTCATACAGCTAAAGCCAGTGGTTCATACCTGTAATCTTACTCAGAAAGCTTAGATCTGGGGAATCACATTTTGAAGCCAGCTGAAGCAGGCAAGCTGAAATGCTAGGCGAGAGGAATGGCTCAAGTGGTAGAGTACCAGCAGGGCCCTGAGTTCAGATCCAGTAAGTTTTTTTTTCCAGGTTCTCCCAAGAAACACTCCCTATCCTTATTCCATTGTGTTTGTTTTTATTTCAAGCATCTTGACACACACAAATGTATTTCTGCCTTTGTTCATCTATTTGAAGAACACTCATAAAAGAAATATTGCATCCTATCCTTAAAATGTTTCATGGCTTCCATGCACTCCCTTTTCACTTATTAAATACTAAAATTTGACCTTTGTCCTACTGGAGCTCAGAGGCTTTCAAAGAAGAATGTCTCTCATTTTTCTTAGCCTGAAATAAAATGAAGGGTTTGAGGATTCTAAAACTCCTCCACTAGTCACAAAAGTAATAAGAAGTCAACCATTTGGCTTTTTTGCTTTGTGTTTTTTGTGTGTGTGCAAGGGTGAATGCACACGTGCCCATGCACATGCGCGTGTGAGAATGCCTGGGCTGGTTTCAAACTACAGTTCTCAGATTTCAGCCTCCAGAGTAGCTAGGATTCTAGGCATGAACCACCAGCACCTGACTTGTTTTATTGAGACAAGTTCTCACTAGGTAGCCCAGGATGGCTTTGAATTTGAGATCCCACTGCTTCATCCTCCTGCTTACTTGAATTACATGTGCTTTCTACCAAACTCAGCATGGCTTTGTTGCTTTTTAAACAAAGGGCACTAATTATGATTAAATTGGTGGGGGCTGAGAAGGGGGATATATTCAAATGTAGATGACAAATTACATTCTGAGTTTCAGCTTTTTGTGATTCAAACCAATGTTGCTAAAAAAAACAACAACCCAGTCTGTTGACAGATCTTTAATTACCAATATTAGTGCCTTCAGTACATAGTCTGTAATAGTGAATGAATAATATGAATACAAATACACACAATACAAAACACATACTAAAAGAACTTTAATAAATGAATAAACATCAATATCACATTAGTTTCCTAAAGAGGTTGGAGCTTTAAAAATCCAGATAATAGATTTTAATGTGTTTTTCTTATTCTCTATACTTCTCAGGGCAAGAAATTAATTTTGTCCTGTTGTAGTGCCTCTCTTTAATAAAAATTCTAAACCACTTTGCCAACTGAACAACAAAGTGAACAGATGTATGTGAATGTCAGGCCTATGTCTTTAATGACATGAATTTTGAATATTTTTTGCCCTTGCTTTCTAGTGAAGCTCTGAAGCTCTTTGCAGGATCAGGCTAGGATGTATGTAAGGAAGCCAATCAAGGACAATGCTACCAGTAGGAATCAGATTTGCCTTCAAAATCAAATGAGCATTAACCAGGTGGTAGCTCTCTTAGCTACTTAGGAGTCTAAGATCTGAGAATTAAGGTTCAAAGCCAATTGAGGCAGGACAATCTATAAGACTCTTATCTCCAATTAAACACCAAAAAGTCAGAAATAGAACTGTGGCTCTAGAGGCATCAGCCATGAATGAAAAAGCTAAAAGTACACAGACTTTTCATAGTGCTTATGGATTGCTTGACCTGATTCTTCTCTGTTAAAGGAATTCTGCATAACTGTCATAGAAACTTAATCAAAACACAATTAGGAAGGCACACTACTGTGAAACAAAACAAAAAGTTAATACCTTCCAAAAAGCGATTTTGGATTATCTGCACCACTGATTTCACCCTTTAGACTCAATAAAAACTTGTTGAGGCTGGGTACCGGATGACTTACCACTGTAACCCTAGCTTCTCAAGAAGTTGAGATCTGAGGATCACAGTTAGAAAACCACTTCACGCACAAAAGTCCTCGAGAGACTCTTATCTCCAATTAACTGCTCAAAAACCAGAAGTGGCACTGTGACTCAAATGGTAGAGCACTAGCTTTGATCACAAAGAGGCTCAGGGACAGCACCCAGGCCCTGAGTTCCAGCCCCACAACTGACAAAAAAAAGTCATTGAAAAAGATGTTTGAGGTCCAAAATGTATATGGTGGCCATTATTGAAAATCTATTTTATGGCAGATATTTTTCTACAGGTTCAAATACAAGGAGGAAAAAGACATATTTTGACACAAACAGGAGTCACTATATGAGTATGAAATATTAGGAGCTCCCTGTATAGCCAGCAAGTTCTTAGTTAGCGACCTTTAGCAATGCAAGGTAGTACATGCTGAAGGATAAGTGGATGGAGAAGATTCTGGAGGAATCTAGAGTAGCACTCTCCAATAGATATAGAATATGAAACATATTTGCAAATTTAACTCTTTTAGTAATCAGTTTTAAAAGGTGAAAAATAAATAAATGAGGTCAGTAATTTTAAGATACTTTATTCAACTCCATCTATTCAGAATATTGTTTCAACATGGAATCAATACGAAAATTAGGAACTTTTTACTTGCACTCTGCTTTTTTAGATCAAGGCTTCACAATGTAGCTTGTATTTTATACTTGAAGTATATCTCAATCTAAGTTAATTTCAAGTACTCAATAGCCACATGTGGCTGGAGGATACCACATGGAAAAGCAGTTCTCTAAGCCTGCTTCTCCTCTTACCATGTGGGAATTAGCCGCATTGGCAGTGTGTGGGAAGCTGTGAGAACCACACAATCTCAAGCACCACTCAAGCCTAATGAATCAAAATCTACATTTAAACAAGATATCCAGATTGTTCTTGTGCACAATACAGTTTGAGAAAGACTTGTCTAGACAGGGAAAGGCTTTGAATGATGATCTGGATTTGAAATGCTCAAAGGAATATTGAAGAGCCAACCATGACTAAGACGTGGGAATATTGGAATCTAAGACCATATAAAGAACAAAATTTAAAAACTTCTTTAAATCCGAGGGACTACTGGTTTCTCAGTCTTCAAAATGGAACTAATCTTTTCCATCTTTCCAAGACTCATGTCAGGATTAGCCATACCTTTAGTAAAGAAACACATGACACCTAGATACAGACATGGAAGACTTTACATAAGTCCATTGTGGATAGACAATAATCAGATAAAGACTCCGTGTTGCAAGATTTTTTAACTATGAGAAGCATGCCTGTGACTATGAGAAAACTCACCCAGTAGAGATACTTGCACAATGTCTCTATTGTCACATTCCAGTATTCTTATGTTTGGCAAGAATCTCGGTGAGAACTAATGTCAGCTGCTTTGCCTAAGGTAGCATGGGTCTCGGGGTGTCCTATGGGAACCAGTGCAGGTGCTAGGAATTACATATCAGGGTCTTAAGTCAACTGTGGTCATCCTCATCAAAACATCTCACATAGCTTTGGACATCTGGCTTAGCATGGATTTACCAGGACAGGAAAACGTGAGATCACTTACACTCATGCTCATTTAACATCTGGCCCTCTCAGTGAGTTGGCATGTTGGGTCAAGATACCTTATTCCAGCTGTCAAACTATGTCAGCATGCCTGAAAATATTTTTCAGCAGTAAGTAATGCAATGTTGAGAACTGAAAACTCACTGATATTTTTGTTGGAAGATTAGCAGCATCCCCTCTTCTAAGGATTATATATCAAGAATATCAACTGACACCAGAAAAGAGGGTATAGTTTGTGCAGGTTCATTGGACTTAGGAAGCCTCTTGGAAGTTTCCAAGAAATCAAAGAAACAAAATGTCTCAATGAAACACACCATTTAACAGGAAAAGGAGACAATTTGGGGACAATAAGTTCTGGTTTGTGGGTCTCAAGATTACGAGGCTCTAGTTGTAGCTCTGGCATATTAACTAGATGCATTTTCTTAACACACATTTAAGCTCCTGTGGCCCTGGCTTCCATCCAGTAAAACAAGGAGCACTAATGTGTTAATCTCTTTGGGATTTCAAGTTGTACTTCTACTAAAAATTTTTACTGTGGTGAATATAAATCAAATTTACAATTTTAACCATTTGTAAGTGTTCAATTCAGTGGCATTGAATACATTCCTATGTTGGGAGACCACCATCCCATTCATCTCCAGAAATGTTTATATGCAATAACTGAAAAGGAATACCCACTAGACAAGAACTTTCATTTTCCTTCTCTCCCAACTCCTAGTGATCCTCTTCTTTCTCTTTCTCTATAAATCTTGCTATCCTAGGGGCTTCATATAAGTGGAATCATATAGTGTAGTATTTTCCTTTGGTATCGGGCATAACTTTACTATCAGAATGCCTTTAAGATATATCCATATTATAATATGTTATCACCATTACTTTCCATTTTAAAGATCAATAATGCTCCATTTTCTACATAAGTTACATGTTGCTTATCTGTCCATTCTTCTTTGTTATTGTAAATTAATTGCTACTAACAGAAGCACACAAGTTCCTGCTCTCACTTCTTTGAGGTATGCAGCCAGATGTGGAATTGCTGAATTGTGTGGGTAGTTTGGTACTTCATTTTCTGAGAAGACTGTTTCCCAAATTGATTATACCCAAGCACTACACTAGAGTCCTAATGTCTCCATATATTTGTTTACACTGGCTATTTTGTTTTGTTTGTCCTTAAAAACAAATAGACATTCTAATGGGTATGAAGTAGGATCACATTGTGTTTTTCATTTGCAGTTCTCTGGCCATCAGTAAAATTGAGCCCAATTTCATTTGCACTCGATTTTAAAAGTTGTCTTTAAGCAATAGCAATTAGACTAAATTGCCAAACATGCCACCCAGACACCCTATTCTTCATCCCCTTGGCATCTTTCCCACTACAGAGGTAATGACAATTTTTTCCACAGGTCTCACTATGTAGTCTAAACTGTTGAATAAAGTTTTCCTGCTTCTGCCTCCCAAGCATTGAGACTAGAGAAGTACATCACTGTACCTAGCTAAAGATTCCATTTAACATTCATTGTGTTTGTCAGTATTTAGCTGACAGGGTTTAAGGACTACAGGCAGACTCTTTCACTTTGGGTATAACTGTGTGGTTTGGGGATGAGTTGGTTAAAACAACAACAACAACAACAACAACAAACTTTTTCTGTTTTCTTTCTTCTCCATGGAAGAGGAACACCAAAATGGAAATACAGAGACAAAATGTAAAAGGTGGATCAAAGCAACAGCAATATTTACAAGACAATATGCTGTAAACCAACTGAACATTTCAGGAGAGGGTGGGAAGGGAGCCAGAGGTGGGTGGGGGGGGGGCGGGGAAGTGGGAGGAAAACGAAGGAGTAGGTAAAAAGTTTTATGAGAAATGTACTCACTGCCTTACGTATGTAACTGTAACCCCTCTGTACATTACTTTGACAACAAAAACATTTTTTTTTAAGTTGGTTAAGAAAGAAAGGTACTTGCAGTGGTATCTGAGTAGGGCAATGGACACATTGGTGGACAAAGGACAAGGCAATAACTTGACACTGCTAAATTGGCTGATACCAGATGATAAGGGCAAAGAAAAATGCTGCTTATAAAAATGCAGGGTAGTGGTGGCTCAAGCTTATAATCCTAGTTACTCAGATGGCTGATATTTTAGAATTGTGGTTCAAAGCCAGCCTGGGCAGGAAAGTCAATGAGACTCTAACTCCAATTAACAACCAAAAAGTCAGAAGTGGAGCTGTGGCTCAAGTTGTAAAGTGGCTAGCTTGGAGCAAAAACCCTTAGGGACAACACCTAGGCTCTGAGTTCAAGCCAGGACTGGTACACACACACACACACACACACACACACACACACACACACACTATAGCACAAGGAAATTATATACCAAATATTGGAAATGCCAAAAGGAAAGTCTAAGGTGGAGCCATGAAAAGACAAGGGAAATGCTGAAGTACCTGGGGGCTAATGCTCCTATTCAGTCCCCCATTCATATAAGTATTGATGGTTGTTTTTCATAATATCTATATCACATAATAGGGTTACTGTGTTATGATAATAATCTACTAAGATAAAAAAATAGATTATTCAATCAACTATGAGTCCACTCAAAGCTCTTACACCCTAGTAAATGCATGAATTTGAATTTCCTCAAGTTTTTATTCAGAGTTTTTTTACAGATCAACTACAGGGTTATGATGGAAAGAGCCTTGAATAAATACCAATGAGGATTTGTCTCTATAATTGTTGTATTTCAGGACCCATATTCTGATAAAGGACTGATAAGTAATTTTTTGGAGATAAAAAGAATTGATAAGTTCTAAATACTAAAATATCCTTCTCTTCTTACAAGTTAAATTATGGTGCAAATGGTCATAACAAAAATGCTAATTTAGAAATTGTGCAGAAAATGTTCTCATTGTTTATGATGCATTTAATAAATCAAGTTCTATTTAGTCAAACTGAGTTAGCAAATGATGAGCGAAACAATAAGACATGAAAATAGTGTCTTGGGGCATTGAAACTGCAATTTTGTAAAACAATGTTCTAAGTCTATATTCTAGTTGGGCTATGAGTTGATTTTCTTAAGAATTCATTTAAGGGGCTGGGGATATGGCCTAGTGGCAAGAGTGCTTGCCTCATATACATGAGGCCGTGGGTTCGGTTCCCCAGCACCACATATACAGAAAATGGCCAGAAGTGGCGATGTGGCTCAAGTGGCAGAGTGCTAGCCTTGAGCAAGAAGAAGCCAGGGACAGTGCTCAGGCCCTGAGTCCAAGCCCAGGACTGGCCAAAAAAAAAAAAAAAAAAAAGAATTCATTTAATTCTTAGTTTTGACTCTTTTTAAAATTCTCTTTGGAGAGATCAAAAAGTGTATATGTATAGTATATTTTCTAATCTCAAATAGTTATAATACTATAGGACTGTCATTGCTGATAAACAAAACAATTAGGACCAAGTTAGTCTTGTAACAAGTAGATTTTTCCCTCAGTTTCTTATCATTTGTCTATTTTCTTAAACTCATTGTAAATGTGAAACTCTAATTTTTACTTTAAATGTATTTTAAAGTGTTTTTAATTAATAGACCTTATTTTAAAGCAATTTTATGATATAATCCACATATAACACTGCCTTTTTCCCTCCTAGTATCATTTTTCTTTAGAGTTGTCATTTGTTATCATTGATAAAACCCATGTTAATCCATGATTATTAACTAGAAGTGAATACTTTACATTGTAGTTCACTATCTTATGCATTTTGGGAGCTTAGGGAATTTAATAATACTATAATAATGTAGGTAGGACAAAAGGGGTATGCCACCAATCCAGCTCTTTGTTGAAGGGGTCTTTCAAAGTTTTCTGTTTGGGCTTATCTTAAATTGAGATCTCTTTCTTAGCTTCCTAAATAGGATTGAAGGAAGGAGCCACCATCACACTGTTCTCTGATTGGAGACTCTTAAGGTTTATGGGCTAATATGAGGGAATTAATTCATTATTATGAGTGCATTTCATTTATAGGCAGTGCCTGTCTCCCCAAGTGTCTATGTCATATTGGATTTCCTCAAGCAAAAAAACAAGAGTTACAGTTGCTTAATATCTTTATGAAAACTTACTATTATCACTGTTTTGGATTTTAGTCATTCTAATGAGTATGTAGTGGTAGCTCATTGTATTATGTTGTGTAATTCCTTAATGATGTATAACACTGAGCAACTTCTCATATGCTTATCTGCCTTCACTATCTGTCTGTCTGTCTATGCCTCTACGCCCTGCCCTCCCTCTCTCCCTCCCCCTCCCCCTCCCCCCTCTCTCTCCCTCCTTCCCAAAGGTACCCATTCAGATTCTTGGTCTATTGTTTATTGGGTTAATTTTCTCAGCTTGCTGGCTCAGCTGCTGCTGTTAGGGCTGACTTGAAAACTGGAGTAACTAAATAAAAAGTTTTAGTGTTAAAATTATAACAGCTTCTAAACTCTGGTGATGACTCCATGATAGAGGGCTGCACCCCCACCCATGAGACTAGTTTCTTGTAGTTTGACATTTAAAAATGTAGGGAGCACTTGTTCACCTCTATACCTGGGTAGCAACCATGGTAACAGACAGTAAAAAATGATCATAGTCATAGACTATAGAAATAACCATAATAGTAGTAGAAATGCCATGGTAACTGTTAGGTTGGTTTACTTATGATTGAGTACTGTATTGTTTTAGCCCACTCAAGCTTGCTTAGTAGTAATGGGAAAACATGGTCGCAATTGTTCAAATAAAGTTGGTACTAGGTCCGCCTGACCACAATATTCTGCTTCTGTAAACAGCTTGCTTGACCCATTTGTGACTTGCTCTACCCCCTGCACTAACCCCCTGCATCAGTGCTACGTGACCACCTGTTGTCAATTCCTGATATGGAGGTCAGTTCCCGATATCAAAGCCAAAATAGGTAACTGAAAGGGTAGATAGCCAGTGGAAATAGGACAAGACTTGCTTGCTAAATGTCATCCAATCAAGTATCTGCCAAGTTGGAAATACCCTGCCCCTGTTGTAATCACAATAAAAACCCTGCCTATCTGAGGGTCAGGGCTCTCAATCCTGATCCGCTGTGTCGGTGATGGTTGGGAGTCCAGGCTCAAGCTTGCAATAAAGACTCTCGTGGGTTTGCATCGGTATAGGCTCCTTGGTGGTCTTTGGGGACCGGAAATCTGGCATAACAGTGCTGTACCACTTGACCATGCCTCCAGGCTGGCTTTTAACTGGTCATTTTGGAGATGAAATCTTTGTGACTTTTCTGCCCAGGCTGACTTTGAGCTGTGCTTCTCTAGCTCTCAGCCTCCTGAGTAGCTAGAATTACAGGTGTGAGCCACAGGTGCTTGAACCACACCTCCAAATCACAGTTGGTATTTCCTACCGTGATATTTACACTTAAGGGAAAAGCCTTTCAAACAAGAGTATGCCTTGCAGTGAGTTTAATTTTTGCAGAGAAGTTGCCACTTTCATAATCATTATTACTATGCTAAAATGTAAGCTAGTTGCATTTAGCTCAGTTTCAATCCAAGGTTTGTGTTGCTCACATCTGTACTACTTTATGCAAATCATTTAATCAAGAATCTGTTTTTGCAGGAAAGAAATGGAAATAATTAACGCAGCAATCAGCATTGTGATAAAGATTAAATGATAAAGTGTATTTGAAAGGGCTCTTGTGAAATGTGAAATCCTAAAGAAATGCTGGGTGTTGTGTTTATTGAATAATAAAACTTGCTGGGAGCGTTTTAAAGACCAGCATAGCCAGCTGCCATCAGACAGCTGGTGTCTTCAAACCAGAAATTAAAGCATTAAGATATTAAGATGACTAAGAATGCTTTCTCCAGTGCCTTTCAGAGAAGAGCATGCCATGAAATTCTGTCACACTGTATTAAGGTTTATATTCTAAGCCTGGTTACATTACATGTAATTTAAATCTTTCACACTATTTTTTTTCTATCTTTGGAGGGAAACTTTTAAGATTTTTCTCTAGGATTGTTACTGTGGAGAATATTTGAGGAATAAAGGATTAATATGTCTGTAGGAGTCTACGTGCATCATTGCAGGGATCCAAGCAAGAGAGATGTAGTGTGTAGACGAATTCATTTGATTCCACTTAACTCCACCCTAAGCCTTAATTTTAATTCATACTAGTACCAAGAAATACAAGATGTTCATCAAGGGTCATTTTTGAAGCAATTTTTATCAACTCTAATGAAAATTGCAATTCAGTATTTAATGTATTAGGAAATAAACAAAAATATACAATAACCTAGTTTTGAAGAAATGTTCAGGACACAAACCTGAAAATTAATGATGTGGTTTACACAGTAAAATAATTTCTTCAAAAATGCTATTTTAAACAGATTTCAGGAAAGCCTGAGAGGTTATTTTTGTTTTAGGTCTGTGTTCATGTGTGTAAAATATATAGGTATATATAACATCACTGTGAAAATGCTTATTCTATCCTGAGAATATAACATTATTTAGGTCCCCATCCCTAATAAGTTCACAATTCAGAAATTAGAAATTCAGAATTTAGAAATATGTTTCAACTATATTTTCTATTCCTCTCCAGAAATTTTCTGCACATCTAGTAGAGGAGAAATATTATATATGGTCTGTAATCTAGCTTAAAATATCTATGATCCTCTGCTGTGACTTGCCTAAACCTGTGCTAATTATTCCCTATAAGGGAGACCATAGAGTCCATGTTTCTTTGGGTCTGGCTCACTTCACTTAGTATAACTGTATCTTATCTGAGTATATTGGAAACCATGTATACTGGTATTAGAACTAGGAAATTGAAAGAGAATACCAAAATCGAGAGACATAGGGTAAAAAAAGACAAACAACTACAAAAGCAATACTTGCAAAACTGTTAGGTGTAAATGAACTGAACAACTCATGGGGGGGGAAGGGAAAGGGGGAAGGGGGAAGGGGGAATGAGGGACAAGGTAACAAACAGTACAAGAAATGTATCCAATGCCTAATGTATGAAACTGTAACCTCTCTGTAATTCAGTTTGATAATAAAAACCTTTTAAAAAATCTATGATCTGATCAATATTAGCTGTGGTCTAGGTATTGCCAGAGCTCCAAGCTTTTCTCTTTCTTTTTTTTTTTTTTTCAAATTTTTATTATCAAACTGATGTACTCCCCCCTCCCTCCTCTCCCTTTCCCTCCCCTCCCCAGGTGTTTAATTCACTTACACCAAACAGTTTTGCAAGTATTGCTTTTGTAGTTGTTTGTCTTTTTTTACCCTGTGTCTCTCAATTTTGGTATTCCCTTTCAATTTCCTACTTCCAATACCAGTAAACACGATTTCCAATATACTCAAATAAGATTACAGAGATAGTGTAGGTACAACCACAGGAAGGTGATACAAGAACATCATCAATAATAGAAGCTACAGATACACATGGGATGTTGAAAGTAGTTACAACTGTGATATAACAATTGTTTCCATAACATGGAGTTCATTTCACTTAGCATCATCTTATGTGTTTAGGAGGGTATAGCTATTGGGCCTTGTGATGCTCTGCTATGACTTGCCTAAACCTGTAGTAATTATGCTTTTCTCTTTCTTAAAGGATGTGAGTTTCTACCTATTACGTCCTCTCTCTGACACAAAAGGCAAACACATTTATACTTCACATCAACCTAACAAGCACAAGCATTTTAGTAGGGATAGCATGTACTGGCAGAGAAACACTTGTATTAATTCTGGCTTGCTACAGCACATTCTCTGAAGCAATACACATTTGTATCCCCACATTCCGTATGCCTATATATTTATCCATTACTTTCCCAACTTCTCTTGTTTTGCAGGCAATATGCCTGGCTTATGTTACATTCTTATGCCACTTTCATTATAATGTACTTAATACTTTAAGGATAAAATAGAGCTTTTCACTTAGCTATAAATGTAGCTCATTATACTGAAGTCACAGTTTTATGCAATGTATTTTTCTAATGTTTTAAAAATACAAATTTTATTCATGTTCACCAAAAGTATATGTACTAACATATCTGAAATAAATGTCTTAGTACACTAGTAGAATTATAAAAGAAAGCCCAGCCAGAGAGTGCCCTGAGTCTAGGTGTTTCCCAAATCTAGTTTTTTCAGACAGAATATATGAAGTGAAAAACTATTTCTGGTACAGAATTTGACACTCTGCTAGACATAATCCACTTTTTTTTTCTTTTTCTTTTTAGAATACCAATTTACTTTCAATCATACCTTCCAGGCCAAGCATAAGGAGGCACACCTATAATCCTGGCACTTGAGGTCATTGGAGACAAGATGGTAGCTGCAGTATAGAGTAGATTCAAAGCCAGCCTGAGCTATACCAAAACCAATAGCACATGCCCAATAGAACCTGAACAATACATACAATAACATGATACAATATAATAACAAAATAATACATAATCTGATTTTTATCGGAGAATTACAATGGCTTTTCAGGAAACCCAGGGTTTGTGAATATTCAAGGACAGTCAGATTTTTAGCTATGCTCTCTCTATATAGTCTACAAGGATCTCTGGTCTCATTGTACATTAAGAATATTACCATATGTTTTATAACAAGATAAATGCTTCCATATTTTTTCATGTGGAAATCAATGCAAGTTACTGATAGTAACTATTATGTGTATGCAATAAACTTACTTAAGTAAGATCAGCCTATGTGTTTGATTTGGTTTGCTTTAAAATTAACTCATTTTAAGTGCATGGTTATAATATGGAACAGATTTCCATGTACCACAAATATAAATGCTTCTTATTACTTGATATCTTTACTTTTGGGGTTTTTATATTTTTTATTAAGTAGTTAGTTCTACAAAAGAGGTTCAATTCCTAAAGTCAGATTATGAGTCCAATACAATGATGGAAGTTTCCATCTTTCCCCTTTCTTACCTACTCTCAAGTTGATCTTTAATTTGTATAAACAAATTTCTTCCGTTCAAATGCTTTTACAAACTAGATGAAGTTTAAAGCTAACAAACAGGAACCAGTAAAGAAAAATGTGCATTGTTTTTGTGAATTTATTTGATATTGGTTGAAAAGTATTCGAATCTTTCCTGTTGAATTGCTTTCTCATATAAAATTCTATGAGATGTAATTTTATAAACTGTGGGACAAGTGTCATATAAAATTGTTCTAGGCTCAATTTCCCTTTAGAGATTTTTGTGTTGTATCCATGCAAGGCATTCTGATCATAGAAGAGGTGTATAGAATAAGAAATGGATTGCAACTTTAGAATTTAATTTCATATTTTAGAAAAGGGACTAAAATTCCTAATTTGAATTTGTAATTGTGCATATAAATTGTGCACAAATTAATATTCCTAATATAAATTGGTAATATGTGCCTGTATTATGTATCAATAGAAAAGAAAAAAACTCCTTATGGGAGTATATTAAAGAAGTGTGAAAAATAAAAAGATTATCTCAAGGAAAAATTTTTTCAATTCTTGAAAGAGATTTTTTTTTAAGCCTGGCATCGATGGCTTGTGCCTGTAATCCGAAATACTCAAGAGGCTGAGATCTGAGGATTGTGGTTCAAAGTCTGTGAGACTCTTACCTTCAATTAACTTGAAAGAAAGAGAGAGAGAGAAAGACAGAGAGACAGAGAGACAAAGAAAGTAAGAAGGAAAGAATAAAGAAAGCCAGAAATGGAGCTGTGCCTTGGAGCAGCAAAACACTAGCCTTGAGCACAAAATCTCAGGAAGAGTGCCCAGGCCCTGAGTTCAAGCCCCAAGAATGGCACCTTAAATTCTGAATTATTTAAGAGTCAAGTCTGTATTTAGAAAACAGAGATATGTTGGAAGCAGGGAGGGGAAAGTTGTAACCCAAACTCATATCTCATATAAAACCTAAAGTTGCACCACACATAATCCTAAATGGTAATGAGAGAGAGAGAGAGACAGAGACAGAGACAGAGAGAGACAGAGAGACAGAGCAGGGAATATTATTTTGAAGATTGGGACATTGCACATTGCTCTTCAGGCAGGAATAAAGAGATCTTGCATATGTTTGCTTGATTAAGTAAATAGACAATTCTCTAAATCTATTTCTGTAGTTCAATTTAATTAATATTTTCCAGGCTTCATTATTTTCCAGCAGGCTGTTAACCATCAGGTCCTCAGGAGAGTAGCCTAGAATTTTCCTAGAATTCTGTTCTCTCTCAGCAAGTCTTTTATTCCCATACTTTTTTTTTGTTATTATAAAGGTGATATGCAGAGGAGTTATAGCTACATAAGTCAGGTAATAAGTACATTCTCTTTATGACAGTGTCATCCCTTCCCTAGCTTTCTCTTTTTCCCTCCTCTCCACACATACCAGGTGCATAGTTCATTTTCTACATAGTGACTAGTAATACTGCTGTATTTGTTCACCCTTTATCTCTCCATTTGTGTGTACCCCCTTACCCTCCTAAACATAGATCAGTGGACAAGAGAAAAAAAAAACCACAAAGGAAAAAAAAAAAAACAAAAAACCTCTTGATTCCATTTCCTGGGGTACATTTTGATAAATGTTTTAAAAGATCAGATGAACCTATGCATTATCACTTTGTGTTCCTGTCCTAAGAATATCCTTCTTTGGTCTCACTATGTGTGAATGCTTAAAGACCTGTATGACTTATCATATATCAGGTATGTTTTTACCATCCAGTGTATTTATTGATTTATAGATTAATAGGAATATTCTAGCTACCAAAAATGAGGGAAAACATGCAACCTATGTTTCTTTGGGTCTGGCTTACTTATTTCTTCCGTCTTTAAATTTCCTTACAAGTGGTGCAATATGTCTTTCTGATGTAAGCACAGAATTCCATTGTGTATATATACTACATTTTTTGATCCATTCCTGAGGGACATCTGGGCTGATTCCATATATTGGTTATGGTAAATAATGCTGTATTGAACATGGTTGAGATGGTAGCTTCAGTGTGGCCTAATTTGTAGTCTATTGGATAAATGTCCAGGAGTAGAATTTCTGGGTCTTTGGGTAGCTATGTTTAGTCTTTTGAAGAACCTCCATACTGCTTTCCAGAGGTGACATTCTCCCCAACAGTGTAAGAGTTCCCTTTGGCCACATCCTTGCCAGCATTTGCTATTGTTAGTTTTCTTGATATTCACCATTTTAACTGGGGCAAAGTGCAATTTGAATTTTGTTTGATTTGCATTTCCTTTATGACCAGAGTGGCTGAACACTTTTTCATGTCTTTTGACCATTCTTCTTTCTTCTGAGAAGTCGAAGTCATTAGCCCATTTCTTAATTGGGTTGGTGTTTCTTTGAGGGTTTATTCTTGGGGTCTTTTTTGTTTTGTTTTGTTTTTTTGGCCAGTCCTGGGCCTTGGACTCAGTGTCTGAGCACTGTCCCTGGCTTCCTTTTGCTCAAGGCTAGCACTCTGCCACTTGAGCCACAGCGCCACTTCTGGCCGTTTTCTGTATATGTGGTGCTGGGGAATCGAACCCAGGACCTCATGTATACGAGGCAAGCTCTCTTGCCACTAGGCCATATCCCCAGCCCCTGAGGCAAGTCTTGATGCTAGGATTTCCACTAGATTTTCCTCTGCTCTCATAAGCCTGTATGACCTTAATCCCTAGAAGAAGCATGTTTCTGGAATACTTAATATTCTACTACTCAGACATAGTGTTGTATCTCAGTAGTAGGATGTGTACTTGACATGCAGTTGGTCCTGAGTTTAATTCCCACCAATAATAATAATTAAATAATATTAATAATGATAATGATAACAATACCAATAATAAACAAAATAAAATAATTCTGTTCAAAATCTGATCATACAAAATGTGAGCAGTTATTCCTGTGACTGTCTGGAATATGGAAAAGAGTGGGCCTATTTTCATTTCTAGGCTCTGTCATAACATTCTTACCTTTGGGAAAGAGGGCAAAGAGAACTGAGACAACTCTTATATTAACTTCTATTCAAGTTTCTGTTGCATATTTGCTGAATGCAAGAAAGTGATGGCAGTGGTTACACGTGTGACCTTACTGTGGTTCAAATCCATTCTAGATCTCTGGCTTAGAATTGGGTATTTGAGTTATATAACTTAGGTTAGGGGAAATCACAATTTGAGACAATTTTCATTACTCATATCCAAAGCATCAAAAATATTAGCACCCAACTTATAGAAAGAACCAAGTCCCTAAATAATACATTGTTGGAGATTGGGTAGCTAGATTTTAGGGCTCTGACTCCTTCTCTATGCTCTTGCATAGATGCCTTCATGGTGCATAGAACCAATGGGAGATCTTATTTGCAACAACTCAAATGAGACACAATTTATTCATGATTTTAAGTGTGGAGGGCTTAGAACATAGCCACATGCTGATTTCCTCTTTGCATGGAACCTTTTTGAAATATATAAGCACAACTTTATTCATTTTAGTTTCTATCTTAAACTGTTAATCAAGGAGGGATTAATACTTATGTCTGAACATTTAGCTAATAGTTTACTCTGTCATAATCATAACCAAAATACAGTACACAAAAATCTGTATAGTGTTTACAGTGTTGTTGTATAGTGTACTTTAAAAGTCAAAATATTCAATTACGATTCAAATTTATAATGAAATGCTGATGCATTTATCACTTCTTAATTGGTGCATGTCTTTTTATAACCTTCTTTTGATTGTTATCGCTCTGTGCAAGAACTTACTTTTGTTTACTTTCTCCTCATCCAGTAACTTAAAGCCCTAATTTTTATATTATTACCAAATTCTTAAAATTTCTTTCAAATCACTCACACATAGGCTCCTCTCTAGCTCCATAAATTTATTTTTATTGAAAATGGAGCATTTAGAGAAGGCAAACAGTTTAACTAAGGCTTCTCAGAGACAATTCTTTTTCTTATTAATTTGTATAAGATCTTCACATCACAATGTTTGCATAGTTTTATAGCTCATATTTGGTATGTCCAACCTGCCCTTCAAGATAGCTAACTAATTCAAGCAAAGTTGTTTTTATGAGTAAGGTATGAGTGGGAAGAAGGAAGCATGGAGTTTCATTTTGTCCTTTTTACTCATGGACAAAGAATAACATTATGCTATCATTCTATACAAGATTAGTTGACACATTAAATTGGCCACTAACAAGCATAAATTAATATTTTCTCTACATTTGATAAAAATTTTTCTAGACTTAAGTCTGCAACAAACTTTGCCATTGTCCTATTTGCACTCAATTTATAATAGCTAATCTATTCACCATAAAAGTTTGTGTCTACCTTAAATACTACTAAATTGTGAAGCCAATCACTTTTTTTTAAAGTAGCATTTATTGGTACCTCTGCAAAATAGAAGGCAAATCTCTAAGAAAATGATTTCCTTAACACAACATGATACTAGAATCATTCTTTCCAAAAGTAGATCTCAAAGGTATTTCTTATTCACTCTGATCTGAATTATATGTGTATGTGTGTTTAACAAATCTTTTTAAAGTGTAGGTTAAAAAATCTCTTCTGAAAAAAAAGTTAGATGTAAATCCTGTAAATTATGCTGAAGTCTTATAATATATAACCTTACTTATTTAGTATGCTGTTTAATCCCCCCATTCTTACCATGGGATATTCTAACGTAATAAACAAATGAAGACATTAGCTCTTATTGAATTATTTAGTGCCAAGCGGCAGATAGAAATCTTGTGCAGGCAGGTGTCGGGCCTTATTACCTCCTGTGTAGTCCCCTTTCACCCTCAGCGTAAGCCGCCCATCCTGCAGACGGCAAGGCTGGAGTGAGGGCTATGTGCAAGCCTTGGTGTGTGTGGCCACAAGACACCCCTCTTCCCCCTCCCCCACTTGCTAAGAATAAGGAGGCAGGACACGCAGGCTGTCTCAGAAAACTTCTGGGAAATCCACCGGTTTACTCAGGGGAGGGGTTTATATGACAGTAATGGCGGCAGGAAGGGAAGAGATCTGGAGTCACTAGGGATAGGCTGATCTGGGCTGTCCATCACAGTGATGTCATGGAACTTCCCCCAGAGGTGGAAATCACTGCCCACAGGACCGTGCCCTGGGCTCCGGCCAGCGCCATTTTGACACACATGTGCTTGCTCTGAGAGGAGAGGCGGGCTGGTTTGGGCCTCTTCGTTTTGACCTGGAATGGGGTAGGAGTGGCTAACAGCCATGCAGCCCCAGGTCGGGAAAAAGGGACGGTCTCTGGTCTCTCAGGACCTGCCAAGCTGATGCCCCAACAGGCAGGGAATTGGATTAAATCATAAAGTGAATTGAATTAGTAGCTTACCTCTGGTACTAACTGTACTATTGTTCTTAAATGTTTGATAGCACTAGGATTGAAATATTTAAGAATAATTTCAGAGCTCTTCTTTCCAGAATTTAAAAAAAAAATAATTGCCACAGGAAGTGCTAAGCAGCCTACAGAACTTTCCAAAAGCCACTAGCCCTAGAAAACGAAAGTCCACTTTTAGGGTCCCCAATTGTGTTACTAGGTGTTCACTTACTGTGATAAAATACTTGAGGTAATTAACATATAAAGAAGAAACACTTATTTTGGTCCATAGTCACTTGTTTCAGCTGCTTGGTGCCTGTTGTGAGACAAACATTAAGTCAGTACATGGTGGAGCAAACCTCACTTCATCTTAGCTGGAAAACAAAGGAAAGAGACCTATATTCCAATATCCCTTTTCCAGGGCACACTCCCAATGACCTAACTTCTCCACTAAGACACACCTGTTAGAAATTTCACAATCTTCCAATAGTGCCATGGGCTTCTGACCTTCAATATAAAGACCTTGAGGTAAATTTAAATTTTAAACTGTAGCACCAGTAAACGTTGCATTTCTGATGTCTGCAACAAACTTTGCCATTGTCCTATTTGCATTCAATTTATAATAGCTACTCTATTCACTGTGAAAGTATGCATCTATCTTAAATACTATTAAGTTGTGAAGCCAATTACTTTTTTAAAAGTAGCAGTTATTGGTACCTAGGGTACTTGTTTACTACCTTTTTCCACAAGCCCAAGCACACCCTCTTTGTCTTTATGATGATTTACTATAAAGGCCAAAGTGTGATAGCAAGAGTCTCTATAGAAATACACACTACAATAAAAAGAATTCTTACTCCAAAATGAAAAACAGTACTAATTCCTGCACAACAAAGTAAGCTTAGTTTCCCATGTTTTTCCTTGACTTTTAAGTACATTCAATATTCATTGAAACAGAAGACACCCCTCAAAAACCTCTCTAAACACAAATACATTAAAAAAAATAGTACCTTCATTTTCTATAGAAGAAAAGCAAACCCATAAACACATAATGTCATTGTCCTAGGAGTAACATAGGACCCAGCAAAGTCCTTAATCATTGTTTACCTATAGACTTCTAAGGGAGATCGTTAATAGGAAAGAGTTTTTGACATTGTAATATGGAGGTCAGACCTGGCCAGCACCATCATTGGCCACATTACTATCTGGCATTTTGTCTTGATGGATGTGCCTGAATTCCTAGAGAAAGGGAGTTCCATCCCCAGGTGATAGATGTTCCTGAATCCCTAAGGTGGGAGAGTGGGGGACTTGGCCTTTATGTTACTGAACCTGTCACTCAAGTGCCTGGAACTAGGAGCTTCCTGTGACTCTTCCTCCTGGTCAGGCCAGCTCAGGCACCATTACACCAAGCCACATGTCTCCATGTTTGTGTCCTGTGTCCTGACTTTTCTCTGGTCACCATGGCATCCCAAGTCAGCTCTCCATTGAAGCTGGATTGGTTTTTTGGCATTGTTTTTGTTCTTTCTTTCCTCCCTGGCCTGTTTCGTGACAGTGTTGAGTATATTTGTGGGCTGCAGGACTTTGTAGCAACTGGCTGCCTGCAGACTGCTAATGCTCTAATAAAAACTCCAAAATTCAATCCTTCAATATGTGGCTTCTCGGATAATTTGCTATATAACAACAAGAAATGTAACAGAGCATTTGGCCTACTTATTTAGACATGGAGAGGCTTTGGTGTCACATTCATAATTCCAACTGTATCTATAAAAAGCTTTGACATATATAATTGCTTAAAAAGTGTAGGAGTGAATTTTCCCACTGTATCATTTCTCTATTGTATGCATTGAAATATTTTTACTTTTCATCTACTTTAATTTTTAAAATGCACCATTGCTATTTTCTGCACAAATTAAGGTAAGATTTGATTCACCAAATTTTCACTTACATTGTTTTATAAACTAAAAACAAGAATATATCTACAACAATTCTCTCTCTATAAAGTTGCAGCTGTAGGCCATTAGTTCCATGAAATTCCAATTTAAATACCATGCTTTAACTTTTCTGTTTGTTGTCTAGGACAGAGTCTATATTTTGCTGTCAATTCTGTTTTTGTGCTTTTTGCTTTCCTAAGATTTTGTTTTCCCTTGATCACAGTTATGTTTTCACAATGATACCATGACTCCACACAGTACTCTCCAGCTAAAATTTAGTCATTATCCACTTTACTTTGTACTCAATATTCTTAGGAGAATATTTCTCATGAATTTCATTGAAAATTGGTCGTTGGTATTAATTATCTCGGGCAAAGAATATTAGTACCTAGCAGGGTTGAGGTTTTCCACTTCAGCAATATATATTTAAACTATAAACAAGTGAAGTGAAAACAAAGTTTTCAAATTTTATTTAAAAGGCTAGTAAGTACATAAAGCATAAGACTTGGGAGTGTGGGAAAACTAGAAGGGCATTCTATAGTTTGCTTAAGATGTTGGAAAATAAGAAACTACTGAACCATCAAATTAGACAATGGAGAAGGGTACAGAATGGAGCCTAAATAATATGGTAGGTGATGGAAGGCTGGCTGTAATCTAGATAAAATAAGAAATAGATTGTAAAGGGATGGGATGCAGACACAGCAAGCATTGCTTTATAATAGATTGCACCTGAGGCAGGGGTCACTCACATAGTTAAAGTCTATGGAAGATCTCATGATAGCAATCTAGAGTTCTCTGAACTGGCAAATTGCTCACTTCTCTCATGTTACTTTGACTAACACATTTTATGGGGTGTAGAGAGCTGCCTTTATTCACTCTGTCCTTGGTCATGTATTATTTAAGCCCCTTCTTTGCAGGTTGCACAGATATTAAAATGAGAATAACATTAAAAGATGATAGAATGCAACATTTGCTGTAAGATTAAGTCCTTGGATTACAATGAAAGGGAAATTCACAAGCCTTCCAAGCACCAGAAACTGTGTGAGAGCTAGACTTGTGCAGAAAGTTGGACATTGTCTTTTAAGTCTCTGGCAGGTAGAGCCTGAGGAAATATAAATATTGTAATAAGTTCTTTAGTAGACAGAAGTGCTTTTAAAGCACAAAAAAGAAAGTAATTAATTGGATGTGGTAAAGTTTTCTAAAGAAGATGACAGTGAATAAACAAGAAGGCATTTATTATCCAGACTAGGAAAGAAGACAACAGCCAAGATTTTTTGGATCAAGTACCTTGTCTGTTGGCTGAAGTTAATGCCAATAATTATACTCTTCCATGACTTTTCTTTTTTTAAACCTATTCAAAGTTAGAATCCTGGGCCCAGGGAATGATCTGCATAAGCCTACAATTCCAGTTTAGGAGGCACAGGTTACCCATTACACTGGCTTGCTTAGGTCAAAAAATCTGTGGGAAATTTATTTCCCTTCAGTTTTATCAGTGTGTTCCTCTAATGTTATGAAATGTCATGTGCATTTTATCAAAAATCTTTTAAGATACACTAAAAGCAACAAAACAGCTATTTAAAAAATAAAGCTTAGTAAAACAAAAACCCTGGTATCTTACCATATCAGTCTTACCTTACTTAACAGCATATATTAATGTTACATTGACAACCAAAGTTTTCCTGGTTGCTCTTTTTTTTAATCTTTGCTCCAAAGTATTAAGAGTAGGAACAATCATTTTCTGTAATATATACAATCTTACTTATTGTAAGTATTTTATCATGTTAGAATATTTGTGAAATAACTTTTAAATGCACCAGTAATTCTATTACCCGTAAAATTAATTTTGTTTGGCTAGTTCATTTGCTTTTACTACATAATTTATTTATTTATATGTTGAGAAATTTCTTGGTACTTAGGAATGGAAAGACAGAAGAAACTGGATCCCCAGACACTGTAGAGTTTAGCAATTTGTATGTTTAAATGTACCTAATTAACAATATGCAAGCCTAATAGTAAATGTAAAGTAAATAGTAAATGTAAAGTTTTTTGAAAGACAGAGATACCATGGAGAAACCCAGAAATCTTCATGGAGGAAGTCTTTTGATGTGAAGATTGTGTTGGGTAGACATTGTGCACAGGAAAATGTAAGGTCAGTCAATCTGTGGGAAGAAAAGATTAATTGGGCAAAGAAGTGTAAAACCAAACAGAAGAATAAACAAAGGTTTTGAGTCCTTGAGTCCTGAGGGCCTGGTCATAAAGAAAATTACAGTTATTTTTCAGTTAACAGGAAAGAAAAGTGATCGGAATATAGCTTAAATACATGTGAGGATGACAGTAAATTGGGATTTTGTCTCTTCAAAAACTGCCACTCACATACATGAAACCAAATATTCTTACTGGAGCTCTGTCCCATAAAAAAATGAAAACATTTAAATGAGGTTCAAAATGAAAGAACATTAAGGAATATAACCTATCTCTAATCCTCAGTTAACAATGGAAATGTTATATGAGTTACAAATATTTTGAAATTTTTGGGGTGAGGTAATAGCTGTTAAGGTAAAAAAAAAAAAAAAAAAAAAGATGACCTGATCCATCCTTTCAAGCTGACTGAGAAATCTTGAAGGCGAAATTGTATTATTTTTTAACTGTAGCTGTGGGTTTCAGCAGAAAGAAATGACAGCACATTAGTCATGTTATGAGGTATAATAATGACCCCAGGGTGGGGTTATTACTAAATGATGACACCTTTGGAATTATTTGATTAATGCTATAAATTATCTCCTTGTTGTACATAAAGCATTACAATATAACATTTTTTGTATCTTTGGACTACAAGGGATTACCAAATCACTCTACAAAAACATAACCAATTTAGGAGAATTTAAAATGAAAAGCAGTCTGAAGTTATTCTCAGCTATTCATGGCATTAAACTAAATACACTGACAGAAGATAGTAATGTGTTTGGGGCGGGTGGAGGGAGATTGGCACAGATATATAAAAATCTAATTTGTAATACACATTCAAAGTTATTCACAAAATATTTTTGAAAAGACAGTGCAATTGATTAAAAGAAGCATTTGTAAGTATGACTAGAATATAAGATAAAAGTACTTCTAGCAGTGATCAAAGGAATAACAGTATGCAATAAAAATAATCTTCAAATGGTACATAATGAAAAGCAGAAAAATAACCCAAGAAAGTAATTTTTTCCAGTGTGGCACCCTTCCCTCAAAATTCTCTTTGCATTAACTGATGACATATTGTATAGGTGGCTTTTGTTGTTTGGTTTTGATATGGTTTGTTTCTGATAAAGGGACTCCTTATTTAGCCTGATCTGGCTTGACCTCTAATTCAGGAGGGTATTCCACAACTGGCTTTAAGTGGTTTTAAACCTTAGAATAAACTCTACACAAGTTTCCTCCCTTCCTTCCTTCCTTTTTTTCCTTCTTTCCTTTCTTCCTTCCTTCCTTCTCTCTCTCCCTCCTTCCCTTTTGCCCACCCATCTCTCTCTCTCTCTCTCTCTCTCTCTCTCTCTCTCTCTCTCTCTCTGTAACTTAAATCAACAACATTCAAAGTTTCTTTTATTTATTTTGGGGAGTGTTCTACAGGATAAAACCCTGGCCCTCACTAATGCTATGCATGCACCCTTCCCACTAAGCTACATTTCCAGCCCCAGAATTTTATCTTCAAGTACCTGTGAGAAATATAATTTGACAGTAACAAAAATCTCGCCATGTTTCTGTGCTTTTATAGCAAACTAAAACTAGAAAAGTATAAGGAGGTAATATAGAAAGACAAGATCCTTATATATTTTTAATGCAATGATGACAAGTCTCTGAGAGAAATAGAGCTGTGTGTGTGTGTGTTGGTACTGGGTCTTGAAATCAAGGCATGGCACTGTCTGTGAGCTTTTTTGCTTAAGGTTGGTCCTCTACCATTTGAGCTACATCTCTACTTTCAGCTTTTTGGTGGTTAGAGAGAAAAGTTTACAAAGTTTCCTGCCAGGGCTGGCTTTAAACTATGATTCTCAAATTTCAGCCTCATGCATAGCTAGGATTTCAAGTGTGAGTCACTGGCAGCCTAGTAAACATTGAAGAAAAAATGTACTGAAACACCTTCAATGAAAGTATGATAAATATACCACCAGTCAAAAATTTTTCTAAGTCTATTGAGGTGCTATCAACAAATTGTAGAATAAGAGAAGGAACTCAAACCAAACATAAGATTTAATTATGTACAGCCTTATTTGAAGGGCTCTGGTTCTGAGTCTGAAAATCTATTCAGTCTAATGAAAGCATGGACACAAAATGCTGGAATTTACCTGATAGTACTATAAGTGAAGTGGTTATAAATTAAAATGGGCAATGTGACATTTTGAGAATTGTTAAATGGTTGATTTGTACACACATTCTTGAGTTATATAGTCTTAAAGGGGGGGGGGTTCTGTGCACTATTGCTGCCATAACTTGTTCGAATTCATTTGATAATTTGAATAGCACTGTTTATAATGCATGAAATAGCCATGTGATCCATGGGTTACAAGATTATGTTCATTCCTTTTTATTTTGAGGTACCACTATGTTTTGAGCACCTTCGATTCTGTGGGTAGGCAAAAAAAAAAAAAAAGGTAAAAATATACAGACATTTCTCCTTTTAAAGCTTAACTTTTATCCTTTTTATTTTAAGATAATGTTGCATAAGTATTATGACTTATAGCTCTCTTTTTCACCTTCTATAGATGCACGTAGATAGTGTGACTGTTTCATTTTTCTTTTTTAGTTAAACTAAGCCTCCATATTGAAATTTTAAACCAAACTGAATTTCTATTAAGAGACAACATGTGTTTAAAATTACAGAGTAATGTTGCACTGATATTTATGTGCTTGTAAGCATAAGACAACAGTGTATGTAGCTGTGTGGATAGATAAATAAGGATATAGGCTATCCTTAGGATATTAAGGCTACCTTTTAAGTTATAGCTAATATTTTCTTATTTTATCTCCAGTTCTCAGAACCTGTAGTTAATATCCAAATGTCATAGCTTTGACTGTTGTCACAAAATACCATAGATTGGGTAGCTTAAACCATAGTCATGTCTTTTGTGACTCCAGAGGCTGAGAAATCCCAGATCAAGACATCAGGAATTCAGGTCTGGTTGAGATCCTGGCTTGAAGCCTTCAGCTTTCTTGCAGTATTATCACATGGCTCAAAGGAAGCTCTGGTTTCCTTCTTGGGCTTACAAGGGCACTAATCCCATCACAGAGGATCTACCCACATGACTAATCTAAACCTAATGACTTCCCAAAGATCCCAACTCCTAATTTCCATTACTTGCAGAGGCAGGACTTCAACATAGGAATTTTGAGAAGGCATAAGCTTTCAGTCACAATACCAAATATAGGAATTTTAAGGTTTCTAAATTTTCCACATTCTTCTGCTTTACTGAACTGTAGTTATAATTAAAACTTTTCATACAATTGTTCATCTGAATTTCAAGTTGAGTTTAAATGGAACTAGTCTCAGGTGAATAAAATATGTGGTCTTTTGGGGAAAAACAAGATATAGCATTATAAAGAAACATAAATGTGGTAGGCGAATGTAGTTCAGATGATAATTTTCTAAACTTAGGCATCTTTTGAAACATTTTCCAATTATGGACATAGAGAATAAAGCACACAAAGGAACCCAACTGGGCTTGCTGATCATGGCAAAAGACTATTGTTCTGGGAAAAAGAAAATACATTGGAAGCCCATTTATCATATACTTAGTAACATTACATTAGAAATTCAACTATTGTTACATTTAACATCATATTGTTTTCAATTATTTGGATATCTACTTATTTCCAGATGAGGGAGTGGTTAGCAAAGTATAAATAACATTGAAGCTGAAGAGTGCTGATAGCTGAAAATAAAAGTAATAATGTCTACAGTCTATGCTTAGTATCAGTAGTAGCTCTATATTTGTAAACAGAGTATAACTACAATTGTTTTACATTATTTGTCATTAGACAAGTCATTTTATTGCATTGATCACATCATGATTTCCAGGCTCAGAGGTCAGATGGAACAACATAAAATGGAAAATTAGTACACCCATCTTGCAATCAATATCAACAGTTTTACTTTTTCTTTTCTATCCATTATTCCTTCCCTTTCTTTTTTTCTACCATAGAAACACAGTTATACATTTTAGTTGCTAGAAATAAACAGAAACAGTGAATCAAATTTAGAAAACATCTTACTAACAGTGCTACATTTTCAATATACAGGAGCTTTAAGAAAGGATATGTGTTTTGAAGTTTTATTTATTCAACAAACATTTACTCTCCTGAAAATTTTACAGACATGTTTCTAAACTTTTTCATGCATTTTATCATTATAAAGATGATGTACAGAGAGGTTATATCAGTCAGATAAAGAGTACATTTCTTTTTGAACAGTGTCACTTGCCCCTTCTCTGGCTCCGTTTGCCCTTCCGTCCGCACCCACAAGTTGTATAGTTCATTTTCAACAGTGTCTAGTGAGCACCATTGCTGCACTTGTTCACCCTTTGTCCTACAATTTCTGTGCTCGCCTTTACTCTCCCAGACAAATGAACAAACAAGACAAAAAGAAAGCAAAAACAGCAACAAAGAAAAAAACTTCTCGCTTCCATTTCCTGGAGTTCATTCCGATAAGTAATATTTTGTATGATCAGAGTCACAAGACATCGTACCTTGGTGTTCTCCTAAGACTATCCTTCTTTGGTTTCACTGTGTGGATGCCTAGAGACCTGAATAATTTATCATGTCCCAATGTACTCTTTCTCTTTCTTTCTTTCTTCCTTTCATTTCCTTTCTTTCTCTTTCTTGCTCTCTTTCTTGCTCTCTTTTTCTTTCTTTTCTTTTGTGTTCGTATATTCAAAGGCACATTCTAGCTACTACAAATGAGGGAAACTATGCAACCTTCACTTAATATATTTTTTCCAAGTTTTTTTTTAAACATCCTTATGAATGGTATAACAGTCTTTCTGGTAGATGAGTAGAATTCCATTGTGTATAAATACCACATTTTTTTTTGATCCATTGAGGGATATCTGGGCTGATTCCTTATCTTGGCTATCCTAATGTTTTAAAAATATTCACTGATTGGGTCCTCACAACCCTGTGAGGTAGGTACCATTACTGACACCCTCAATTTATAAGGAAACTTCAGCTTCTGAAGCTACTATTGGTATACCTACCTGCTTCTTATTAAGGGCTTATATCTTAATTTGCTTTAATTTTTCCAGATAACTAAATGAGAAAGTAACCAGGACGGTGGGAATTTACATCATATTTTACAAAACTAACCATCTTTCTAAAGTTTCTCATTTTGAGTTCCCAATAAAGAATAAAATAGCAGTTCAAAAATATAGGGCATCTTTTACATAACAGACACAGTGCTAGTGCTGGGATAATAAATAGAAATAACGAAATAACTCTTGAATTACAGTAATACTAAATCTTATAAAGAATGTAAATTATAAAGTTCAAAAAGGAGTAGCACTTTTTCCAAATAAAGCTATTTCAAAACTAATAGCTGCAATGCCTTTAAAAACATATTTGTAAAAACCACATGAAAATTTAAAAAACTTTATTCTATTTGAAAAGATACATTTCTTTTAAATGGTCACAAGTAATTAAAATGCCAGGGTGATGTGTTTGCATATTCCAAAGATCAAGTTCAGATCATTTAAACTTCTAAAAAGTAACATCTTGGAAATGGTATTGTGGCTCAATTGGTAGAGTGCTAGCCTTGAGTTCAGGGATCGCCTCCAGGCCCTGAGTTTGAACCCCACAACCAACCAACAAACAAAACAAACAGAAAAAGTAACATCTTATCTTAATGTAAAAAGAGGAAGGAGAAGGGATGGGAGAAATAAAAATATTGTCTCTAATCTAATGTAAAGAGGACAGAATAACAGTAGCAATTTCTTTGCATGAATTATCTCATGCTAGTTTTGTACCTTCAATCATACTCTACAGTCCTAAATAAGATGTAATTTTACATCTTTAAAATCTGGGTAGGTGTCCAATAGTATTCTTTGGGCCAGATATCTAAGTGTGAAGAGAAAATACAATTGAAATTCACAAAATCTTGAGGAAATAAACATTTCCCATATTCAACAAATGGCCAGTACAACTAAAATCTTTGGGGAAAAAAAGTCATAAATCTGTAATCAGAGTTCTAAACCAGAGGCCCAATTCCAGGGTTTCCAGGAACTCCAGGATCAGGTCTGGCACTCAACCTAACAAGCCAAAATAAAGACAAATAGTAGTAAAGGTTAGAGAAAGCAGATGATACATACAGCACAGATGTGCCTTGGGAAGAGACAAAGTAAGCATTTGTGGGTTGCTCAGGTTAAGCAAGACTTGGTCATGATAAGAAAGTCAGTTTTGCCTAGGATGTAGGTTCAACGCCTGACACAGTGTGTTTCCTGGATTCTAAGGAGGCTTCCAGTGACTGCATAAGATGATGGCTCAGAGAAAAGACAGTATAAAAATTTAGACAGAGGTGCTGGGAATATGGACTAGTGGCAAGAATGCTTGCCTCTGGGTTCAATTTCCCAGCACCACATATATAGAAAATGGCCAGAAGTGGCACTGTGACTCAAATGGCAGAGTGCTAGCCTTGAGCAAAAGGAAGCCAGAGACAGTGCTCAGGCCCTGAGTCCAAGGCCCAGGGTTGGCAAAAAAGAAAAAAAATTTAGGCAGAGATACTTGCTTCCAGTTAACTTGTCAGCTCAAGTAAGAAATATACAGTGCTTCAGAACAAGTGCAAGTTACTAAGGACCTGTTGCATATCTGGAAAAATAAATTATGAATTTTTACATAATTTTTAAAAATTGGTAAAATGTGTCTTTCTATAATTATGAATTATGAGTGCATGTAAAAAATCCATTTGGACTATAAACAAATAAAAAGTTACTATTACAGTAACACTGCATACCCTCATCTTTCCATTATACTAATTTTTGTTTTATGTAGTTATCAAAACATTTTTATTTTACTATTTCATGTCACATGAAATTTATGAGCATAATTCTTTTTGGTAGCATACTATTAATAAACATTTTAATAAGATGTACTACACCTACTTGTGAATAGTAAATTGGCTTTGATTATTTTTAATTAATCTTCTGCTGTTCAGGTATGTAGATTATTTGTATTTCTATACATTTATAAAGAAAGTTATACATTGTTCTTGCCTTAACCCATTTTATGATTGTGCCCATAAGAGATTTGCAGAAGTATAATTACTAGACCAAGTGCAACTATTTATATCAACAAGAATGAGTGAATTGCCCATTTCAAATTGTTTCTGTTTAATATGTACTATAATGTTGTTTTGTTCAATTAATGTTCTTTTTATACACTGGTATATTATTTGGGGCATTATAACTTTAAGATGTGGTACCAAAATATCAGACTATACCCTGTAAATATTTATAATTATTATCTGTAAATCATTATTATTATTATTATTGGTGGGGCTTGACCTCAGGCCCTCAATGCTGTCACTGAGCACTCTACCACTTGAACCACAGCATCACTTCCAGTTTCTGAGTTAATTGAAGATAAGAGTCTCAGGGGGACTTTTCTTCCCCTGATGGGCTTGGAACGGAGATCCTCAGATCTCAGGCTCCTGACTAGCTAGGATTGCAGGCATGAGCCACCGGTGGCCTGCTAAACTCCAATTTTTAACTGTATGATTACGCACTTCTCTTCCTTGGACAACATTCTATGTTAAGTATGGCCTTCATTTGGGCATTGGTGGCTCATATCTGTAATCCTAGCTACTCAGGAGGCTGAGATTTGAGGATTATGGTTCAAAGCCCTTGAGCAAGGGCAAGAAAGTCTACAAGATTCTTATCTCTAAAGACCAAAAAGCTGGAAGTGGAGGTGAGGTCCAAGTGGTAGAGTGCTAGCCATGAGCAAAAAAACTCAAGGAGAGGGCTGGGGATATGGCCTAGTGGCAAGAGTGCCTGCCTCATATACATGAGGCCCTGGGTTCGATTCCCCAGCACCACATATACAGAAAATGGCCAGAAGTGGCGCTGTGACTCAAGTGGCAGAGTGCTAGCCTTGAGCAAAAAGAAGCCAGGGACAGTGCTCAGGCCCTGAGTCCAAGCCCCAGGACTGGCCAAAAACAAAAAACAAAAAACAAAAAACAAAAAACAAAAAAACTCAAGGAGAGCACTCAGGCCCTGAGTTCAAGCCACAGGACTGGCACCAAATAAAAAAATTAATTAAATTAAAAAATAAGCCTTCTAATTTCTTTGTGACCATAATTGACCCACTGACTGAGTTGTATATTAATTTGTTAAATGCTGCCTCATTGAAAATGAACAAATTTATGTTGGCATGTGGTCTGATTTCCCCAGACTTCTCTGTGAATTATTTTCTTTGAGATCTTTGACTTACTTCATTTTTTAGATTGGCAGTTTTCAGTGTGTATAGGGTACCTTGTGGGCGTGGAAAAGGCAGAAAATGTCTGTCTAGAGTAACTGGCATCAAAGGTTGTTCCTTATGGGTCCTGTGTGGATATGTTGGCCTTTTAAAATAAACCTAAAATCATATTCTATCAAAGAAATATTTTCATTATTTTAACCTTGGAAAATGTATTAAAGTACAAAAAGCAAAAATTTTCCTGTTGATATTAGCAGATTTCCCTCCAATTTTCTTATTTGTTTGTTCTCTTATTCCAAAATATTAACTGTTGTGGACACTTTCAAATAGTATGATTGAAAAAGTGAGTTTCTTTATAAATTTTGGAAAGTATTATATACATAATTTTGTTTTAAATTTGTAGTTTTAAAATTCTACCCTGTAATAAAAGCATGCCATTTTCAAGTGTTTTGCATATTGTTTTCTCCTAGTTACACACTAATCTTTAGATTGACTACACTATATCTTGTTGAGAGTTGTTTTTAATATTGACATGTTAGATAAAGCTAATTTCTGTAACAACCCTGCTGCCAAATTCTCACTGGACTAAGATAATAAAATGATTTTTTTTATTTAAAGAAAATCTCACTAGATAATTTTAAAATGATTTTGTCATTTTTGTATAGGATCAAACCAAATCTAATATCCCACAGAATTAAATTATATCTATAAAGCTATTTGGAAGTAATTTATCTACTGATTTTTTTCTATTTCTTTTCAAGTGTTATCAACTTTTTATCCCTTTAGAGCACAAACATTCCCTAATATTCTGTATGTTCATTTGTTTTGTAGTGATAAAATTCCATTTTCATCAATTAAGAGTTTCCTTATTGTATAATTCACATGTGAAACATATACATCTTAAGTATGATCTTAAATGAATTGTCAACCTGCACCACATTTTAGTCTTGAAACATTGCCAAAGAGGTTTTCCTGTTGACTTCTGATTTATCTGTTAACAGTATTCAAACATAAAACATGCTTTATATGATTTAGGACTTTTAAGGTGTATTCAGAGATGTTTCATGATTCAACATGTGATCTGTTTGGAGAATGCTCTGTGTGTGCTTTAGTGTGTAACATCTACATTTTTTGTGGCATCTGTATAGGTCAATCAGGTCTATTTGGCTGGTAGGGTTGTGATATTAAAGATACCCTTGCTGACTTTCTAGGTATTATATTATTATAAGATTGAAATATTGAAGTCCTGAACTATTATCTATTTCTCAATTCAGTTCTATCACTTATTTCAGAAATTTGGGAACATTTATGTCAGCTATGGGTATATTTATAATCTATTTTCCTGTGGAATTGACCCTTTTATATTATGAAATGGTACTCTTGGATCAAGTATTTAATCATCTTGAAGTACATTTAGTTTGACACTGAAATATTCACTGCAGCTCATATATCATATATCTTTAATGGTCATTTTAATTTTCAGGCTACTTAATCTTTTAATTTCAAAAATATCTCTTATACACAGTAGATTTGTAGGTCTTATTTTCTTTTACAGGTCCCAATAATCTGTCTTATGGTTGGAGCCCTTTTTCTACTTACATACAATGAAATCAATATAGTTGGACTTATGCTCATTTGGAAATTTTCTAGATGAGTCAAATCCTTTTAGTATTACTGCTCCTCCTGTAAATATATACTTTCTAGTGTACCTGAATTTCCATAAAAAAAATTTAAGGATGTTTGCCGTAACTAGGTTTATAAGACATCAATTCAGTACAATCTACTTCTGATTAACACTAAGTATCAGTAAGATATAGAAATTTTGCCGTAACATACATCCATTTTTCTTCTCTATTTTTTGTATTGTAGTCATTGCATTTTTATTCGCTAAGAACTCAATAGCACTGTCTTTTGCTATTGTCTTATATATCATTTAAGTCAACTAAGAGAATGACAAATCTTTATTTAATCATTTATGTACACTTATTTTTCCTAGAATTATTTCTTCATATGGATTTGTCACTATTTTTTTCAACTCAAGGTACTTTCTTCAGTATTTCTTGCAAAGCAGGTCCACTAATACTAAATAGTCTCTGCTTATCTGATAATTTTTTAAACATTTTCTGAAGAGTAGTTCTACTGTATATAGAAGTCTAGGTTGACAGACCTTTCTTTGAAGGTCTCTACTGTCTTTTGGTCTTTACTGTTTCTGGTAAGTCCAGCTCTTAAACCTTGTACTTCTAAAAAGATTAGCTGCTTTTTTCTGCATTCAAGATATTCTATTTGTCTCTGGTTTACAATATTTTCACTGTATGTCTACCTATGTATTTCTTTGGGGTAAAACTCCTAGGTGTTCAAGGAACCTCTTGAATGTGTACATTAATATTATTCATCAAATTTCCAAGGGTCTGGCCATCATTTATTCATATTCTTTGCCCCTTTCTATACTTGCAGGATTCCCATAGGGAACCCATACATACATACATAAATGCATGTTCACACATATGTATATATGTATATGTACGTGTGTACGTGTGTGTGTGTGTGGTCATGTCCCCTATAGGTCTCTGAGACTAGTACTTTTTCATTTGTTTCTGAGTGGTTATCATTAAAATGGAAAAATTCTAATAGTACTTTAAGCAAATTCAATTTAATGAATTATTACCTATAACTGGGTATAGGTAATAATGGCTCATTGGATGGAATCAAATTGGACCTGCACAAGTAAAAGTTGCTGGAAATCTTATCTTTGGGATGTTCTTAAGGACAAATCTCCCTGATGTCATTGATTTGGGATGGTCTCCAATTTACTCTGATTTTGGTTTTACTTTTCATGTTACTTAGTCTTCTTAGCATGTATTTTGATGCATGCACTGATTGTAATATACACTGTGTGTGCGTGTGTGTGTGTGTGTGTGTGTGTGTGTGTGTAAGTCCTGGGGCTTAAACTCAGGGCCTGGGCCATTATCCCTGAGCTTTTGTGCTCAAGGCTAGCAGTCTACCACCTGAGCCACAGTTCTAATTCTGGCTTTTTCCTGCCAGGGCTGGCTTTGAACTGCAATCTTCAAATTTCACTCTCCTGAGTAACTAAGATTACAATGAGTCACCAGAAGCCTGCTACAATTTTTTTATATAGAAAAAATTCAAGTGTACTATATTCAGGGTATTTAGTGAATGTTCTTACTATTTATAATTTTCTGAGTATTGAAGCTTTTTAAAATTTTTCTCCATGTAGCAATAGTTATCAACATAACTGTACTGCCAAAAACTACTACTGTAAAACTAAACAGGCATTAAATATTTAAAGCAAGTTTAAGAGATTGGAGTTGTGAGGGAATCTAAAATAAATAGCAGCAACTTATTATGTAAAGCAACTAATGGCACCAGTATTTTAAATATTAATAGTCATTTTTTCCTAAAAACATGTCTGGATTTTTTCCCTAAGTCAAAAATACTTTATAATGCTTAAAAGTTTAATTTTGCTTTGTTATGAGTATTCTAAGAAACATTAAACTGCTTCATCAAATGGTGATGCTTTTTAAATTTATTACTCAGTTATCTTATTTAGTTTAGGATACCTATGCCCATTATGTGATATTATTAAGCTTTTCCTAATGAATTATTTTATGTTGAGGGGAATTTTATATCAATGCATAAATGTCCATACCAAAACATTGTCCTTACAATGAAGCTTACGCTTGTTTAAATTCCTTTCCTTTTTCTTAATTTGCTTCAAATCCCTATATTTTAAACAAATTTACATTGAAAAATTTCTATAAACACTCTACCCTCCATATATTTTAACTCCTTTCTTCTTCCCTCAGGGATATGTATTTTATAGCAAGTTAGAAATGTTTTGAAGAAAAATTGCTCATTTCTATAATAGTACCCTAAATTCTCCTATTTGTGGAAAAGTACAATTACAGAATCCACAAATGTAGAACTTTTTACAATACAATTTGTAGGTGAAGAGTTATTACTGTACTTGAAAAAAATGTTTAAAAATTTGTTTAAAGAAGTGTACAGAGGGCTGGGGATATGGCCTAGTGGCAAGAGTGCTTGCCTCGTATACATGAGGCCCTGGGTTCAATTCCCCAGCACCACATATGCAGAAAATGGCCAGAAGTGGCGCTGTGGCTCAAGTGGCAGAGTGCTAGCCTTGTGCAAAAAGAAGCCAGGGACAGTGCTTAGGCCCTGAGTCCAAAGCCCAGGACTGGCCAAAAAAAAAAAAAGAAGTGTACAGAGCACATTGAGGATCATAGTATTGAATTAGAGATTGGGAAAATGCATGGAACATGGGAAAGATGAGTAAAGGAGACTGAATTTGGTTAGTACACACTATAAGATGTGTGGAAATATCACAATGAATTCCATCAGTATGTAAAATTAATGTGTCAATAAAAAAATAGAAGACAAAGCAATAATAATAATTGCAGAAAATACAATGAAATATAAGGGTATACATTAAATAAATTAAAAGATAGTGAAATTAACACAAAAACTACATCCATATAACCAAAATATCAAGGCTACTGAAGAATTAGACCGAGATAGTTAAGCATTACTAAATAATTCTGGTCAATACATGGCTAGACCAACAAATAATTAAATGAACATCATAACAGCTGGAAAATTTTGACTAAAAATGGCTATTATATTTTAAAGGCATACAAAATATATTCTGATAAGCATTATATTTAGAACTGTTGAAATTCATATAAACTAATATTTTATTAAATATTTCAAATATTTTATCCATGACAACTGTGGAGGTCTTAAAATGTCATAATCACTCCCTCATAAATAGTAGTATCTTTTGTTTCAGTTGTCTCACTTTCAAAACAGCTAAACACCTAATGTGACAGTGCACACTTGTAATCTTAGCCCTTAGTAGGCTGAAGCAGGAAAGAGGAGTTTGAAAACAATGTGGGATACACAGAAAGACCTTTATCTAAACAAACAAAAAAATTGTAGTATATATCAAATTGTATAATTAGAGTACATGAAATGTATTAGTCTTCTACTGATCACAAGTAGGAAATGTTATCATTCTAAGCCAGGTACTGGTGGCTCATGCCTACAATCCTACCTACTCAGGAGGCTGAAATCTAAGGATCATGGTTCAAAGCCAGCCTGGGCAGGAAAGTCTGTGAGACTCTTTCTGGTGGTTATCTCTAATTAACCACCAGAAAAACCCAAAGTGGATCTGTGGCTGAAAGCGGTAGAGTACTAGCCTAAAGTAAAACATATCAGGGACAGCATCTGGGCCCTGAGTTCAAGTCCCATGACCAACCAAAAAAAAAAAAAAAAAACAGAAGAAATATTATTCTAGCTGGGTGATGGTGGATTTTGCCTTTAATCTTACCTCTGTAGGAGGCTGAAAACTTGAGGATCATGGGTGGAGGTCAGCCTGGGCAGAAAAGTTCACAACATCCTTTTGTAATCTATAGCTGGGCACATTCCAAGCTGTGTAAGAGACTGAAATTGGAGGACTGCCATGTCAGGCCACCTGGGAAGAAAAGTGGACATGGTGGCAAGTGCCTGTGAACCCAGCAATGACAGGAAACTTACAAGTAGGCAAATCATCACTTGGGTAGTGCACCCATGTGTGAAGGGAGACTCTATTTAAAGTAATGAATGAAAAATAGAGCTAGAGATGTAGCTCAGCTGTATCTTACCAAGCCAAGCAAGTGCAAGAGTCTGAGTACTAATCCTCAGTGCCAC
The DNA here is from genome assembly GCF_023159225.1 of Perognathus longimembris pacificus. NCBI lineage: Eukaryota > Metazoa > Chordata > Mammalia > Rodentia > Heteromyidae > Perognathus > Perognathus longimembris. The sequence goes on from NC_063163.1 coordinate 52,472,353, forward strand.
AATCATCATCATCATCATCATCATCATCATCCTGACAGCACAATAAATTCAGCTCAACAAAAAGGACCATGAGTCATTAAAATGAATACAGTAGAATACTTAATTCAAACTTGTTTCCAAACAAGCTTGAAATAATAGGATTTGAATTTGCTTCAAAATTTCAATCCGAAAGATTAGAAAGTCCAAGAACGGTGAAACACCATTATAAAGCAGAATGAAGGCTAGAGAGATTCAGCTGGCAGTAGTTGAAAAAAATGACATACCGTCAGTACACAATGAAGTGAAAAATTAGTCCTATACTGAGCCAGAATGTGAGTATCAGAATTGCCAGGCTAAAATAAAAAATTTAACAGGCCCATTGACTGCAGCAAAAAAAAAAAAAAAATCCCATGGAAAAGGTAGCTATAACAGATAAGACATTTTTTTAAAAGCTAAATCAACTTACATTTCTTCTGGAATAAATGTTTCTTTCCATGGATGTTTATCACATATTCATTTATGCATATTTTTTAGAAAATAATATGGAAAATAAATCAGAAAATGGGAGCTCAGAATAATTAATAAAAAGAAAGAAATGGGGACTTTCTATTTGCCCTCAAACTCAGACTAACTCAGAATTCCCAACTGCACCAGCACATCTGGCCTGTAATTGCTTTTGAGAGCAAGTCTGATACTGCAGTCTTAGTCTAATTACTATATCAAACTCTACCAAATCTTCATTAAAAGTAAACTACAACTGAGAAAATTACCCAGGACAAATGGTAATGTTAATACCATAGTAAATAATTAGTAGTGAACAAAATATTATTTAATAATGTACTGGCCAGGTACTGGTGGCTCATGCCTATAATTGTAGCTACACAGGAGGCTGAGATCTGTGGGCTGAGGTTCAAAGCTACTCTGGACAGGAAAGCCTATGAGACTCTTATTTCTAGCTAAACACCCAAAAACCAAATAGAGCTGTGGCTCAAGTGGTAGAGTAGTACACTAGAACACAAAAAGCTCAGGGGCAGTGCCTAGCAGTTGAGTTGAAGCCACAGGACTGGCACAAAATAATGATGATGATAATTGATATTATTAATGAATTGATATGCTTTACATCACATCTCCCTTCTTCATTGCTGACTATTATAAGACTGGCTTAAAAGGAAGCACAGAACATGTGCTTTTCTTTTTTATTCTAAATGGTTAATCAATAAATACCTGAATACATTGTACTCAACCTTTACATTAGGCAAGCTCATGCAGTTATTTTCAATGCCCCCTTTCTTTATTAAAGGCTCCATCTGACTAGGCATAGGTGGCTCAAATCTGTAACCCTAGCTATTCAGGAAGATCTGAGAATCTCCATTTGAAACCAGCCCCAACAGGAATGCCCACAAGACCCAAAGGCTTGGGAACAGCACTCAGGCCTTGAGGTTATGCCCTAGGACTGGCACATTTAATTTTTTAAAAAGGGGAGGGTGGAGGGACTCAATCAAATTAGAGAAAACGAACAATGTAAAGTCTATTGTTTTATTTTAATGAGTTAAAAAAAGAGAAAATAACAAATTATAACACAGCAATGACAAAAGTATGTATTCGCAAACTAAACAATTTTTTAATGTAGTAAATAGAAAAATAGCAAAAATTAAAAACTGTTAACATCTTGATAGTCATATAGATGATATACCTGGGGAGGAAAGGAACCATCTTGAATATTGTGGGATTGTAGGATTCCAACTACTTGCATGTATGCATGTAGAGGAAGAGTCTGGAAAGTTGCTAAAGTTGCCAAACTCCAGTTGGTACTAGACAACTGAATGGAGTACTGAATTGCAACCCTCAGTTATTTGTGGTAATACTATGATAGTCCATAAATAACAAATTAAGAAAGCCTGAACAATTCATTCAACAGTTTACTACTAAGAAACCTCTCCTTGTGAAAAAAGAGTCCATGATATTAGGATCATTCATATGTATTTAGAGAAAAGTCTTGAATGTTTTCCCAAGGACTTGCAAAGCCCACATGCTTACTTTAGAGCAGTGTAAGGAACCCAGATTCTGACAGTGATAGAAATAAACAATTTAGAAGAATGATTTAAAAATATGCAGAAATTAAGAGGTTGTATAATTAATAAAAACACAATCTACAACCTCATTGGTCTGCAAGAATTTGGTAGTAAATTACATTTCAAACATTGATTCCATTCCTTTAATTACATTAGTAATTATTAAAATTGCCTCTGATTAATGGAAAACTTAGTGAATCATTGCACAAGCACTATTTCAGTTGATTGCTATATACATTAATTAATCAAGGGAATACCAGCTCCTTAATTTTTGGCATTCTTGGAGTTTGAAGTAAGGGCCTTGTGCTTATTAGCCAGCTAAGCAGGTGCTCTATCACTCAACCCATACAACCAGCAATGGAATATCAGTAATTTTTGTAGCAAAATCATTTACACCAAGGCAAACATTAGAAACTTTGTTATTAGCTTTGGGAATAATATCAACTATAAACATAACAATCTATCTACTAATACTTTTATTTCTATTCAGGGCAAGGATAAAAGTTATAGCATACAGTGTACTTTATTCATAGTTCAGTCAATAAAGGGAGTTGTACAGTCAAACTTTGAGAGAATGAAACAACTTTGGAAAGATGAACAAATTTTGATGTGGCTATTTTTCTTTTTACAAATGAAAGCAGTGTCCATTTTAAAATGTCATAATGGGGTTAAAGAGTAGTGTGAATCATTCAAACAAGAAAATATCACCATATAAAAAAGGGAATTGAAAAACAACTTGCATCCACCAAAGGGTAAAATTAAAATGTCTTCAAAAACTATTTTATCGGGCTGGGAATATGGCCTAGTGGTAAAGTGCTCGCCTTGTATACATGAAGCCCTTAGCACCACATATATAGAAAATATGTATAAATATATAGAAAAAAACTATTTTATCCTTATTTCTGGTCATATATTGATTTTCTACAGCTACTTCACAGAAATTACATCACAACTGAAATATTTAGTATACTTGGTGTTATAGCACCCTCTATCACATAATATGCACGATATCTTTATATAAACTAGTTTCCATACTGTATGACTATTTGTTATTAGGAATTTTTCTGGTTTTAGGGCTTAATTAACAGTCAAACGGATGACCAAACTGTCCAGTTTTAGTTATCCATACAACTCAGTACCATCTCTCCTGCAATAGCAAAGGTCTTTGACAAGGCAGTCCTGACCAAGGGTGGTCTTAACTTCAACAGCATCACTACTAGCTGAGAATTTAGCAGAGCTACGGTTTCTTGAGCTCTGACCACTGATATAGACACGAAATGACCTGAGCTGGTTAAGAGCAAATATCCGAATCCTAAGCGCTACATTTTCTGTTTTGATATGACAAAGCACTAGTCCAACAAATCTAAGAACAGTAGCTAAAACGGTCAGGCTTACAAAGCTTTCAGGTACACCTAGGTTTACAAGCAAGTATTGTGTACTAAGGGAGAATGTATGTTGATTTTGCTAACTCGGAGGGTAGGTGTATTTCTTTTCCCTATGGACCTAAAAGAAAGATACCAGGCGAACCTGTCCTCAGCTTTTCTGAGGTTACTCTTCTGAAATGTCCTTAAACTGATTTGAAAGCAAGTTAATCCATCGCCCCCCCGCCGCCCCCGCTTTCTGAGGCGTCCCTAATCACATACACTGGGCGTTTCTGTTGTGCGGGTTTAATAGATGAAGGTAAAGAAAAGCGTTTTTATAACACAGGCCAAAGCACGAAAAAGTGGGAGTATCTCAGTCCTGACGAACAAGCGGGGCGGGGCGGGGGGGGGGGGTGGCGGGCAGGCAACCACAGCTCAGGGAAGGGACTGGGCTCCTAGGGGCTGGCCGATACGGAAGGGGGGCAGCTCCGGCCGTGAACCAGCGGCGGAAATCCTTCCCGCGCTGGAGCTGAGAGGGGCGGCGACCTCGCTACTGCTCCCCCCTCCCTCCCCAATACCTACAACTCGCGGGCCGCGGCTGCTCTGGAAGGTTCCGAGGGGAGGGCGCACGGCCCCTCCGCGGGCGGCGGCGGGAACCTCGGCCTCGGCACCAGATGGCGCTGCGGCACCGAGAGCCGGAGCGCGGGGCCTCGGTGGGAGGGCGGGGAGGAGACGGGAAGCGGCGTCACCGGATCCTTTCCTTCGTGCCCGTCGCCGGAAATGCGCGTCGGCGCCAGCACACAGCGCTTCCCCCCTCTCCCTTCTCCTTCCCCTGCCCGCCCCCCCGCGCGCTCGGGTCCCGGATATTAAGGCTTCTAAAGTGTTCTCGCGTGAGGGTGGGGCTAGAACCGGAACCGAACGCCAAACGTCGAGCCCTGGGGCGGAAGCTGGAGGCTTTGCCTGGGGGCTGTGATTTCCGGTACGGGCGCGCGCGCACGCGCGCGTGCGCGGGCGAAAGATCAGCTGGAGTTTAGCGGGAGCGCGAGGGGGCGGGGCCTCCCTGTGCGCTTGCGCACGTTGAAGACGTCGGCGGCGCCGGCGTGTGCGTCTTTCTCCATCTTTAGATGGTTGCGGCTGGATGAGCAGGGCGGAAGTGGTGACGTCATTTTCCTCCTTCTTCCCGCCTACCGGGTTTGGTTATTTATTTATTTATTTTGCCTCTTGAGTCTCCTCTGGCCCTGGGAATGTTTGTGCAAAGTTAGTCGTAGGGGAGGTTAAGAGCTCGAGCTGTATTTTCGTCATCAACTCACACGCGTGGTGGGTGCGGCCCCAGCGCTGCCAGAAGCCCAGGCCTTTTCCTTTCCATCTTCCTGGCCTTGAACCGCAAACTCCTGTTTCTTTAAACATCCGCTCTGGGGAGCCAGGGGTGTCGCCAGGAAAATAGACTTCACCCAAGCAAAACGAGCCATTCTTAGGGAGAAAAAAAAAATTTTTTTTTTTTTTGGTTCACTGAAGCATGTCTTTTGGCTTTGGGAAAGTAGTGATCCAAATACTTGTTATTTTGGACTGTTTTTGGTTTTGGTCCCCAAACAATTTTCTATTCTGCATTTTATGTTAGGACCTGAAACATAACTTAGCAGATTTTGTCGACCAAGAAAGCCCCTATCCAAACGTATTCCAAAAGAAAATTCTGACCCATCTCAACACTTAAAAGAGTAGATTTTAATTTGGCTTTGATTTTAGAGGTGGAATTAGAAAAGCCAAGAATATAAAAAGTCCATGCCTTGTGAATCTGTATCCACCTGTTTAATATTAGACTAGTTCTAAAAATTTCAGCTTCTCAAACTCCGTTTTCCCACGTGCTTACAGATAGAGGAAATGATGCAGAATTTCAGAGGGCTTTACTCTCTTAGCCTACCTATCTAAAACAATATCCCAGCCGTGCAAAAGAAATAGAAATAGAGCCATATATGGTGGAATGCCAGAGTTGGGTGAGCTGGAGTAGCCAAATAAGGGCATTTTTTGTTGTTGTTTTGTTTTGTTTTAATTTTAGCAAAACCTTTTCATAAGCGGGTGCCAGATGTGTTTCAGGCCTATGATCCTAGAAACTTGGGAGCCTGACATGTGGAGAATCCAGCATTGATGCCAATCAAGCAGAAAAGTTGGCTAGACTCCATCTCTGAAATAACCAGGAAACAAAAGCAGGGCTGAAAGTATAGTTCAAATGACAGAGTACCACCAGAGTTCGCACAAGGTCCTGAGTCCCAACTCAGTCCCAAAAAACAGCAGCAACATACACAACAAAACAACTAAAATACATACCTTATGGTCTTGATTTATGGTATTGATTGTAGGTGTTGTAAAGAAAGTTCTTCTGCCTTGATGCAGAAGACATTTTGTGACACTTGTTTATTGTGAGCAGCATGCAGTGTCATTCAGTACTAGTCAGGAATAGGGCAGGGAGGAGATGGGATGTCCAAGGGGAAGCTGTAATAGAAGATATTAGAAAACATATGAAAGAAGATCGGGGTTAAAGGTGTTATAGATACGGAAAAATGATTACTTGGATGACAAGATAACAGTTTTATAATCACAAAATGAATATGGAATAAATTTCTCATCATTAGATAGTTTGGCTTTAAACAATTCCCATTTAATACCTTCCTTAAATGTGGCTGTACATTCTCATCATCCCTGTACTTCATATCCAAACAACCTTAAGTTCAGTGATTGTATTATTTTGTCACTACTATACTGTAACATCAGTATGTGTGTAACATCAGTATGTAAATGGTCCCTTCACTTATCCCTTCTTCTACATCTATTCACAAATCCTAGCGTTTAAATTACTTGTGTGCAAATATCCTCAACTTCAACTTCCAAACCTGCTTGGCAAAACAAACCATGAATAACCCCATGCTTTTATGTTTTTATGCTTGCCCTCTGAAGCTTAACAATTGGGTGACCGTGTAAATTGGCTCTCCAAGAGTTGCCTTATCGGCTCATTTTCTCTACTTTTCTCTTTACCTCCAAACAAAACACTTCTGCTCTTTTCCTTTTTCCTATTTATATAGGAAATAATGGTTTTGCCTGAGACTTTCTGAAAACTAGGCGTTGTGAACATAAGCCACGTATTCTCTTATTTTTCCACAAGTCTATCTACATCTACACGCTTCAAATAGGTTTCCTCTGGTTTATAAGGATGACAAAGTCATTCTATCATATAGCATCATTTGGTATTTTCAGTTTTTAGTTTTAATTAGTTGGACATATGGCGTTACCTCTTTTGTGAAGTATCTGTTCAAAATATATGTATTTAGAGATATCATTTTATCACAGGCTGGCTTAAAAAAATTTCAGTACTCCTGCTTTGGCTTCTTAAGTGCTAAAGTTATAGTCATGTGCCACCTTGCCCAGCTCTGTTCAAAATTTGCCTATTTATAAGATGAGCCATCAGCCTTGAGTTATAGGAGTTATTCACATATTATGTAACACAGTTTGGCAATTGTGTGTCATGAATACTTCTTTTTTTGCAATTCGTGGCCTTACTTTCATTTTCTTTGTAGTGTCTCTTGAAGGGAAGCTTTACCACAATGTACTTTTCCAGGAATTTGTACATGTTATCCAAATACTTCAATTATTTCACATAAAGCTCTTTGTAAAATCATCTTTTTTATCACAATTTTCAGTTGAAAGTTGATATGCATGGGAAATGGTCCCAGAACCTTCCTTGGATATCAGAATATCCTGATGTTTCGAGGTTCTTTTTATCAAATTATAAAGTATTAGCATATAACCTGTAGACATCCTCCCAGATACTTTAAATTATCTATTACTTATAATAGTTAACACAATGTTTTTACCTTCATGAATGATTTCCTTTTACATATAGTAGGGAGCTAGGCTGTGGGCAGGGTGCCTTAACCTAATAAACAGCTGAGATTATTTCAAACTGCTTTTCCATTTTTGTTAGCCTTCTTCTAGCTCAAGCTCATTCTTACTCCTGTGGTGGCCCTTTTGGTAGGCCCTCCCTCCTCAGTGGGTCCTGAATTCCAGTGCTTGTTTTCTCAACAGAATTCCTGAAAGCTCTTAGCTTCTCTGCTGTCATTTTCTGCATGACCTCTCACCATCTGAACAGCTGCTAGACTGGCAGTTAAGGTAGGGGAAGAACAGTTACATATGGACAGACTTCTCTGTGCCCTTCTCCAGGATTTGTGCTTTCAAGCTATCTTCTGAAAAATCATTTTTCTGTTTTACTTCACTTTTCTAGTTCTTCACAGGAAAATGAGTCTAATATATGCATATATCTAAAAATATGTCTATGCACATAAATATAGACTTTACATATATCTATGTTGACAAATAGATATAGATATGGATATCTTTATTAGCCTGAAGAGTAACCTCATATTAAGGGTGCTTTTTATAAGTATAGATATAACCACTCATATTAACTGCTCATATTAAGATATGAGTAAGCCAGGTATTGTTGGTGTCTAACTACTTAGGAGTCTGAGATTTGAGGAGTGTGGTTTGAAGCCAGCCTGGGAATCAAAGTCTGTGAGACTCTTATCTCCAATAAACCACTCAGAAAAGGCCAGAAGTGGTGCAAATGGTAGAACACTAGCCTTGAGCCAAAATAGCTCAGAGACAGCACCCAGACCAGAGTTCAAGCCCCAGAACCAGCAGTCAATTAATCAATCAATAGCAAGAGAAAGCTGCCCCGAAAGTTAGAAGGCAGGAATTAGGATTAGGTGTTGTCCTTGACCTTGGCTCAAGGCTATCACTCTACCACTTCTGGATTTTGGGTAGTTAATTGGAGAGAAGTCTAATGGATTTTCCTGCCGGGGCTGGCTTCAAACCATTATCCTCTGATCTTAGCCCCCTGAGTTATCTACGATTGCATGCATGAGCCACTGGTGCCTAGCAATTCTTCTTTCAAGAAATTGTTTTATAATTAAATGTTCATTGAACCCTACCTGCCAGGGTTTTTCTTTGTTCCTGCTTTAAGTTTGATTTTAGGATTATCCACCCAAATAGAGTTAAAAACTGCTTGAACAAAAGGTGCTTGCTTAGCTGCAGTTTTTATCCTAGCCATCTGTAATGTCTATCCAATTCCTCCCCTACAAAGGGAACCTGAGAGTTAAGACTGTTCTAGGTCCAGTAGGAGACTTTCCCATAATAAAGAGTACATTTCAGAATTAAGTATCCTATTTCCTCAACTTAGTTTTTTTTATTTGATAGTTTGCTTTTGCTTTTGTAATTCAGAGATTAAACAAATATGCATTGGAACACATAAAATAGTTATATTAATTAGGAAGAAAGTAATATGAAAGTTGTTGCACTGTTGAAATTTAAAAATACATATCACAATCTCAAATAGTGTAAAGAAATTAGGCAAAAGTAAAGTTCAGCGAAATAAAACATCAGGAACCTGGTAGGAAAAGGAGTAGGGTAGGGTCAAGGAGAAGGGCAGACAAATGAAGAGAAGAGGGGAAGAATGCAGCAAAACATTCAATATATATCCTACAAAATTAAGAAGAGTGAGAGAAGAGATGTGTAGAGGAAGGATGGGTGAGAATGTTAAAAGAGGTGACACCGATCAAAATATAAAGTGCCTTGTTAAACAGCAGTTCCTTAATTGCAACTACTTAAAGATAAATTTTTAAAGTACCTATCATGGTGAGGGAGCCACAGTGGTAGTTTCTCAGAAGGCAGAGATCTGGAAAAATTTGGATTGAAGTCAGCCCGACTAGTAAAGTCCATGAGACCTCATCTGCAGAAATAAACTTCATGGCTCAAGTACCAGGGTCCCAGCTGAACCATCCAGCCAAGCAAGCTGACCAACAAACACAAGAGGCTCTTCAATTAAAACTCCATCACTGGAGGAAAAACAAAAACAAAACAACAAGAACAACCATAATATGATAGCGTGTGAAGTAACAAAACAAAAGAATAAAAAATGTCCATGACATACTAGCATTTGAAATAACAACACAGCTCATTACTTCCATCTTGCATTACCATTTTGGTTTCTACTGTGAAATTTTAGTTCTCTGTCACTGGGTTTTAACAATCATATATATCGAGTTTGCTTATACTCACTAAGAATGAAATGTCAAATCTAGAGCCATTTTCCCATAGCCCTGCTCTATTAATGGGCCCCAAATCACCAGTGGATCTTATTCCAGATCATGATGAGGTTTAGTTAGGGTGTTAAGTCTGACCTCTATGTGCTCTAAAAGGGATTGCTCAGTTTTCCTACATTCCAGTTATTTAAGTATAGATTTTCTGGCAGTTATCTTGCCTATTATAATGTGCTTAGATGGAATCAGTAAAACAAATGTCCCTTTTATTTCCCTGAATGGAGCAATTGTAGAGAAATGGGAAGAAGCCATAAATAAGAGAGCAAAGTTCTCTTTATCCTCAAAGCAAAATAAGCATGTTGAGGGATGAAACGTATTTCCTTCAGCTTTTGTGATAAGAGAAAGAATGTAAATTTTTATCTTCAAAATAGAGTTGGCCATAGTGCAAAACACCCAGTATATTCTGAGACCTTCCTCTCCTTTGGAGCCTTTATTTCTATCTCTTTAATCCATATAATTGAGTTATTTTTAGAAATCAAAAGAATATAAATGATTTTTTCTTTCAACTATATCCTGCTTGAAGTTTAATCTAAATCACTCAAAAATAAGCATATCCTTACTTGATAGTTGCTGTTTTTCTGTGGTAAAACTCTTTTAAGTGTATTAATTTGAAATTATCATAATTAAAAATAATGTAATTCTTTTAAACTAGCTTTACAACATCAATAATAAGTTTGACTGAGGGTTTAGGATTAAAATTTCTACTACATGCCTTTTAAAAATTTATTGTTAGCTAATCATACTCAGGTTTATGTAAGAAATTTATTTTGCTTTTCCTATATTTTGTTTACAATTTGAGAAAATCATTAAATAGAAGAAAATGAGTTCTTTCATTAAGAAAGCAGTGCATTTTGATCTCTTTCCATATTGAGCTTTCATTTGTAATGAATAGTTTGGATGTTTGAGATGGTAGGTAATCATAACATAGAAGAATAAAAGAAAGTTAAGTTTGATCGATAATATTAAAACAGGAAGAAACCTTCCTCTCATGGTACTTACACTGGAACGTAATGCTTAAATTAAGAATAAGGTAAGTATAACTAGATTAATATTTTATAATCACTTTTTTTTTCTTTTAATTTTTTCCTTTGTGTCAGTACTGGGGCTTGAACTCAGAGTTTTTCTCCTACATAAATGTACATGAGCTCAAAATGTGGGCATGAAAATGCCTGAAAGCACCAAGCTTATGAGTTCAAATATTTTTAATACAATAATTAAAGAGTATTCAATGTTGATATATAAGGAATTTTTTTCTAAATGTTGAATTCCAATGTTTACCTGTTGAATTTCATATAAACTGGACAGACAATACACTTTCTGTCTTTTGACCAACTATTTTCCTAATCTATGCAGAACATTCTTAAAATGCTTAGAGGCTATTTTAAACACAGCCATACAACATCCAATTCCATGTGGCTCTTATTGGCCCTGAGCTTCCTTTATTCCAAGGAAGATATTTTGGAAGCGTGATTCTTGCACACTTTCTTTGTTGTAGGAGGATAAAATTGAGAGCCTTGTGGATTTAGGCAAGTGTTCTACCACTGAAGTTATTCCCCCAATCCTTGGTTTCATAACTTGTATATATGCATGTATTTATTTATTTATTTTAGTTAGAATTCCACTAACTTTTGCCTGACATGACCTTTGCTCCTCCTGCCTTTGCCTTTCCAAAGTACCTGGGATTACCAGAATGTGCCACCACACCTGATTTAACATACCATTTTTAAAGCCTCAGATCTATTATGGTAGACTAGGACATAAATTAAGAAGACATTATTCATAATGAGAAATTTGAGGATGTGTTAAAAATGGAAACTATGCCCATCTAACAAAAATATATGATTTTCAGGCCTTTCTTACCTGCTCCCAAACATCCCAATTGTGATGTTATGACTCCACTTGTTTTCACTTATTGATCAATCACCAATTATTTCTTTAAAATTCTAAGCACAAAGTTCTGAACAGTATTTTTTTTTTTTTTGCCAGTCCTGGGCCTTCGACTCAGGGCCTGAGCACTGTCCCTGGCTTCTTTTTGCTCAAGGTTAGCACTCTGCCACTTGAGTCACAGCGCCATTTCTGGCCATTTTCTGTATATGTGGTGCTGGGGAATCAAACCCAGAGCTTCATGTATACGAGGCAAGCGCTCTTGCCACTAGGTTATATCCCCAGCCCTGAAGAGTAATTTTATTTCTTTTATAACAATACCAGTTAAGATTTGAGGCACATATTTCCACTACTTTTATTTACATACAAGCCTAACAGTATTCTGATAAAAGTATAAGATATATATTTCTTTTCTAGAAACATTGAGAAGAATTGGAGAAAAGAGGAAGAAATTAGAAAAAAAATCTGAAATACCTTGTAAAGTGGTGTGCAGTACTCATTTCAGTCATGGTAGCAAAGAAGAGCATAATGATACCCAGCACTTGTTAAGGTCTTAGTATATGCATAGTTTTAAAATACCTTCTCTTGGCTGAGGAAGTTCTCATGTTGTGCATGTGTTCTGTGGTGCTTTTCTCTATCTAACTTACTTTGCAATAAAAAATACAATTTTAAAAAAGTACCCACAGCATAGAGCTGGGCATCAGTGACACATGTAGTGACAAACACAAACACACACACACACACACACACACACACACACACACACACACACACAGCATAGAGCTGGGTAGCAGTAACTCAACCAGTAATCCTAGCTACTTTGGAAGCTGGCATCTAAGGATCACAGTTCAAATTCAAAGCTAGCCCAGGCAGGAAAGCTCATAGGACTCACCTCCAATTAACCAGCAATAAAGCTGAAGTGGAGCTATGACTCAAGTGGTACAGTGATAGTTTTGAATAAAAAAAAGTTTAAAAAAAATGCTCAGGCTGTGAGTTCCAGCTCCAGCACCAGCATTAAAAAAAAAAAGCACAGAGAAAAATGAGCTAAGCTCAGATTAGGACATGGTAGAATACTGAAAATGATTATTCATGCTTAGAACTATGGTACTATATAGTGTTTCTATGTTGTCAACTTTCTCAGTTTTCAAATATAGCATTTTTATTAAAGTAGTCTATTGGGTTTCCATTATCTACAACAAAAACTCAAACTCCTTAACATGGGACTTCTTATCTGAGGTCCTCATTCATCTTTCATATATCTTTTGCTGCCATTATTCCCCAGGCACTATCAGATGGAATCACATAAAAATCCTTACTGTTCTTTGAACATGCTGTAATCTTTTTGTGCTTTCATGACTTTAAGATTTTCTTCTTTTGAAACACTACTATTTCAAACTGAGTTAAAGGTCAGCTCCTCCATGAACTCTTCCTTTTCCCAGAGGCAGAATCATTTGCTCTTTTGTCTATTTTCTTATACTACTATGTACACACTTTGGTATAAATCTTGTAATATTTTCCGTCTACATGACCCTTCACCCTAGATTAGAAGCCTCCAAGAAAATATACAATATTCACTTTTCCCCGTGTTTGGACAAGGTTTGACACTTTAATACTGAACAAATGCAGCTGGGAATGGGGTTTCGTGGTACAGTGCTTGCCTAGCATGCATGAAGCCCTGGGTTCAATTCCTCAGTACTTCATAAACAGAAAAAGCCAGAATTTGCACTGTAGCTCAAGTGGTAGAATGCTAATCTTGAGCAAAAGAAGCTCTGGGACAGTGCCCAGTGTTGAAGCCCCAAGACTGGCAAAAAAAGAATAGATGGATGGACTAAGAAATGAATGAGTGAGAAGAAAAAGGCAAAAAATGAGCTTCAAAGATGCAACTTTTTAAAGGAATCTATTTATTGGGTGCAGAGAAAGGATGCCAATGCCTAAATCAACTCTTAATACGTTAAACAATTATGACATGTTAAAAGCTTATTCTTGTGTAACTGCTTTAAGTAGAACATGACATCACACTTCATGTTAGTTCCATCTGTTCTACATCCATTCTCACTGGATCACATCACCACATCACACGATTTGAGTTCTTTATTTGGCATGGAACTAATTTTATGGTGTATATGTTTGGTCTTTGGTAACCTTTCTTTTCTTTTATCATTTTTCTTTTCCTTTTTTAAAATTTGTAGTAGTACATGACTCATGAGAAAGGTTATATTAACAGCTCTTGTAGAGTATGTGTAGCATAGTGAGGTCTCTGGCTTCTTGAAGACCTGGGTATGTTCTGATTGAAATATGGGCCAAAAAACAACCAAAAAAGGGAGTAACAAATAAAACCCTATGCCTAGGGCTTATTAAAGTGTTCCCAGTTTATTCCAGCGAGATAGCAGAGATGTTATAAGGTAAAGAAGCTTGAGAGTTCACACAAAGGAAGCTAAGAAATCACGAAATGAATCTAGGCAGCAGCCTTCTTTCACTACACAAAATATAAACTCTAAAGTGGTAAATATTGTGATAGAAAAAGCTTATATTTAGCAACTGGATACATTGAAAAATGGAAGATTACTCACTTCTCAGATCTGAAATCAAGTGGTATCATTTTAGTGATTTAGCAAATAAATTGAATTGGTCTCATAAAAACTAGGATTAGAATGAATCTCAGAACAAATATGTTAAATATGTATTCAATATAAATTTTATCTCAGTTTAGTAAAAACTAGCACATGTACTTGGATTTCTTCATCCTATTTGTAATGTTCTCTGAAGGTCAATTACATTTTTCTTTTCATGTGGGACAAATCTACATAAAAAATAAATGATGAAAGTTTTTGGTTAGTGCTAAATTATTTCCTTCAGCTCATTTCACTTATATTTGCAAGAAAAACCTCATATTATTTTTCTTGGATATGAATGGTCAGTTAATTGAGTATCAATGGTTAATATACTAAATGTCTTTAACCATGGACAAAAAATTCACATAGGCTTCAGTTAAAAAGATTTTTCTTTGTAAATGAGAATAAAGATTTCCTTGCTAACATTTTAAATTTTATATAGAAATTGAAATTTTTTAATTACTGTAGAAAGTTTCTAAAAGGGATTTTTTAAATAAAGGGAGTATCCACAGACTGGCTAATTTACAAGCAATGAAATTTTATTTGGCTGATGGTTCTAGAAAGTTCAAGATCACAGTGTTTACATATGTAATGAAAAATCTTTTTGCTGTGTCTCCCCATGAAGGAGGGAAAAAAGGCAAAAGAGTATGAATAAGAGACTGAGAGGGTGAAAAGGGACTACTTTTACAACAAGATCATTTTCATAATGAAGCCATCTATCCAGGAGGGCACAGCTCTCATCATGTGATCATCTTCCACCTCTTAATACAGTTACAATGTCAGTTAAATTTCAACATGAGTTTTGCAAGAGATAGCCAAATAATCTATAGGAATAACCATAAAAATAAATTGAACTTTGAGCCTTTGGGAAGATACAAGCAAATAAAGTCATGAAAAAGAGTAATTACTTGTCAATTTAAGAAATATTTGGGGCTGGGGATATGGCCTAGTGGCAAGAGTGCCCTGGATTCAATTCCCCAGCACCACATATACAGAAAATGGCTGGAAGTGGTGCTGCGGCTCAAGTGGCAGAGTGCTAGCCTTGAGCTAAAAGAAGCCAGGGACAGTGCTCAGACCCTGAGTCCAAGGCTCAGGACTGGCAAAAAAAAAAAAAAAAAAAGAACTCATTAATGATATAAAAATAATATTTACTGAATGCTCACTGTTTTTCTCAGACATTGTGTTAAAACTTGCCTTTGCATCCTCATAGAGCTTACTACTTAATATGACAGCTGATAATCTTTAAAATAATGAGAATACTAAACAGATAACTTGAAGGAAAATACATGAATCTCTAGAAATAAAGCAAGGCTTCCCAGAAGCAGTGATGATTAGGCTAAGATCTAATATATTAAATATGATTTATCTGTCTTAATCATGAATCTGTCTAAATTCCTAGGCTCTTTCTCCAAAATGACATGAGTAAAATTGAAAACAAAAAGGCTTTGATATCAATTATGGTATGATTAAAAAGGTGTAAGAATCTTCATAATGTCTGCTAATAAAACTGAATGGCTAAATGTAACACTCATGTTATTTGTTTGATTTGTGCAACAAGATCTCACTACACAGTGTTAGTTGACAATGCACACAAACTCCTCTTACCCTAGCCTCTCCAAGCTTACAGCACATACTGCTACTCCTGGCTCAGAATGTGTTATATTAAGATCCCCATTGTCAAAAATTCACTCTGAAGCTACACACAAGAACAGCTTAAAAACTAATGGGGGGGAAATAAAAATATTATCAGAAAAGCACTATTATCATTTAAACAGAAAATGTCCCCAGAACACTCATAAGATGAGGTCTTGGTGTGCAGGTGCACAGTTTAGAGAGGTTCTTCAGATTTTAGGAGATGGGGCTTAGCTGGAAGAAGAAGTAGGTCACTTGAGGCATGCCCTTAAGTTGTTGCGTATTACTTAACTTCTTGCTGTCCTGCTTTCTACTTTCTGGCTGCCATGATGCGAACTGGACTGCCACATTTTCCCTGACATGATGGACTGCCCCTTAGTAATCATGAGCCTAAATACTCCTTAAATTGTTATTCTCAGATTTTTGCCATAGAAATGAGAGTATGACTAACTGTCCCCAAGAGTCATTTTTGTTAGTTCTGTGAGATTTTGAAAGTTAATTCTTGTACAATATAATTTCCTGTAACTTATTCATAAAGATTCATTGCTCTCATGTATTTAAAATATTTATATTTATATTTGTTTTATAAAACTAATGTCTTTATAAAAAACTTAAGAAAATATCAGTATGGGTGCAGAAATGTCAAAGAAAATAACATTTAATAAAATTCAAAAGAATTGCTAAATTCATCAAGGCACAATTGATTTCACAAATATAAGAATGGTTTAATAATTACAATAGTAATCTCTTACTATAGCTATCTGTTAAGTCTAATTTTCTATTATAAATTGTAACTGTGATATAGATATGTATGGTTGGTTCAGCAGTATAAAATTAATATATAAACTAAGAAATAAGGAAAAACAATCTTCTAATAGATAAAGAAAAAGTGTTTTATAAGGTTCAACTTTTCATACTAAATTTGTATTCAAAATAATAGAGCAATAGGGCAGGGAATGTGGCCTAGTGGTAGAGTGCTGGCCTCACATGCATGAAGCCCTGGGTTTGATTCATCAGTACCACATAAACAGAAAAGCTGGAAGCAGTGCTATGGCTCAAGTGGTAGAGTGCTAACCTTGAGCAAAAAGAAGCCAGGGATAGTGCTCAGGCCCTGAGTCCAAGCCCCAAGACTGGCATAAATAAATAAATAAAAATAATAGAGCAACATGATCAAAACCAAAATCAAACTGTACAGCCATTAACATACTTGAATGTAGAAACATTGAAAGAATTGCCCTTAAAATCAGAAATAAGACTGAGATACACTTTCTTAGCACCTCTAGTCAATGATGACTGAAAGTCCTGACCAATATATTAAGGAACATAAAAGGAGGAAAGACTCAAACAATACTATCATTAATCTGAAGTGTAAGATTTCAAAAGTGACTCCGAAGGAAAAGTATTCTAAAATACATTCATTTGAGCTGAGTGCCAGTGGCTTTTGCCTGTAATCTTAACTACTTAGGAGGCTGAGATCTGAGGATCACCATTCTAAACCAGCCAGGCAAGAACGTCCATGAAATTCTTATCTCCAATTAACCACCAAAAAAACTGGAAGTGAGTCTGTGGCTGTACCTGCTATTTTCAAAGTGATTCCAGTCAATTGCTTTTAGAAATCCTTTTTATGAAATCAAACCAACAAAACTCACCCCACAGTTTGGAAGAAAGAAGTTAGATATTAGATGTGAAAATATCAGACCCAAGATCTTGTATTTCAGCTTCTGTTAATGATTAAAGAACAGGACTATCCTAACACAATGTATTTATAATGATAACCAGAAGTAGTACTTACAGGTTTCTATACTGTCAAACTGCCAGTCTCATCTTCATTTTTCAAATGAGCCAACAGTAGCAGTTCCTTTAAGCACCTGTCAAGCTGTGTCTACACCAGTTGGCAGAAATAGGCAACTGCAGTGATTAGGAAAAAGCAGTACTAATTGGTCAACTGGATAGCTGGATCCCTAGCTGCCTGTTCACTGCAGCTTAATTTTTCCACTTTTTTTCCTATTGTAAGTATTTATACTTACAATATTTAAAGCAATTTGTACTTTAAATAGCACATTGGGCTAATTAGCTTCCTAATGGCCTTTCTTGGGTGCAGAAGTGCTCAGCCCTTCAAACTGCTCTCTGATACATTTTTTAATACTCAATTTCTATGTCAAGGAATAAATTAGATTTTCTCAAAATATTTAAATATATAACATATATTACATAATTCCTATAAAAATATTAGTCACATCATCATACTCTTTTTCCCATGGGGGAGTTCCTACAAGAGTCAAGAATAAGAGACATGATTTCTGAGAAGCATATTTAACCATTGTGCTCAAAGTTAGCATATTATTTGCACTCCCATTCCCTTGGCCAGATTGACCAGGCATAGAGAAACTTCCAAATAATTATTTAAAAGTATAACTTATCCAACAATTCAGATTGAGGAAATTGGGTTCAGTGTATATACTGTGTATTTGATAGATTTGCAAACAAGTCTATCTTAGACTGTGACCACAAAAACCCTGTGATCTGGAAATAAATATTTAGTTAAATGAGAAATTTTAGCCAGGATTGAAGTTTCAAGCCAGTCTGTCCAGAAAAGTCTATGAGACTTTTATCTCAAATTAATCAGCATAAAACTAGGAGTAGCATAAAGCTAGAATCAGCATAAAGTTAGAAGTGTGGCCCAAGTGGTAAAGTGAAAAGGCCAAATGAGACGTCTCAGGACTTGAGTTCTATTTATTGTTCAATATGTGACTATAGCTGAAAATTATTGATAAAAGACTGTTAAGTATATTACTACACAAAAGTGAGGTAATATGTGTTAATTAGCTTGATTTAGCCTTTCATAATATATACATATCTTAAAACACTGTATTAAATACCATAAATATATATTTTTTGTCAATTAAAATAAATAATGCTGTGGCACCAGTGGCTCATTACCATAGCTTCTCAGAAGGTTGAAATCTGAGTTAGAAGCCAACCAAGAAGTAAAGTCTGTGAAGTTTTATCTCCAATTAATGACTAAAATGGCCAAAAGCAGAGCTGTGGTTCAAATAGTAGACTGCTAGCCTTGAGCAGAGAAAGCTGAGGGACAGTGCCCAGGCCCAGAGTACAAGCACCAGGATTGGTACACAAAAAATTACAAATACATAAAATATGTTTGTTTTATTCTAAAATTAAAAAAATTTTCTTATGTAGCATTATATTTCACCTTGACTGTATAAAATGAATGTCAGTTTATAAACAAAATTTCAAGCTTTATGATGGCTGATCATAGCTGAAATGTCTTTGGAAAAACTATTAATGTTTAAGGATATTCTTGTATTTTATACAAATTTTCAAAACCATAATGATTTTAAGTCTACTTTTTATTGATATAACAATAATTAGCTTCCTTGGATTTTTGTTTAAGAATACCTATTTGAATGTGGGAAAAAAAAAAACTTTAAATTTGTTTTCTACAGGATTCTATAAGCCTGGAGAATACTCTTACAGAAGATTACCAGAAGAAAGAAATTTATAAAAACTGAAAACAATTAGTCTTAATGTTTTGCCAAACCAAATGTCACCTGGGACTCGGCCAAAATCTAAGGTAGCTCCTTTTATTATAAACTGCTCTACTAAAGGCATCATACTGTCCCCCACAGAGCTGTTCAAAAAGGTAAAGCCAGAACTGCATTCACACATTCTCTCCTTCTCTTGTTTTTTATTTTAGAGTTACTATTAAAGGTGGGCCAGTGTTTTATTATATGAGGAAAATTGTAATGAAAACATAAGTAGCTGTAACATTTAGAAAATTGGAAAAATGTTTTTTTGTTGTCAAGATAAAATGGTTTGTCCAATGTGGTAAGAGGGAATTGTACACACATTAATTAATTTCATAATTTTAGTAGAAAAGTATGCTACACTTGAAATTTTCATTGGCTATTAATGGAAAGGGATTGGGATAATCTTCCCATAGTTCAGGGATCCAGCAGAGAGACAAGAGGTTCTGAAACACATTTATACAACATCAAGTAATGCTATTAAATATATTTTAGGCAATTGCATTTATTATGCCATGATAAATAATACCCAGAGAGAGTTTACTATTTCATTTTTGGTATATTAAAACTGAGGGGAATGGATCAATCTTTCTTACATTTGGCAATATTTAATCAGATATATAATTTTTCAGAATGCTTAAATAATATTTAAGTATTTTAAGTGGATCTTAACAAGTCCTGATAAATGTTGACTATAATAACAAGTAAAGTAATAAGTTGTAAGATTTTACACAGTTGGTGCTTGATTTTTGAAGCCCTGACTGCTTCATGATATAAAAATGTTATAATTTTATAAGTAATTATGACGTTTAAATATTATGCATCCTTCTGTTAGGAAGCAAAAAAAATCTTTTTAAATTGCTTGAGACAAGATAATTTGAGAGATTACTTACAAAGATAAGGTCAAAAACAGTACAAGAAATGTATCCAATGCCCAATGTATGAAACTGTAACCTCTCTGTACATCAGTTTGATAATAAAAATTTGAGAAAAAAAAAAGATAAGGTCAAAAGAAAACAGTAATTTTACAATGATAAGTTGCCTGGAATTGACCCAACTGACTTTGTCCAAATGAGAAAAGTATGACCACAACTGAACTGTAGGAGGACAGAGGAGCTAAGGAAGTAAAAGCCCCTTTACCTTATTACCTTTTAGTGTCTCCATTTGACAGAATTCTGGAGACATCAAGAAGGAACCACACCCAATTTTTGCATTCCTTAGAAATTATGCCCTAAAAAGCAAGGTAGAAAAGAGAAGACAACAACAGTTTACAAAATAGTCAGGGCTGGGAAATTTCTGTCTGGGACATAGGCTTTATGTTCATCAGAAATTCTTATAATATCTTTTTCACCCACATCAAACTTAGTTGTTGTTGTTTTTTTTTGCAGGCCTGGTCCTTGAACTCAGGACCTGAGCACTGTCCCTGGCCTCTTCTTGCTTGTCAAGGCTAGCACTCTACCACTTGAGCCACAGTGCCACTTCTGGCCATTTCTATATATGTGGTGCTGGGGAATTGAACCCAGGACCTAATGTATACGAGTCAAGCACTCTTGCCACTAGGCCATATTCCCAGCCCCCACATCAAACTTCTTGTCTCACCTGAGTTATTTGTTTTGTTTTGATTTTCTAAAAGTATGAGGGATTTCATAATATTCCATCCTTTCCATCAACACCTTCTTTATTTTCAACTATTTTTTTGTTCTTTGATTGATTTCTGAGAAGAAAAATAGTCACAATAAAGACATCTTTTCCCTGTACAAGAAATCTCAATATTCTAAGGGTATTCTTTATTAACTATAGAAAATAGACAGTGAAGACATGGAGGCTTATATGCCTACATCCCAGCTACTGATGAGGTGGAGATGGTTTGTCTATAAACAAAATAGAAAGTGGTAGACCACTACTTTGCAACCATAAAGTCCAGGGTTCATCACCAGAAGAAGAAAGGGCAAAGAGAAAAATGCAAAAATAACAAGGCTTTATACACTGCCCTCTTAACAATAATTTTTTTTAGTCAGTTGTGGGGCCTGAACTCTGGCCTTGGTGCAGTTCCTGAGCTCTTCAGCTTTTCACTCTACCATTTGAGCCACAATGCCACTTCCAGTTTTCTGGTAGTTAATTGGAGTAAGAGTCTCACAGCCTTTACTGCATGGGTTGGCTTTGAACCGTGATCCTCAGATCTCAGCCTCCTGAGTAGTGGGGATTACAGGTGTGAGCCATGGGTACCTGGTTTTACCAATAATTTTTATTTCACCCCAAATAGTGAGGAGAGTAGAAAGGAAGCTAATGGGTCTTACATAATATTTCTCTGTTTTGGAGGCCATTTATGTTCTATGCATTTCCTGGCATCTATTAGAAAAGATAAAGAAGAATTAAAGGATGTCTGTTGGATCTTTTAAGTTTTGATTAATCAGAGATTAGAAATTGGGCAAATGAACCTGTATTATAGAGAAGAGAGTTAGCTACAGTCGGAAAGAGGATGGGGGAGACAGTGATGCTCGGAAGGATCACCTGTCTCATGGTGCATCTTCTTTGCTGTCATTTTCCACATCACCGTCTTCCATACAAGCTCTTGCCTGGAGTATACGTTGTTGGAGAAAGTTCAGAGGACTTTTTCATGTTCAAAGGAAGGAGAACCTCACTTGAAACATTTCTTCCCAGAAGCAGCTATAGGGAAAACTGAGTTTGTTTGGCCAATAGGAGAAAACAGCTATTCCCAAGAGACTGTACATACACAATGGCTTGGGAAATGTAATATAGAGACTGTCTTACTGTTTCCTTTATACTGTATTCTATGATAAAACCAGGATTCATTCTTCTAGAATGTTTAAGACCTTATGCTGGTAGCCTACAGATTTTAGCTATAGCTAATATATACTGAACCACAATTGCAAAACAACATCTATCTCAAGAAAACAGCCCACTGTGTGACTGAAAATATGCAGCTGCAAGCCTTAGGTGGCTACACTACCTGTGTCTGACTTTGAAATCACCCCAGCTACCAACCAAACATTTCCCCTTCTTAATTATGTTTTTGAAAAACACAACCTTTTTAACATGGCATACTTGGAAAAAATGCAATAGCCCTTACTGATTACACAAGTTTCCTCTGTTTCTTGAATAGAGAGCCACATTGACTGTTGTAATAACTTATATAATCTGCAGATTTGTGCAGCTCATGCCTGTGCCAAAAGTCATACAGCAGATGGC
The DNA here is from genome assembly GCF_023159225.1 of Perognathus longimembris pacificus. Taxonomy (NCBI): domain Eukaryota; kingdom Metazoa; phylum Chordata; class Mammalia; order Rodentia; family Heteromyidae; genus Perognathus; species Perognathus longimembris. Next base: position 52,494,794 of record NC_063163.1, read on the forward strand.
AACTGAGAAAGATTGGTTGTCTGTGGAATAGGGTGTTTAGAGAAAATACACATTTACAAGTAAAGGAGGACATATATTCTCAATGTCATGAAAACACATGAACAAGTCATTCTGCAGGTGTTTATTCAGTGCCTAATCTGTGTAGTACCTTGCAAGAATTATTGTCTTTGTATTGTTTAATCTCTACTTAGAGCTTACAATTGTTACTAATTCATTATTGCTTACAAAGTTTGCAGAAACAATGATTTCCTGAGGTTTCAAGATCTCCCAACTCTTGATTTTCTGTGCCATACACGTGGAATAGGGATTAAGAACATTTTAGTCATCAAGGATAGTGTGATCTGTGGCCTTTTGAATTGGGTATTATTAGAAAAAAATAAATGAGTCTTGTTAAAGCACTTCAAGAGAAGTATAGAGATCATAGCTATGGGATTAACAGTAGAGAAACAAGGCTCTACTCTGAATACAATAGGGGCAAATGGCATCTTCAACTACAGGAAAGAGTGGAGTCAGAGGATGGAAAATTAGTAACAGGAAACATCATGGGTAAGGGAGATTTTTACTAAAACAGCCTAATAGGATTCTTGCAGAAGGCAACTAGGTTGACCAGATATTATATGGTAGATGTTGAAGGATGAGGAATCCCAGTCTAATACTGAGGATTGTTAGAAATCAAGGGCAGGAAGTTGTTGCTGTACTGATATAGCAAGGTTCTTGCTAAAATTAAATTTACCCCTCCCCCCCCAAATAATTGCTTAGCTGAGCTTAGCAGATCTAGGAATCTGACTGAAGTTTGGTCAAGCATGGAATCTATCAGCATTTGCCACAACATAAGTGACCTGTAAAAGGCAAAACCCACTAGGATGTCCCAACTCAAGAGCAAGATGTTAGCAGGTAATAAAAACAGATTGGGTCTGTGAACAACATACAAGGGCCCCAGAGATGAGGAACATCCGGGAAATCCTCCATCATGACAAACAGAGTGCAGGAGAGACATTTATGATCATAAATGTCAGTTTCCTCTTGTTTAGGTTCCTTAGTAATTGCACAGCTTATCTCTGGAGAGTATGTGAAGCAGATGAGCTAGTGGCCCTCATCACTGCCACACTTTTTTTGTTCTGCATTTTCCTACCCTTTCCAGGCAGCTGTAGCCACAGATGGAAGTTTCTCTCCCTGAGTTAGACCATAAGTCCTTAAATTAAAATTCTCTCTCTCTCCTATCTCCTAGTAGCAAAAGTGAAGCTTCTTCAGTCTTCTCAATTGTCACATCATTTTACTGGAAGAAAACTGAGAAGTAAACCTTGTATAGAAGAAAGAACTCTGTGACTTTGCCATCAGTCTAAATAAAAAAAAAAACCTCAAAACAATTGACACAGATTAATTTAGTCACTAAATTATTTTTGTGGTGAATTTAAGGAATAGCCACAAGCAGGCAAGCTTTATAATCCTCTATTTTGAAATGAGATGCCAAAGTCAAGAAGTCCAAAGCAGAAAGGAAATTTGATTGAATAAATTCACACTAATGTGTAAATTACTAAAAGCCCTTTAGCATTTTTGAAACATTTGCATTTTTAAAAGACTCTCTGTTGATCCAAATAAATTTGTGGCAATGGGTAATTCTGGCATTGTCACATAGTAAAATAAAAACAAATCAAGCAATGCTCTAGAAATTGCCTTAATGGCTAGGGCAAAATGCCAGAAGACTCTTTATTTTCCTCTGGCTTGTAAGTCCCTTACTTCTAGTTCCACTCTAATTTCCCTAATATTTTGAAGCCCTCTTTGTTTTGTGGGGTTTTTAGGAGGGGTTGTTTTGTTTTGTTTTAATAGTGTGTTCCATAAGCAGAAGTTGAGGATGGAAAACAAAAATCCTGGTAAAGAAAATTAGTTGGTAAGGTTGCTGAAGAGAGGGCTGTGACTGCTTCTTTCTGTGTTCTGGAGATTTGCATATATCAGCAATCCATAATTGTTTGTTATAAATGTACTTGTGCATGGATCGATTTGTCTATAAAAATATCAGAAGTCTAAAGATGGCAAGCCACAATTGAGAGACTGACTTCAGCTGTAGAAGTGCTTGGAAAACATCCAGCCCCACTGCTCCCTTGGGCTAGGTTAATGCTGCCTGTGAACTTCCTTCAAGAAAAACAACCAGTTCCACCATTCACTTTTATTAACTCCACATTCTCAGAGGAATCTTTACACACTCCTTTGAATATCAGAACTAAATATATTTCATTCCATGCAGAACTGTTTTACTGGTTGTAATTATCCAGGAAGCCAATTGTGACTTCCAAGATAAGGAGGAATATTTGTGAATATTTTTCCCTCATTCTGCCTATTTTGGTTTAAGTCATCTGACTGTTTCAGGAATAAGGAAAGTGATGCTTTTTATTCCTAGTGGAATAATTTCGGGAACAACATATTTGCAATTAGTAGCACAGAGTAGCTAAGAAACTCTTCTTCAGAAACTCTTTTTTGACTACGATAGTGGTCATCAAAAGGAATTGGCTTTTTATCTGGTTCACATCACTGGTAATGTTAATGTCTACTAGAAAAGAAAATAGGATAGGAGATATGGATTTCATCTGACAGTAGATGAGTGGCTTTGAAAAGACCTAGGATTTAGAAGTGAAAGTTCTAGCTAAATACTGCTCAGAGAACCTTAATTTGAACCACATTTGAATTTTCCTAGCAGCTACTGGAGAACAAAGAAGCAAAAGAATAAGTGAACTCAATTAATGTTAATAATTTTATTGTAACCAATATATACAACATGTTATCACTTTAATGTATAATAGATCCACCAACTTTTCCTTTTTGAGTTCTATTTTCAAAATCAAGAGTACATTTTGCACATGTAGTTTATCTGGATTTGAACTAGCCACATTCCAAATGCTCCATAGCTTCAAGTGATTGCTAGATAGAACAATTTCAGGAGCTAATGAAAATATGTAGTTCTTATTAAATCTAAATTATAGAGAATGATAAGGAAAGGAGAGAGCTGGACACCAGTGTCTTACATCAATAATCCTAGCTATACAGGAGGCTGAGATCCAAGGATTGAGGTTTAAAGCCAGCTCAGGCAGGAAAGACCATGAGACTCTTTTCTCCAATCAATCACTAGAAAACTGGAAGTGGTAGAGAGCTAACCTTGAGCACAAAAGCTCAGAGACAACACCTAAGCCCTGAGTTCAAGCCCTACAACTGACAAAGAAGGGGGTAGGGAGAAAAAAAATGAAGAGAACTGCGTAATTTGGGACAGTGTTCCCAAGAAATAGACTTTCTAGAGAAATTTATGTACAGGGGATATAATTTACTAAATAGGATTAAGGTGGACATAAAGGCATTGATATTACATTAATTAAAGGATGAGGTTAGAATTCATTTTTAAATGTTTCTGGTTTTCACAAGGTAAAAAAAAAAAAAAAGAAAACCAGCTTTCCTCCTGGAATGTGATTTAAAAAAAAAAAAGGTAAAATCTAAAGAAGGCTATTCAAAAGCCCCATGAATATATAAATCTAAAGGGTACAGCAGACACCTTAAGCTAATATGCATAATTACTTCCCTGGATTTAAGCAAGTCCCAAATCTCAGTTCTGCAGTAAAGTATTTTATGTATATGTGAGATGTTTTGTTAAAATTGAGGCTCATAAACATTCACAGGTTATTGTTATTGGCTAAAGAAAGGACTATTTGTGGAGATGAGCTATCAGAGAAAATATAACCTCACAGTTGAAAGAAACTTGCTCCCCTCCATGAACAAAAGAGAGTTATTGGAGGTCAGGGAAAGCTGTTTTCCTGTTGAGGGCAATCTGAGATTTGTTTTATCAAAACATTTATTACTCATATTTTAGAGCCTTTGGCCCATTACTCTCATTTTATATTTAGTGTGAGGGCATGTGATGCTCAATAATTACTTTTTTCCCCTCAATGTAAGGTTCCAGTGGCTTCATAAAAGTGATAAATGGCTCTTCTTGGACACACAAAATAGAGATTGGCAGGCAATTTAAAGTTTAGATTTCCCAGTAGAGCTATCACTACCAAGGAGATCACACACTGACTCTCCTTAGCTCTGAAAGATGTTAAAATTAGGCCAAGATTTTTATGGCCTCAACTTCCTTCTGCCCAAAGGCTTTTGTACCCTTCAGTTTTTGTGTCCTTATTGCTCTGTTTCCCAAGTTGTATCCCCTTGGAATAAGTAGCCATTCACACTTGTTCGTAAAGCAGTCATTTCAAGTGGCTTTAGGTTTTGCTGAGACCATTGTGTGGGGGAGAAATATTACTTTCTTGGGAAATGGCTTAGGGAGACATGACAGCATTTTTACACCAGGAGACAAGTGAATTATTTGACAGCATGTCCTGTAAATCAGTGCAGTAGAGCTCTCTATAAATAGCTGGTTCTGCAATACTCTATGAAAAGTATAACATTTTATTAAAGGAGAGGATTTTCTCACACTTCATTCTGTTTGGACATCACAATGACCTTGTCAGGGCATTTGAAAGACAGTATGTTTTAGATGTAAAAACTTAAGCCAGAAATGTGAATGACTTGACCGAAGCCACACAGTTGATACTGAAAACCACCATCATCTAGTGGTTTTGCCTCTCTGCACCATATCATCTCCTCTCCTACATCTTTATAAGTGGTTATTTTCCACACCACAAAACCTGGAAACAGTATAGCTATTTGCTCCCTTTATGGGTCTGCTCCCATTCTTTTTAAGTCCAGCTTCTACAATTTCTGATCACAATTCTAGGAGTCTTTTTTTTTTCTCTAGAAATCTTGGTCAAACTGGGACCTAGGAAGAAAGAGTTTACAAATATTTGAACTTAGATTTGTTGGCTACATGGTGGTAAGCTCTGTGTGTTTGTTTAATTTTCTTTATTTTATGATGCAGTTGGGAATCTATAGTATTACCTGTAACCTACACATCATGGTGCAGCTTCAACCCCTCAAAGGCACTGAGGCTGCCCCAGTATTACTGTCTCTCACCTGTCTGGCCTAGTTCCATGCTGTTTCAGTAGGTAGCCCAGACTCCAACTGTAGATGTAGCCCCCTCAGGAAGGAAAAGTGCCCTATGCCCCCCTCCCAGCTTCCCTTGTTCCACAAGCTGTTAAACACTGCCCTCCACAGAGTCTTCAAGAAATTACTCCTTTCTCTTTCATTGCATCACTTTCTATTATTGTAGCCTCCTCTTACTTAGCAGTCCAGAACGCCTAAAACAGAGAAATCAGGTAACAATTCCCACACAGCTCCCACCCATGACTTCATTCCTCTGTTCAGTAAACCATTGAATTGAAACACAGCTGACTTGCCTTGGGATGAGTTATTTCCCTAAATATCCTCACATTTTTTTCCAGCCAACAGAATTTTCTGGGCTCACAGAGACAAGTCCAAGGTTGCTGGTTGAGCTGAAGCCACCACCCCAATACCCTGCCCCCAAACATTGTCTCTATAAAATATTCTGTTGCTCATGGCAGACATATGTTGAATCAAAGCCAGGTTTTCTGCCTGAATGCCAAATCTTTTCCCAATTATTCATTTAATTTTATTTTCTCTCATGTCCCTTGTATGGATGTCAGAGAAAACTGATGTATAATGGGTATATTCCATAACTATTAATGAGTTCAGTGACTGAAAGACAAACTTGGGTGAAAGATTAAAGAATGACTTTTCTTAGGCACATTTCTAGGCATTTCTATTAGTAAATATTTTTACCATAGACAAGGGGCATACCTTAAATTGTAGAAGTGCCTACCTAGCAAGTGCTAGACCCTGAGTTCATATTTCCAAAATTCTCTCAAAGAAAAACTATTTATTAACAGTATTTTTTTCATCTTCAAGATTTCCTTCCTTATTAACATAAATAAAAGTACTACAAGTAGGGCTGGGAGTGTCGCTTAGTGGTAGAGTGCTTGCCTTGCATGCATGAAGCCCTGGGTTCACTTCCTCACCACCACATAAACAGAAAAAACTAGAAGTGATGCTGTGGCTGAAGAGGTAGAGTGCTAGCCTTGAGAAAAAAGAAGGCAGGGACAGTGCTTAGACCCTGAGTTCAAGCCCCAAGACTGGCAAAAAGAAAGTGTTAGGAGTAGAATAGTAGAGTCTTCATTATTACCAGGGGGAAACCATTAGTGATTATACCACTGAGTTAGTTTTAAAACTAGATCTTAAGTGAAATAAAAACCCATGCAGAGATTTGAAGGAAGCTTACCATACCCTTCCTTAGATGATGAGCTTCCTAGATATGTTCAAAAAAAGGATATGCAGATGTTCATAAACACATAATATAGCAGTTTTTAAATCTAAATTTTGTGAAGCATAGTGCAAGTGGTTTTATGTGGCATAGAGTTTAAGAATGAGTCATGAGAATTGCATCTTCAGAAAGGATATTGCCAAGTTTTAAAAAATCAGCACTTACTTCCTTTTTGGAGAGACTTCAAGAAGGAAATGAGATTTCCAACACTCTTTTGCTTTAAGGAGAATGTTGAGGTTTGTAAAGGCCAATAAATCACAGACCTCTCAGATCCAAAACCAATTGAGAAATATATATATATGAAAAAGTCAGCCTTGGTGGTATAGTGGTGAGCATAGTTGCCTTCCAAATGACAGAAAAAGGTCAAAACAAATACTTTATTGCTGATAAGACTGAACTGGAAGGAAGCATGCCAGGGACCTCAAATTAATGTGTATGTCTTCTGCTTGTTTTATCCTAAACAGAATTTTTTGATTCCAGGAGAATCAACTGGAACTTTTCAGGCCTCTGTGGAAGAGGAAAGGAGAAATGAAAAGAAAAGAAAGAGAGAAATGAACACAGAGTGAGCCTCATGTGCCTAGTGCCTAGTGATCCCTTCCCTTATTTCATGTCAGATAAGCCAGGAATCATCAAGCACTGTATAAAGTGCCAGGGAATAAATGTTACGCTTTAAAAGGCCATGTGGTCTTTGTTCCAACTATTCAACTCTGAGGTTGTTGTATAATAGTAGAGATAGACAGTAAGTAAACAAATGAAGGTGGCTGTTATATTATTTTTCAAGGACTGCCTTACCAAAGTATTGTTGATTGGGTAGCTTCAATGATCAAGCTGCATTATCTCACAGTTCTGAAGGTGAGAAATCAAATCTAGGTGTAGGCAGGAGTTGCATACTTTTAAGGATTGTGAAGTATAATGTGTTCCACACTTCCTCATAGATTCTGATAGGTTGCTGGTAATCCTTGACATTCCTTGACCTGTATCAGCGTCACCATGTTTTCTGTCTTCATCTTTCCATGATATTCTTTATGTATCTCTCTCCACTGTCTTAAAAAAAGTTACTAGTCATATTGAGATAGAGAACTACTTTAGTATAACTAGTATAACTAATAATTTCTACAATGAAGCTTTTGAAGATTGTCACATTTTGAAATATTGATTGAAATATTAATTCTGGGGAGGCACAATTCATCTCATAAAAGCTATACTCCAATAAAACTTTACATATGACATGAAAAGTTGAATGCTATATATCCTGAGAAACTTTTTATTTTGTAACTCGGCCATTTCAAATATGTAAATGTATATAGAATGTCCAAAAATGAGCCTAACCTAGAATTAACCACCCTTTGAGATAAGTCATTCCTTCTCCAGAAGAAAGACCAAATGAGGAAGAAAGGAGCCAAAATATATTTTCCGAACCTCATTCCTCCAGCATGGTTGGAATCAAGTGTGATTGGGAATGTGAGAATGGCATATCAAATGTCTCATATCAGCTAACCCAAAAGACCTTGGCTAGTTTGGAGACAGACTATATCCAAGGCAGAGTGGGTAGAATTATCCAGTATTTTCCAATGGTGATGAGATTGTCTAAATAACAGAGAAGTAACTGAAATGGGAAAAATTAAAATATCAGAAAGATAATGTGAGTATTTAGAAAAATATAAGGAAGGATGACAACATACAGTGTTAATTTTAGATCTTTTAAAATCCATAATACACCCTAGAAGAAATTAGTCAAAGTAAATCAGGAGGGGGCATAAGAGAAATATGTAACTTGGAGGAAAGGGTAGTGCAGGACTGAGGCTGAAAGAACCTAGACTGAGGTTTTGGCTAAAAAGTGGGAAAAAATAGACTGGCAACATGGCTTAGTAGTAGAGTGCTTGCCTAGCATGCATGGAGCCCTGGGTTCAATTCCTCAGTACCACATGAATAGAAAAAAGCCAGAAGTGGCACTGTGGCTCAAGTGGCAGACTCCTAGCCTTGAGCCAAGTTCAAGCTCTGAGAGTGGCAAAAAAAAAAAAAAGTGAAAATATCTTTCTTTGCTCTAATGACTCTGAAATTTGTCTAAGACTCTGTTGTTCCTGAAGGGTCTTGTTTATGAGTTCTCTTTGTGTTTATTATTCTTTATAATAAATGTAATGAAAACTTATATCTACCATAAAATTTTGTGCATGCTTTAGTTCAGGTAGATATAATTTTAGTTGGCAATCTGTTTTCAACTCTTAATTTCTTATGATTGTTCTAAGTCTTTATATGCCAATGGTTTGCTGTATAATTTTTTTACAAGTCTTCATGAGTCAAGTGATTATTGTAAGGGAAGGTCTAAATTCCTCTAAATTGCACTCTTTAAAATCTAGACATCAAGCTACATGGCCCAATATAACCCTCCTATACAAATTTAACAAAGACCTCTAAACCTTAATTGAAGGTTAATGTTTTTTTTTCTATAAAAGTACTAAAAAAGATTCTGCAACTTTTGTGAAGCTTCTGCTAAAAATTCTTGATTTTATTACTTGGTGCTAGTGAACAAAGAGCTGGGTACTGAGATTACTATTAGACTTTCCAGATCTAGACACAAGACAACCTCCTAATGAAGCATTTAGGTGGAGATAACCGAACCCCAGAACTCAATATTTATTTTGTTTTGTCATCTCAGCAGTTCCAAAGATAGATTTTTGAAATTGACTCTAGTAGACCCAACCCAAGATATTCAGTTTAACTTTCTTCCTCCCTTGCTTTATTATTTAGATTTTTTAATTTTTTTTTTTTTTGGCCAGTCCTGGAACTTGAACTCAGGGCCTGAGCACCATCCTTGGCTTCTTCCCGCTCAAGGCTAGCACTCTGCCACCTGAGCCACAGCGCCCCTTCTGGCCGTTTTCTGTATATGTGGTGCTGGGGAATCGAACCAAGAGCTTCATGTGTAGGAGGCAGCACGCTTGCCACTAGGCCATATTCCCAGCCCAGATTTTTTAATTTTTAACTTGCTTTAGTGGCTTTATGATATTGTGCCATTTACTGCCAAGAGTCATTTTTTTAAGGGTCGTTTTTTTTTTTGAGAATAAGTAGAATGTAAATAATAAGTGCTTGTGTCTCATCACTTTGTCTAGGTAGATTTTCCCTCTATATCTTTGTGTCCTCTCAGGTTGTGATGAATTGCCTCATGGATGTCTTAATCAATACCTCTTGTCCTGAAATGCTATATTTAAAATAAAATATATTGGATTTCAGAAATATATTAGTTTTTGTTTTGCTTGTGTTTTGTTCTATAGAGCTCGGGCCTAGCCTTAATTTATGGGTTTCCTGCCTCAGGTTCTGGAGTGCTGGGATTACAGCTGTGAATCATCACTCCTGACACCCATATGTCACCTTTTTTTAAGATGGTTGTTTGAAAGAATTAAACTTAAAAACCATTTTAGCAATTTTTCTTGGGATTCTTTGGCTTGAAAATGACAGAGGCACAACTTCATTTCATTCAAGTATATAAAGGGATCTATTAAACTCAGATAATTTGAAAAGCCTACATGTCTAGCTTTCGCTAACACTAGATCCAAGAGCTCAACTTAAGACCTCTTTGTTCGGCTCTGCTTTCTAAATGTTGATTCCACATGGATTTGAGGGAAAGGAGCAGACAGTGAGATTGAGAACAACAAGGGAATAGTTTGCCTAAACAGATGCTTAATAAAAATGTTGATTTCATTTCTACAGCATAATGATTATTCAGACTTGGTCCCTTTAACTTTTAAAATTATTAAAGTCCTCAAAAACTGTTGGTGGGTTACAGCTATTGATGATGCCTAAATTAGACATCTAACTGAAAATTTCTAATTATATAAATAAAATGATAATAATAATAGCCACACTATGTATTAAAAACCTAGACTACTTCAGGGAAACATTACTATGCTTTACAAAACGAATTTAGCAAGACGATCTGTGTGTGTGTGTGTGTGTGTGTGTGTGTGTGTGTGTGTGTGTGTGTGTGTATGTGTGTGCTAGTATTAGGCTTAAACTCATGTCTGGGCATTGTCCCTTAGGTTTTTCCCTCAGGTATGGTGATCTATCACTTGAGCCACAGCTCCATTTTCTGGTTTTTGCTGGTTAACTGGAAATAAGAGTCTCACAGATTTTTCTGCCTGGGCTGGCTTCAAATGGAGATCCTTGAACCTCAGCTTCCTGAATAGCTATTTACAGGCATGAGCCACTGGCTCTAGGCAAGAGACGATTTTATAATTTTTTTTAAAACTCTGTTCTTTGCTACATTCTTTTACATTTTTATTAAGGACTTAATAGATATAAATTAATTTTTCATATCTACTTATGCAACAGTTTATTTCTATGTTAGTTTGGTGGAGGAATTTCTGACTCTCACAGCTGAAAAAAAGCAAAGTATTCTAACAGCCTTTTTTATACTACACACAAACTTACTAAGTGGTAAAATTTTCACATATAGAACCTGAAACCATATCAGAAAGGTTTTCACATTCAGTAACAATAAAGTTCACTGATCACATTTGCACTGTGAATGCATAAGTATGCATGGTTTTTTAACATCATGCCTTTGGTTATTTGGAAAAGTTGATTCAGTGAGTTCTGTGATTCTTTCAAAACTTGGTATATTCAGAGAAAACAAAAAAGTTGATATATCAAATTATGTAAAACAAATTAACTTCCATTGCTACCATTCACCGAAAAGTCTAAATTTGCCCATGCTATCAAGCTCATACTGATGGATATAGGTTTGACAAAATAAGATTTTTTTTAACGTGAACATTAAAGGTTCCCTTGGAATTTTATTACTGGCAACAAATAGTTTTCCTTTTAGTGACCCACTTTCTTTGTCATTTTTAAGAACAGGTCTGTGAACATCCAAATCTGCATAGGTATAGTTTTTCTGTCAATCATTCATTCAGGTGAAAAAAATGGTTTTCATGAGAAAAGAAAGTGTCTGGTTCAGCACGCAACTCAAATCAGACATGCTTTGCCTTAAGCAATTTCCTGTGCAATAAAAGTGCTTTATGCTTACTTCCTGTGCTGTCACACAAAATATTAAATATAGGGACATGCTAGATTGAGATTCATGAAAATTATGTTGTACTGCGTCATCAAGGACATTCTTCAATGAAGCTTGCACATTGTGTGACAGTGAAGGACACAGTGATGGGTGGTACAGTTTGGAGGCACTTGTTTGATTTATGCTATCACACCATGCAGTTTTATCACCATTTTCTTTTTCCCATCCGGACAAATATCAACATTATGAAAAAAGTTAAGTAACATCTCAGTATTTTAAAGCAAGTAATTTTGTTCTCACAACCCCGAAATGATCAGGGCCTCACGAGGACCCAGAATTATATGCTGATTTTTAATCTGTCATTTTTCTCATTGTGATAATGTACTTCAAATTAGACTGAAATGCTCTTCTAAATTTCAAGAGTGTAGGAGAAAAAGTAAATTCAAACAGACATAGTCAAAAAGAATGATTCTTGGAAAACTTATGGGATAGACAAATTTAAATTGTCTTTTTTTTTTTTTAACAGTACTGGAGTTTGAACTCAGGGCCTTGAGCTTACTGAACTATTGTTCTACTAGTAAAACCATACCTCTGGCCCTGCTTTTTGCTGGTGATTTTGGAGATAGAGTCTCTTGGACTTTTCTACATAGGCTGGCTTCAAACTGGTTCTTCAGATGTCAACCTTCTTTTCTTTTTCTTTTTTTTTTCTTTGCCAGTCCTGGGCCTTGGACTCAGGGCCTGAGCACTGCCCTGGCTTCTTTTTGCTCAAGGCACTTCTTTTTGTTCTGCCACTTGAGCCACAGCACCACTTCTGGCCATTTTCTATATATGTGGTGCTGGGAATTGAACCCAGGGCTTCATGTATACAAGGCAAGCACTCTTGCCACTAGGCCATATCCCCAGCCCCGATGTCAACCTTCTTAGGAGCCAGGATTACAGGTGTGAGCCACCAGTAGCTGGCTCAAAACTTGCCTTTCTTTTATAAAACCAGTGCTCTAATCCCTGTGCTATGGAGCCAATCACTGTCTTTCTTTTAAAAGGTCATATTTTATATAAGAAATTTAATGTTAAGGGCTAATAGTTGTATATTTTTGTATCTATTCAAAACTACATGTCCTTTATAAAGCTGACAATTTTTTTCATTATTACATATGAAATCTAACTTTCATGAAATGACTATTTCCCTCTGTCCCTATCCTAAGTGATGTAAAACTTAATGATTTGCTGGGCACATAGATAGCATGCAAACAATGTTCATTTTTCTTCCTCTCATAAATTTACTACTCCTATTTGTAGCTGAAGCATAACAAACAGTGGATTGTAGATTCAAGTGGAGTTGTATTTGTCTTCCTTCTTTCACTTGTAACTGAACAGCAAATTGGTGTGAACAGTACTGTGGGAGCCAGTTTTTGTCACATTAAGATGCAAAAGTCAATCATTTGGGGGGAAGAGCAAAATAAGTGAATTATGAGAAGAGTCCAATCAAAGTACTTTATATGCATATGTAAAATACAATAACAAAACACATTGGAGATAAATGTCTTATGGACTTTCCTGCCCAGGCTGGTTTTGAACCTCAATCCTTGGATCTCAGCCTCTTGAGTAGCTAGGATTATATGTGTAATCCACCGGTGCCCAGCTGAAAATTATTCTATAATATTTAAAGTAAGTTATTACTTTTCAGTGTAGGTTTAAAAATGCAAGAAAGCCAAACTCACCGTATCATAAAGAATTATAACTAGGATGGTTAGAATTTTTTGTCTCACTGTGAAACCTCATGAATGACTCTAACCTCTTGCTATAGCTGGTTCTACCTTAATAGTCCTTAGCAGCTCTTAATTCCTTTTTCTGATAAATACATAAAAAATAATAGAATAAATTACCATAATCTGAGGCAGATTGTGATCTGATTGTGATGAAAGAATTTCATCAAACATGTGATCAATTCTGTCTGATAGATACAACAACAACAGGGCTGGGAATGTGGCTTAGTGGTAGAGTACTTGCCTTGTATGCATGAAGCCCTGGGTTCCATTCCTCAGCACCACACAAACAGAAAAAGCCAGAAGTGGCGCTGTGGCTCAAGTGGCAGAGTGCTAGCCTTGAGCAAAAGGAAGCCAGGGATAGTGCTCAGACCCTGAGTCCAACCAAGCCCCAGGACTGGCAAAAAAAAACAAAACAAACAAACAACAACAAAAACCCAACAACGACAAGTCAGTGGTACCCAGAATAAATTTACTTAGAAGAAAGAAAATCCTTTTCCACTGAACATCTCCAGAATATTCTGTCCAGATGTTGCTAAGGCTAATAATTGCAAGTGTGCATAGTTCAATAGTATGACACACTGCAGGCGGTATGGAGAAATTCTTGTACATATAATAGAAGTGTGGGGAATTGCCATTGTTATTTCTCTTTCTCTGCTATTTTTTCTGATCTTTAGCTTTATTTCAATTCTTTTTAAAAGTGTATAATTAACTTCAGTTAAGTAATTGTAAATTAGAATAGACTGATATTTCTCTCTGAATAGATAGCTGATCAGGGTTTTAGTTGCCTTACTTGTACTCAAAAACTTGGTAAACTCACTGTTAGAGACTAAACATTTGTATGTCCCTAAAACTTACATGTTGGGCTTGGAATATGGCCTAGTTGCAAGAGTGCTTGCCTTGTATACATGAAGCCCTAGGTTTGATTCCTCAGCACCACATCTATAGAAAACAGCCAGAAGTGGTGCTGTCTGTAGCTCAAGTGGCAGAGTGCTAGCCTTGAGCAAAAGGAAGCCAGGGACATCGCTCAGGCCTGAGTTCAAGGCCCAGGACTGGCAAATAAAACAGCAAAAAACAAAAAACAAAAAAACTAACATGTTGAAGACCTAATTCTCATGATGATACTATTTGACATTTTGGGGGATAATTAAGTTCAAATGAGGTTATAAGGGTGGAATTATCATGATGGAACTAATGCCCTAATAAGATGAAGAGGAGACAGAAGTTCATTTTCTCTCTACCTTGAGAGGATACAACGAACTAACCATCTTGAGTCCAGAAGAAGGTCCTCACCAGAACACCATCATACTACAGCTTAATCCTGGAGTATCAGCCTCCAGAGGCAAGAGAAAGAAATGTTATGTAAGCAACCAGTGTGTGGTGTTTTGTCAGGGGTGTCTTAGCTGACCATTAATACTCGTTAAGATAATTTAACTTCTTGGCCTCAGTTGTGTTATTTGTAAAAATAACAGTATCAGATTAAATAATTTTAAAATTAGTTCCTGTGCCAGAATTTGAACCACATTCTACTCAAAATACTAGTTGCATTCTGGTAGGGAGAATTTGAGATTTTTTTTCAAAGTTCCTCTCTCAAGTGACTAGCATTTGTAAAACACTACATCTAAAAATGTTCAATTTGAAATATAAAAGGGCACACTAAATACCTTCTTCACTATTTTATTCCATAACTTAGAACACAGCAGCTGTAGTCTTTACTTTGGATCCTGATGTTTTCTATAACATTCATCATTCTTTATTTACTGTAAGAATTATTTGTCTCTCATCCTGCAAATATATTAGTCAAAATGATCATTTAATGTATATTATTTGGATACTTAAAAAAAGAAATCATTTAGAACCATACAATTTTATTGGTTATGCTTCTCTCTAATTTTCTCATTTTATTAGTAGAGGTCCTATCATTTTATTTATTGGCTATCACAAAAATGTGAATATTTTAAAGTATTGAATTAATTACCTACACAATTATCCAAAACAAATGGTCTCTAAGGCTCTATAATGAAAAGTTATTAGAGCAATTTCAATTTTGATCTATTTAACTCTCACCGGTATCATTTTCATTACATTCCTTCTTCTATCAACACCTCTCCAGAGTACAAAATTAGTAGAAAAGATTCTAAGTTCATACAACAACTGAAGCTTATCACTTATCAAGTTGGGCTTATAAATATTTTATGCTGGCTTAAAACTGTAGAGTAAATGTGCTATTTTTCTTTGTTTACAATGAACTGGATGCATTTACAACTTCAACTTAATCAATGGCTTCTAGTTATTTTTTAGTGAAACAGTTCATGGGTACTACAACTCTTTTTTATTAGTCACTATTTTAGTGTTTCATGTATACTATTAAAAGAGTGCTTGCTATTGATTGACACAGTAAAAGAACTCATCATGCCATAATACAGAGCCTTGTATGTCTGTATTTATAAGTTCTCATGGTACTAAAGGATATACTGGAACCACAAAAGTAACCACACATAATCCAAATCATTTATCATTTCACAATTCTAAAGGTTATACATGCCAGGAAACTCTCACACACTTAACTCCATCATCACCAAACTGATCCTCTCCACAATGAGTCACTGGGCCTATGGAAAGAATATGACATAGTCACATTCATAGAAGTATATGACATATTTGGAACTCTGCTAATTAGCTCTCACTATTTGAAAGGGAAAGAAAGCCACTGATCTTTAAGTCTGTAGTAGATTAAATAAATAAATAAACTAGTTTGGTTTATTTATTTAATAAACCAAATGAATTTGAAAGGTTTTTACATAGGAGAAGCAAGATAAATAGATCAATGTCAAGATAAATAGGAAGTATGGCTTAGTGATTAAACTGTTATTTAGCAATAAATATTAGTTTTACCACCTGTTTGCTGAGTATTTTTATGATCTTAGAAAAATTTTCTCACTTCTTTACATAAATGGAGAATGTCCAAATCTTACATCATGATAGCATCAACTCAGCTGAAAGTAGAGATGAAATTTCAGGCTGAGAATAATCCTGTAATCAATTATTAAGATGACTGATATTATTCAAAGATCACACTGCACATTTACTCTTCATGACAAGGAAGTATACAGCAGAATTTTTAGCTAAATTTGTAGTACATAATGTAAACAACATGTGTTGAGCATGAAGGAACACACCACACTAGTCTTTCTAGGAGAGTAATTAATACTTTTGAACCTGGAGGTCTTAGAATATACCTGAACTCATTTGATGTCATTCAAATTAAGCCAAACATGTTTTTTAATATTCTTTTAATATTTGTAAAGCTAGTAGTAAGGTCTTTTTCTCTTGTTATAAAGAATGACCACAGAGAAAGTCTGCTGAGAAAATAGGTTCTGTTTGGGCCTATTTCTCTTACACAACATCTGTTTCTTGTTACATTCAGGGTTTAATTGAGAAGAATGATACATACATACAGGATAATATCAATGTAGCAAAAAGTTGCTTATCACACAACCAAAATTTATACTGAAAAAAACTATATAAAGATTTTGTTTAATCAATAATCCTATGGAGGGGCTGGGGATATGGCCTAGTGGCAAGAGTGCTTGCCTCATATACATGAGGCCCTGGGTTCGATTCCCCAGCACCACATATACAGAAAACGGCCAGAAGTGGCGCTGTGGCTCAAGTGGCAGAGTGCTAGCCTTGAGCAAAAAGGAAGCCAGGGACAGTGCTCAGGCCCTGAGTCCAAGGCCCAGGACTGGCAAAAAAAAAAAAATCCTATGGAGTTTGAAATTGGCCTTTTATATTAAGGTTAAATGACTCACATTTCTTATTTAAAATCAGCAAATAATATATAGAAGCTGTAGCAACAATCATCACAGTGCTGTTCTCTATATATTGCAGTCTTCATATTGCACAGAGAATTAAGATTATGGAAAGCCACAGGAGAGCATAACACTTAGAGCCATACTAACTTTACTTAGGTTTATAGCTGACACAAATGTCTGACCTGAATTAATACATGTGGAAATAATGTTAATATTAAATATAAGAAGTGAAATTACATGATTTGTGGAATGATAAGTTAGGGAGAGGCTTATATATTAAGAATGAGACCATGAGGAAGTTTCTACCAAGAGTGAGTATGTATTTATCTATATACATACACACATGAAAATATAACTATATGTAAATAAGGAATTATATAATATATAACTATATACCATAAAGATATAATATATAACTATAGGTAACATTATATCCATGTAGGTGGCTCATGCCTGAAATCCTAAGTACTCAGGAGGCTAAGATCTGAGGCTCACTTAAAGCCAGCCCAGGCACGAAAAATCTGTGAGACTCTCATCTCCTATAAACTACTCAGAAAAATCCAGAAGTGGCACTGTGCCTCAAATGGTAGAGTACTAGCCTTGAGCACAAAGAAGCTCAAGGATAGTGCTCAGGCCCTGGGTTCAAGCCCCAGAACTGGCAATAACAATAGTAATAATAATTTTAATAGCAGTAATAATAATGAAAACTATATTGAATGGAAGTGTATGTACTCTACCATTGTAATTCTTCAATTTTACAAGTTGCCTCAAAGATATTTATCCTTCTCTGAAATAGCAAGTTACCAAATGTAGAAAGATTACTACTCCAAAATGAAAACTTCCATAAATCATTCATTAGGTGAGAAGAACAAAAGAAAGAAAACTTAAAAATTTTAAAGCCATGCATAAACTTTGTTTCTCTACCAACTTTACACAAAGGTAATACATACATTATTATGTATTTCTGTCCTTTTTCAGAAATAAGAAAACAGAAATAAGCAGGGTATCAGTGACTCACATCTGTAATCCTAGCTAGCTACTTAGGAGGCTGAGATCAAGGATGGTGGTTTGAAGCAAGCTGGGACAGGAAAGTCCATGAGACTTTATCTTCAATTAAACACCAAAAAAGCTGGAAGTGGGGCTTTGGATCAAGCAATAAGAGTGCTAACCTTAAGCACTATAGCTCAGAGATAGCAGCCAGGCTCCGATTTCTAGCCCCAGAACACACATACACACACACACACACACACACACACACACACACACACACACACGGAGAGAGAAAACCAAGAAACAAATATGTAAATGTAAATATTTTACTTGGGTGAGAAAGTAAGTCAACCACATGAAGAAGATATTTATAACAGGCAATGTTTACCATTCTGAGGGATTCTCAAATAATACCACACAGAGAGGCACTCAGATTATTTGATAGATCAGCATTTCCTTAGCAAATCTTTTTTTTTTTGAACATTTAAACATTTAAATTTTATTGTCAAGGTGATATACAGAGGGGTTACAGTTACATATGTTAGGTAGTGAGTACATTTCTTGTCATACTTTTTACCCCCTTTATTTTTTTTTCTCAAATTTTTATTATCAAACTGATGTACAGAGAGGTTACAGTATCATACGTTGGGCATTGGATACATTTCTTGTACTGTTTGTTGCCTTGTCCCTCATGCCCTCCTCCCTCCCCCCCTTTCCCTCCCCCCCACCCAGGTGTTCAGTTCACTTACACCAAACAGTTTTGCAAGTATTGCTTTTGTAGTTATTTCTCTTTTTTTTTTTTTGCCCTCTTAGCAAATCTTTAATTTGAAAGATAATGTCCAAGAAAACCTGATATGATGAAGTTCTGGGAATTTATTAAATGGCATGTACAATTATACAAATGAATGAAATGTGGAAATAAATTGTCTTCTAGTTATATTTAGGCCCTTGGGTATGCCCTGGACAGATTTTCTGATCTATACACAGCTGATAAAGAAGTATCTAACATTGAACCATATGGAAACTAAGCTCTGTGTGGGCTAGAATGAAGGGAAGTGTGGGCAGGAAATGACAGCCAAGTCAGAGTCATGCCATGGGAATTCACAGCAAGTGAGCTTTGATACCATTCAGATAGACCACACTGTTGACTTTGGAAGATTTGTTGTGGGAACTTTAACTGCAGTCCTTTTGGGGTACATTTGCTTTTATGTTTCCTACTATGTTTAAGTGGTTTCAACTAATGATTTCCTTTTGTATTCCGCAGCAGAGAAAATCTTAGATGATGACCTTAATAGGATATATTGCAAAAACTCTGTATTTGGTCACACTTATTTTGTTAATTATAGAGGAAAAGAAATGCTTGTTTTCCAACAAAAAGCTATTTGCTCAAGTTTCCATGCTGTTGTTTTGGGATTACGATTGTGTCTTCTCATTGGTAGTATTCAATAAGGGAAGACAATGTATCAACAATAAATTGTGAAAGGTGATGCAGAAAATCTGAGACTACAGAGCAGAAGTGCCTTAAATGTTAATGCTCTGTTTTTAAGTCCTTCCCACACATACACCAAGTGTTGCTTCGTTCATTTGAACTAGCAAATATCCATCAGTCACTAATTACAAAATTGTGTTCTGGAGGTTCAGGACACAGCAACAACAACAAAATCATTGTTCCCCCAAAACTTAGACTGGGTAGGTGAGAAAACAATAAATAAAGCATATAAAATATATAGTATATTTGATGGTAATAGTGCATTGTGGGGGGGGGGGGCGGAATAAAGCCAGAAAGTGGGTCTTGAGTTGTTACAAGTGAGAGGGTTTGCAGTTCTAAAGTGCTTGGTTATCATGCTACACTGAGAAGGTGCATTTGAGTTAAAATAGGAACTACTATCTGCTTTGTTTCTACACTCTGACCTAGTTTTTCAGAAAGCATGGTAGCTCTAGCCTCATCCTAGAGACATTTGGGAGAAGAGATAATCATGGGTAGTCTTACATGCTGGCCCAAAGTACCTGCCACCCTCCCAGTTTTGCTCTTTGGGGTCTATCAAAGTCCCATCGAGGCCATTAATGTGCTACCAACTTACTAACTCTATCTCATCCTGCATCCCTTTCTCACTAAACTCCACCATTTGACTTTGTTTTTCTCCATTTTTAGAATTCAGATATATTAGTTGCACCAAAGGTTTCATAATGGTATTTTCATATATGCACACTATGCAGCCTGATCAAATTAAGTACTTCTCTTACTCTCCCTTACCTCTTCCTTCTCTCTTCTTAAAACAATTTCAGTAGATCCTATTGTTCTATTTTCTTACATACATATAATTTGGCCATGTTCACAATTCCCTACATTATCTTCCTTCTCCCTTCCCCTCTCACTGGTACCTACCCTACAACAGAACCTGTTTTATATTATCATTCATTTCTAAGGAATTCTATCAGACAGTATAGGTGATATTTCTTTTTCTCAACTGATTTATTCTGCTCAATTAATATGATGATCTCAAATTCCATCCATTTTCCTGCAAATGACATAGGTTTTCACATCTAAAAAATACTTATGGTGTGTGTGTGTGTATATATATATATGTGTGTGTGTGTGTGTGTGCGTGTGTATACATATAAATGTATAAAATCAATAGACATCTATTTGGCTATTTTTAGTAGTGCTGCTATCAACATGGGTGTACAGATATCTCAACTGTGTGTATATTGGATTGCATTTTTTTTCACAAACATGATGCCTAGAAGTGGAATTAGCGTGATAATATGGTATTTCTCTCTTTATTCTTTTAAGGAACTTCCATTCTGATTTCCATAGTGACTATACTAATTTACATACTTACCAACAGTTTGTAAGAGTTTTTTTCTCCTCATATCCTCCCCAGCATTTGTTGTTTGTTTTCTGGATGACAGCCACTCTGACTATAGTGAGATGGAATCTCAGTGATGTTTATATTTGAATTTCCTTTATGGCAAAAGAGGTAAAACATTTCTTCATGCATTAATTAGACATTTGTACTTCTCCTATTGATGACTGTTTATTTGCTCATTTTATTGGATTTTTTTCTCTAATGCTTCATTTTGGGTCTTTTTTCTCCATTTAAACTTTGCTTTTATTTCTTTTTTAAATTTAATTTTATGTCTAGGTGATATACAGAGGGGTTACAGTTACATACATGAGGTAGTGAGTATATTTCTTGTGAAACTTGTTATCCCTCCCTTTTATATATTTTAGGTATTAATCCATTATCTGGTGAATAACTGGCAAAAATTTTCTCCCCCTCTGTATGTTTACTCTCAATTCTGGTCATTGGTTCATTTTCTGTGCAAAACCTTTGTTAATTTGATGCATTCTTTTTTTCAATTCTTGTATTAATTTTCTGAATAATTATATTACTGAATAATAGTGTTACCTATGCCTATATCTTCAAATTTTCTTCTATATTTTCCTTTAGTAGTTTTAAAGTTCTGTTCTTAAGATATTTGAATCATTTCACTATCTGGGGATCTGGTTTTAGTCTCGTACATGTGGATAATAAGTTTTTTCACCTCCATATATTGAAAATACTATCTTTTCCCTAAGGTAGGTTTTTGTTGTCTTTGTAAATTAAAAACAAACATAAACAGCTGGTTTTATACCAGTTTGGGGCTTATATCTAACTCTTCTGTTTGATTTCCTTCATCTTCATACAAGATTTTGTGACAATACTATGCTACTTTTTGTTACCATAGCTCTGTGGTATAATTTAAGATCATGTATTATGATACTTTCAGTATCATTCCTTTTAGCTTTAGGAATATTTAGTGATTGTACTTCCAAATGAATGTTAGGATTACTTTTTCTATTTCTGTAAGGAATTTCTGTTTAAATATTAAATCTGTAGTTGCCCTTTAAAGTATAGCTGTTTTTGAATATTAATTCTCGACCCATGAACATGGGAGTCATTGATTTTTTTGAGGCTATGGTAAATAGGATTTTTTCCTCATTTTTTTCTCAGCTTGTTCATTACTGATATATAAAAATGCTACAGGGTTTTGTGTGTTGATTTTTATTATATCCTAACAGTTTGCACAAGTGTTTATGGCTTAGTCTTCAAGGTCCTATAAGTTATATCAAATGCAAATAGTCATGATTTGACTTCTTTCTTTCTTATTCACATACTTTTTATTCTTTTCTCTTAATCTATTTCTGTGGCTCAGGATCCTATGAATAACACTGACTTTCAATGTAGCCAACAACTGCACCTTTTGCATGAATGTGCAACTTGAGTTTGAGTGCTACAGAGTTAAAAGACAAGTAAATCCTAGATTTGGATTTTTCCAAACTTTATTTTGTTTCTCTTTTTTTCAATCTACAATGTTTTATGCAGTTGCTATAGCATATAACTTTGAAACTTTAATTTTTCAGGAGTTTTAAACTTACAGAAAAATTCATCAAAAAGTAAATGTTCTATCCTCACATATACAAATATATCCTACCTCATCTCCTCACACAGTGTCATCTATTTTAACATCTTGAAATTTATTATTTGTGTTAGTTCTCATTGCTCTTTTAATATTTTATGGTTTTGCAAACTCATTTCTGCATTTGGCATCTCTGCTGATTGTGTGCTATCACTTCTGTGTTCATGCTGCTACTCTGGGGATTGTGAGGCTTCTTATCGGATGTAATGGGTCAGACCCTTGGGAACAGGCATCCATCTATGGTACTAGGTATGCCATTGTCTGCAGGTTGGTGCTGCAAGAGGGTTCTGCTTGCAACAATGAGCAGGTGATCCTGATTAGCTTTTCAGAACACACCTAACACTGATTCTCTTCGGGAGATGTATCCTAACTTTAAATACTTATGCTTCCAGCATCATAACCCTTTGTTCAACAGAACAAAGATATACTGGTCAATTTGCATAATATAAATACCTGCTCTTCAGTGGCTCTTCTTTGAAACAGTTGGTAGCCTCACAAAGACATTAAGTACTTGAATGACCTTAGTCAAGTTAACCTCTCTGAGCCTGAGATTTTTTCATTATAAATAAAAATCACAATGATGCTTAAGTTAGAATCAGTGAAATCAAATCTATGAAGTACCTAAATGCAGCAAACACTCAGGAAATACTTGCTGTAGCAGTATGCTATCCAGTTGTCATCATTTACTCAGCTAAAAGAGCTCTAGCTTTTAGGTTTCCCAAAACACTTTAAGTTTCAAGCTTCATTTCTCCAAATTCAGGCTCCTCATTGCAATTTGTGGAGCGCAATGTAAAGAAAAGGCAGGTGAGACCCTAAACTTTCCTTTTATTATTTAGAAACCAGATTGAACCCTGCTTAATTCATTCTAGCTCTTAAATGTCAATTTTGGCTGAAAAAAATTACTGAGTGTCAGTTGCACAACAGGCTGTAACAAACAAAAGCTTCGAGAAGTGTGATCTTAGAATGGGGAACGTGGCAGGACAAAGGAGCAATGCATTGAAGGGAAGCTTACACATAATAAAAAGGGTAGGGAAGAACACTGCCAATGTCAAACACTAACACTTGACATGTGAATGTACCAGCTTGGCATGGATCATTGTATAAACTGCTCATGTCCCTAGTCCAGGGTCTTTCGCAGTCTTTACTATCCATCAACATTCTGAAACTTTACACCTTTCCTTTCTTTCTTTTTTTTTTTCTTTTCTTTTTGCCAGTCCTGGGCCTTGGACTCAGGGCCTGAGCACTGTCCCTGGCTTCTCTTTGCTCAAGGCTAGCACTCTGCCACTTGAGCCACAGTGCCACTTCTGGCTGTTTTCTATATATGTGGTGCTGGGGAATCGAACCCAGAGCTTCATGTATATGAGTCAAGCACTCTTGCCACTGGGCCATGTTCCCAGCCCCTACTCCTTTTCTTTCTAATGGACTATTTCAAATATATGAATCTCTCCTTTTATAAGTAATCTATCCAAAATGACTTCAAATATTTTTAAGATTTGAATTACTTTCAATATACATAGATACAAGTGAAATGATCATTGAAGAAGTTAAGCCAACTGGATCCCAGTAACATTGTAAAAGCATATACATTATATGCATGATGGTAATAACAACAAAACCAACAACAGCATCAGTATCTGTTTGTATTTCCCTGCCTTTGTGGCAGGAAGGCACTAAGAGCTTCCCATACATTATTCACTTGATCTCCAAAGGATATGTGCAACTTTTGGAAAATTAATGTCTACATTTTTCAGAGGAAGAAAATAAGGTATAGGGAGGTTAAGTTCCCCGAGGTCATGGGACTTTTGAGTGCTAACACAAAATGAAATGGAAGACATCTTTCAAGATGAGAGATAAATACAAAAGTCACTGTGGAGGTACTTACTGTAAACACATTGCTTTTCAGTCTTTCAGGTATGGGGCAAGAGGTAATGAGGAATGGAGGGTGTGCTTGAGGAGGAATTGAGCAGTGCATTAGCTGTGATGAGGAAAAGACATCTATCCATAAATAGAACTGTAAAACATATTTACCACAAAACTCACATACCTGAAAACAAATATTATACAGAAGGATAGCAAAAGTATATAAGAAAAAGAAATAATTTGAAACTAAACTAGCAGGTAGAAATTTTCTGTATCTCACTTTTCCCCTTTGTGTTTGTTGCTTGGCAACTATACTTACATTGAGAAGCCCACTTATCTCCTTTTAGTGGATCTTGAGATCATTCGAGGAGTTTTTGGGTCCAGATTCTAAGTGTAGCTTCTTAAAGTACGGATTAAGTTACTTAAGAGCACATCAATTATGATTTGTAAGTAGCACAGCCAAAGGACCATAATGAATGATTTTCATCTTCAGCCTATTTTCTACATTCTACATTTTTACTATCTTCAGTTCACCAAAGTATACCTGATGATTAATTTATTTTACTTGAGCCCATTCCAGCCTTTATTTCCTTCTTGCATTTTTCTATGAACCTTCCTTGCCCTTACAATAATTTGAAATTCAAAGATTTTATAATAATAACAATGATGATACTCTACATTTTTATAGACTTTCATATAATATAAAGTGATTGTATGTCCATTACCTCATTAGATCTTTTTACAAGTGAATAATAGGGATTCTGTGCCCTTGAAGGACCAATTTCAGAATTACTTTTCAGAAAATTAGAATAATTTATCACGGCACAAGAAGTTTTTCAGTAATGATAATTCCCTTACAGCCTATGTTATTCTTCTTTTAAACTTGAATTCTTACTTCTTTTCTGATGAATTGATGACAACAAAGCTATTTTTATTTGAAGATTAATATCTCCCTATTATTAAAGCCAGAACATTTATTTTACAGAAACAATATCTGTTATGTTTTAAACTGGTCTCACTTCAAAGGTTTTTATAACAGCATGAACCATTTCACTTTGGTAATTTAAAATGCCTCAGTTTGAGAAGAGCCAAACAGCAATAGAATCATTTAGTCATTACTTAGTTTTTACATGAATTTAATTTAATTCAATCAATGAATTTCTATTCATTGTATTTGCAATATGCCAAGGAGGGGAGGAGTTTGGGAGAAATATTCTGAGGCTTAATTTATGGTCCTCTCAGATCAATAATAGAGATCAGTTCCTTGATGTGTGACTGTTATCTAGGTCCTGTATTACTGTGGTATGCTCACTGTAGTTGTCTTAGGTATCAGTTTAAAGTACTAAAACTATGTGAAGGAGAAGAAGGGATTAGACTAGGTGAGTTCGCATTTTGATATCAATTATAAATTTTGATCTTGAAATTACCCAGATTTTATTTATTGGATTCTCTTTCCTAACTCCACACTGAAAAATGACTAATTTTAATTTTATGTGGCATACTGATCTTAAATATTGAAATATAATGTCTATAAGTTTATCAAAATCCCAAACACTGAAGACTATCCTTGTTCAGGTAAACATTTCATTTCATCTTCCTAAATTTTCATTTAGCTAATATTCTAGTGGTTTTTTACTCTGTGAGAGTTGGAAAAGAATTGATTGTCAATTATTTTCAGGCCCCAATTTTCACCCCTCTCCCCCCCTACCCCCCAATTGCTCAATTGTCTATTTGGTCCCATGTGCACACACACACACACACACACACTCATATAAATATATATTTTATATTAGATATAATATATATTTATATCTTGTAGTCTAGTTCAATTTTAAATGGTTTCTGACACCATTTAAACTGTAATAGACTTAAAAACAAATGTCTTCATCAATCCATAGCTATTCTGGGTTTTCATCCACAGAACTCTTTCCAAATGTGGCTATATTAAAGGTTTGCTAGGTGACTCTGGCTGATGTGGTAGGTTGTCATTGACTCCTCAGCAACATCCAGACACTGCAACCTCGACTCACTTCAGAATGCTCTTACTTTCTTGCCTAGGGCAAGGATGCATGGAAACCTATTTATATACAAGGCAAGCACACTACCATTAGGCTATATTCCCAGCCCCAGGAAACCTATTTATCTAACTCAAAATCAAGTCCTATTCGGGATGGTGGTCAAACATATCCCTAAATCTATATATGTCCTGTAGTAGGCGTGTTGGCTATCATTTCCTTCCCTAACATTTGATTTTCTGCTTCTCTTCCATTTATTTTATTAAAAAAATAAAAAATTAGGCTGGGAATGTGGCTTAGTGGAAGATTACTTGCCTAGTATGCATGAAGCCCTGGGTTCAATTCCTCATACCACATAAACAGAAAAAAGAAAAAAAACGCCAGGAGTGGTTCTGAATCTCAAATGGTAGCAGCGCAGGCCCTGAGTTCAAGCCCCAAGACTAGAAAGAAAATAAATAAATAAATGAAACAAACTAAGGATTATTGTTTTAGCTCTTTTGTTGTTGCTGTTGCTGTTAAACTAAACCTGTATTTTGGGAGCTAGATCCAAAATATGCTGGTATATGATAAATTATACAAGACTAGCCCTTCACACAAGTGAGACCAAAGGAGAATATTCTGAGAGGAGGTACACAAGGGTGCGATACCTATGTGCAAATGGAAACAAGAGGTTTTTTCTTTGTTGCTCTTTCAGTTTTCTTTTCTTTTTGCTCTATTTGTCCTTTTTGAGGGGTAAAGTACAAGGGGCACAGAAATGAAGAGACAAAGGGTGAACAAATGCAGCAGTGGTACTCACTAGACAATAAGTTGAAAATAAACTACACAAGTGTAGTTGCAGATGGGAGAAAAAAAAAACAGTGAGAGATCAAGGGAAAAGGTGATATTTTCCAAAAAAATACTCTTTACCTGATTTATGTAACTTTAATCCCTCTGTACATCACCTTTATCATAACGATATATTCTTTGAAAAAAGATTGTTTTTACTTTTAAATTCCCAGATCCTGTGTATATTGCATAGCAAAAGGAAAAAATATAATCTTATAAAGCATTAACATGTGATGATTTTTTTGAAAGTTAAAGCTAGATTTGAAGCATCAGATTTCAGGAACTGTTTCAAGTGGTATAAATTGGAAAAAACTGAAAGTTCAATACCTTGAACTTGAAGTATAAGTACTGGCACAAAACAACAAAAACAAACAACAAAAAACTTCAAATTGAATCTTGCTTACAGTTTATGTATTTGTCTACTATAACAAGCAGTGGTGGTTGAAAATATGAACCCTATCTTAATCAAGTCACCATAAGTATTTCTCACTCATTACAGTAAAAATGATTAATTTTACTCTCATATTTGAAAAATATTAATTAGCATTTGTGATGGATAATTTGAATTTTTAACCAATTATCTAAATTCTAATAATTTCAAAATAAAAATATCTATACTTTCATACTTTGCTGTACAAATATGAATACCTGATCAGTAAAATACTTTATTGATATCCTTTACATTAGAAAAACATGGGCAATTGAAATTGGCTAAAGGAAAAAATGTAAAATTTAAGGAGAACTCTCTATCTGAAGGGAATATGTTTTAAGACCATCAGTGGTTATCTGAAACAGCACACAGTACTGCTTTGGGTATTTTTTGTACATACAGATCTATCATAAAGTTTAAATGATAAATTAAGCAAAGTAGGAGACTAACAACAGTATTGTAGCTACTAAAAAAATAAGATAGTTATAAGAAGATACTGTAAAAAAATGGCAGCATCACTACTTGAGCGTTGAAGCATTGAGGAACAGATAAATGTTATTCAAACTCAGGACAGTGGAACTGATAACTGAGATGGCTACTGACTGAGGCATGAGTAATAGATAAAGGCTGAAGAGATAAAGGATGATTCACATCCTAGGAAGGATGAAGAGGAATGCCATGAGATTTTTTTTTTCATGCTACTACTCAGAAAAGCATTTGTTGTTGTTTTTAAAAAAAACTTAGGAATTATTTATTTCTGGAATTTTCCATATAATATTTTCACATGATGGTAGAAACAGAGTAAATGAAGCCACTGTGAAGAGATAAAGAATTGAATCATGTTTACAACTACTAAAGAGAAGCTTGCTAGCAGATGTCCTTAATCTTTTCACTATAAAAAATCCCAAACATTTACAAGAACTCCCCTGTAGCCATCAACTATACTATTGATTCACATCAATCTTGTTTCATCTATAGCCACACCTACATTTCCCCTTATGTCATTTCGAAGTAGATCATAATCATCATGTAATTAGTCAATACAACTTTAGTATCTATCTCTAAAAAATAATTACTTTTAAAAATCATAACCTGAATATCACTATTATACTCTGCATCTATTGAGAAGATTATTTTTTTCTTGATTCTATCTCTGTGCTGTATTTTTATGTTTATTAATTTGTGTACCTTTAGTCCACCTTATATCACCTGTGTAAAACCATCTTGCTAGTTTTGATTTCTCTGTTCCTCTTTGTTCTGGGAGCTTGAGGTACAGTGTTGGGCTATTTATTTGAAATCTCTTTGTTTTTATTAATTGTTTGTTTGTTTTTAGTGAAACCATATACCCATAGTTATAACCCTTTTGCTTAGCATTTCATTTTTTTATCCTAGATGTTTTGGTAAAGTAGGTTTCATTGTCATTAGATTCTATTTGTTTAATCAGAAAGAGTGTTTACCATTCACTTGGCTACTATTTAATGTTTGACTTTCACCCAGAAAGAGATGTCCTACCATTAAGCAATACAGAGCAACTCATTCCTTTTTAAATTCAGAACTCTTAAGACACAAGAAGGAGGCCTTACAGACACTTTAAAGTTTTCTTACTATTGTCTGGATAACCCATTGTCATTCAATGATATACTGTTCAATACTCATGTGTTCGAACATTTTCTATGTTTTTTAAAATTATTTTTTGCTGCTGATTTCTAGTTTTATTTCATTGTGACCTAGAAGAATATAGGAGACTAGTTTTTCTATTTGTTAAGACTTACTTTTTTTTTTTTTTTTGGCCAGTCCTGGGCCTTGGACTCAGGGCCTGAGCACTGTCCCTGTCTTCTTCCCGCTCAAGGCTAGCACTCTGCCTCTTGAGCCACAGCGCCGCTTCTGGCCGTTTTCTGTATATGTGGTGCTGGGGAATCGAACCTAGGGCCTCGTGTATCCGAGGCAGGCACTCTTGCCACTAGGCTATATCCCCAGCCCCTAAGACTTACTTTTATCACATAAAATATAACCAGTTTTGGAGATCCTTCCATCAACTGCTGAGAAGAAAGTATATTGTACAATTGCTGGATGAAATATACCTATTAAATATATT
Organism: Perognathus longimembris pacificus; assembly: GCF_023159225.1. Taxonomy (NCBI): domain Eukaryota; kingdom Metazoa; phylum Chordata; class Mammalia; order Rodentia; family Heteromyidae; genus Perognathus; species Perognathus longimembris. The sequence goes on from NC_063163.1 coordinate 52,524,315, forward strand.
TAGTTGGTAGCATTATTTTAAATTTGCTTTATTTGTTTTTTGCATGGATGACTTATATACTGGTGAGAGTGGAGATTTCAAGTTTCCAGTAAGAATATGTTTTGTTCTATTTGTACTTTCAATTCTGTAGTGTTTAATTAATATAATTGGATGTACCAATGTTTGGTATATATATATATATATATATGTGTGTGTGTATAATATATATATATAAGATATATATATATAGAGAGAGAAGATATATATATAGAGAGAGAGAATTTTGTTCCTCCTTCAATTATGAAGGACAACTTTACTGGATACATTAGTATGGGTTGACAGTTATTTCATAGTCTCTGGTTTCTCTCAATGGATGTGAAAGAATAACTGAGTCTCTGAGGTAGTTTCAGACCCATTCATAGTATACCTAAACTGCCTGAATTTGGAGTATATTGGCCTCTGCTGATACCTTTGAGACAGGAAGAAGACATATTTTAAAATCTAGACAGTGTTATATTCCTTTTGGGCAAAGTGAGGAATAAATTGTTCCCCACACCTGTGGGATAAGTAAAAAATTATCTTTACATATATTTTTTTTTTTTTGGCCAGTCCTGGGGCTTGGACTCAGGGCCTGAGCACTGTCCCTGGCTTCTTTTTGCTCAAGGCTAGCACTCTGCCACTTGAGACACAGAGCCACTTCTGGCCATTTTCTGTATATGTGGTGCTGGGGAATTGAACCCAGGGCCTCATGTATATGAGGCAAGCACTCTTACCAGTAGGCCATATCCCCAGCCCCATCTTTACATTTTTTTTTTTTTTTGGCCAGTCCTGGGCCTTGGACTCAGGGCCTGAGCACTGTCCCTGGCTTCTTCCCGCTCAAGGCTAGCACTCTGCCACTTGAGCCACAGCGCCGCTTCTGGCCGTTTTCTGTATATGTGGTGCTGGGGAATCGTACCCAGGGCCTCGTGTATCCGAGGCAGGCACTCTTGCCACTAGGCCATATCCCCAGCCCCCATCTTTACATATTTTTAAGTGATATGCTTTTTTCTCAGTTAAAGGACCCCAGGTCCTATGCACATGATTCTAAATTGTTCTGAGTGGATTGGAAAAGCTGGTTTGCTAAAGGATGCAGTTTTGTTGCATAGTGGATGGATATATGTGTTAGTTAGTGTTCAGTGTTAACTACTAACATAGAGTTACAAATCTAGTGAATTTTCCACCCCTATTTCAAGACACTTATCAATGTCTGCACATACTTTGGGTTGTTATAGGTAAAAGTTTCATGGGGAGCAAACGTTTATTAGTTGGTAGACATCAGTAACATGACTAAACATCTTACAATACATATAGAAGTCCCTTATCCTACTTCCACAATCCCAAACATTGTAACTGTTACGGCTGAGGAAACCCCAGTAGATGCTGTTGCCTTTTACAAATAAATTTGGAATCATTAGTTGTAAACTGATGGCAAAGTTCTAAACAAAAAAAAAGGCTTATTATAAGAAGCAAATTTCAAAAATCACTAAGTCAACACTCAAAAAACATACATTGAAATGTTTTATAATTTGGTAGAAGACAAAGAAGAACATGTTGTGCAAGTTCACTTGCCAGGCTTTTATATCAGAAATGAATGCATATGCATATATCTTCTATTTATCTCTGGATAATTGCCTTTATATATAGCTTTTACAGTGAAAGTATACTATTTTCATGTGTCTCTTCATTTCTCATTTCAGCTATAGGGAAAAGACTAAATTTAGTTTGGAAGCATCTATAATTTAACTTGGCATTTTACTGCTTCAAAGATTTGTTGTCCATTTCGAAAAGATCCTTGAACATTTGTCAGAAAGGACATTTTGTTTTGCTTTCAAGAAGTGAAAATATGTTTGTCTGTACTGCAGACAGGCATAAAATCAGTTGGTCACATGACTATTCCCCCCAAGAAGCAAAAAAAGGCAAGGAGCTAATGTGACTGAATTTTGAATGTGCCACACAGTAATCAATTACTTCTGAAATATAGCCATGCATGTGTTATATTTTACAATAGAAAGAGCCACTGAGGGAGCTTTATGTATTCTTTCCCATTCTGCAAATAGAACTTGCACTGTAAATCTAACAAACCAAAAAGAATTTAGAGTTTATTTAAATTGATCTGTGTGCTCAGAGGCTGTTTGTGAAATGTTGTGAATCAGCTAGCGTTAGAATGCATTTGTGTGACCAGGCGCTGTTTTCTTCTTCCTGGCTTCTGCTTGGCCTCATGCAGACGGATCTTTACCATACACCTCTGCAAATAGATTCCTGCCATTGTGTGTGGCCACACAGTGAGGTCAATTTCACATTTTCTTTTTCTATAAAACAAAGATAAGCATTTGACTGACCATCTTATTCATATCTCTCATTCTCATCCTAACTGGAATGGACTCTCTGGGGCATCTGTATTCATGGGACCAGGCTCCTATTTCTTGACACAAGCTCACTGTATGGGATTGGACCAATTTTAAACCAAATATTTTTATTTTATCTTATATAAAATGGAATAAAAATGCCTGCTGTTCAGCTGGGAATATGGCTTAGTGGTAGAGTGCTTGCTTTGCATACATGAAGCCCTGGGTTCGATTCCTCAGCGCCACATAAACAGAAAAACCTGGAAGTGGCACTGTGGCTCACTCAAGTGGTAGAGTGCTAGCCTTGAAAATAAAGAAGCCAGGGACAGTGCTCAGGCCCTGCGTACAAGCCCAGGGACTGGCAAAAAAAAAAAAGCCTGCTGGTGTTCCCTTATAAAATTGTTATGATATGCTGATAGATTTACTAGATATTCTATAACCCCTGCTCTAGTATTACCTCTCTATCCACATCTCTATTTCATAACCACATAGTCAATGTCTGTGAGATTATCTGATAAACACTGTTCCTTAAATATTTGACATATGAACTGTACATTATTTCAGCTTTAAAGAGTCTTTCTCCCAATATTTATGAAAAAGGGGATTCTGTATAAATTATGCTATCAATGACTCAATGAACTAAAATGATGAAAGAATCTTTCAAAATGGTCTAAAGTCAGAGAACCCATAGTGCATGAACTTTAATTCTTGGGATTACTTTAGTTCATGGATTATAAAATAAAGGAGTTAGATACTGTAAATTAAAAAGTGGGTATTGGAGCCAGATACTAGTGTCTCATGCCTGTAATCCTAGTTACTCAGGAGGCTGAGATCTGAGGATCAGGTTCCAAGACAGTTGGGGCAGGAAAATCCATGAGACTCTTATCTGCAATTAATCACCAGAAAACCAGAAATTGGGGTGTGGCTCAAAGTGATAGAGAACTAGGCTTAAGTAAAAAAGAGTACAGGAACAGCACCCAGTCTCTGAGCTCAAGCCTCAAGTCTCTCTCTCTCTCTCTCCCCTCTCTTTCTCTCTCTCCCCCCTCTCTTTGTCTCTCCCCCCTCTCTTTGTCTCTCCCCCCTCTTTTTCTCTCTCCCCCCTCTCTTTCTCTCTCCCCCCTCTCTCTTTCCCCCCCACACAAAGTGAGAACTGGGCCTGGCACTAGTGCCTCACACCTGTAATCTTAGCTATTTTCTGAGATTCTTATCTCCAGAAGTAGAGCTGTGGTTCAAGTGGTAGAGTACTAGGCTTGAGCAAATAAGCTCACGGACAGTGCCCAGGCCCTGAGTTCAAGTCCCAGGACCAGCATCCAAACAAACAAACAACAAAAAACCACAGAGCATTGGAATTAGCCAATCTTAGATTGAACGATGGTTCAGAAACTAACTTATGTCACTGTTCAAGTCTAATAAGGTATATATTCCAGTGTTGCTTCATAAAACAGAAATAGTAATACCATATTCCTTATAGCGGATGCTTTAGACACTGAAATGTGAAAGGAGCTCAGGCAAACAGCTTATTTACCTCCTCTTGCATACTTTGAATTATTTCTATATGACTTGTAATACCTAGTACAATATAAACACCATGTAAATACTTGGTGTAGTGTATTGTTTAGGAAATGACAATAGGAAAAATGCTATACTTGTTTATTACGGATAATTAAAAATTGTGTTTCATTGAACTCATGAATGCAGAATGCACAGATGTGGAAGATGAACTGAAGATGATATGGGTGAAGGATATCAAAAATGCCTGGTGCACAGCGACTTCTCCCATCCAACGTAACTATTTCTATATGGTTACTGATGTTACCTTTGTGCTCCTAGTTTAAGTATGCAAGTGAAAGACACTCAACCTCATTTTGTCCTGAGGAGAGAGTTCTGTTGCTGTATTTAAATGACCTCTAATTGCATCACCCACCATGAATATGGCTCCTTCTAGTCATCCACAGAATATTTAGTGTCCTCTTGCAAAATAAAAGCATGATAATCATTGAACATGCTATATTTCCCGGAAAATATTTATTTTTATGTTTGTAGTTATTTATGTGGACCATAAATCAAGGAAAGCTGCCAAGTACATATTGACTTTCTAAATTATCTTAAATTCATGTTCGAGGCTTTCAATACTTTGGATTCATAGAAACCTTTATCTGACTTAGACTACTTTATATTCATATTACTTTTTCTTCCTTAAAAGCAATTTAGAAATACCAACTAATGACATAAAATCATTTTGCCTTTTTGGGTTAGTTTGTTGGTTGGTTTGTATTTATAGTTACTGTTTTCACTTAGGGTTTTTCATTTAACTTCTATCTAATCTTTAAACTTTGATGTGGTGCTAGTATGCTAATACTTTAAAGCTGAGTGAGGTAGTACAAAAATATAAACAAATAAATACCTAGGCACATTTATTTCATGGGTATAATATTGAAGACCTGAGTCTGAAATGTTTTTATAATTACTTACTAGAAGCATAGGAGAATTTTATCATTAGATTTTTAAGTTCTCTCCTCCTGATAGCAGATAATAATCTGTTTATAGAGACTAAATCATTGCCAGGCTATACACTGTTTCATTTCCACAGAGAAAAACAATTTGTAACATATAGAGTATTTGTATTATTCTTACCCAGCCAACCTGGAATAGTTCTTTGTGTGACACGTATCATTTATTTAATTAGATCACTTATTTAATTAGATCTGTAGAGGAAAGGGAGGAGCGTGGTGCATCTAAGTCAGAGAGGCCAGATCTTGTATGTTCCATCTTTGAATTCACTGGAAATCTGTCATAAACATTTAAGCAGTTTAGACATTATGTAATGTTATCTAGTGTAAACTTCAAATATTGCTCTTTGAAGAAGCATGATAGGACATAACAGAAACAAGAAAACAAATTAAGCAACTATTTATGGGGCTGACAATAGATATTGCACAAGCAAGGTAAAGCAAATATCATAAAAGTCATAGAAATAATGATAAAAAGTAGGAGTGCTAAATGACTTGAAAATATATTTGGCTATGATATGAGAGAAGGAGAAATCAAAGACAGTTCCCAAGTTTGGGGCTTGAGACTGTCTTTTTACAGAGATGGGAGAAGATACAGTTTCCATTGATTGCTTGAAGTTGGACTTCGCTGCTGAATGGAGTATGGAGCTCCTTCACAGGTAGGTATTACAGCTCCTCATATAGTATCTAGCACAAGGTAAATATTTTTATGCTGTACCTTTTAAATTAAAGGCAAAACCAAAAGTTTTTGATATGTTGTTATGAAAAAGTAATATAGGATCACATTCAATGACTAGGAAGTACTCAGACATCCCCAAGGTAATCAGTTCCAGGATCTCTTCAGTTAACAAAATTCCCAGATGCTGACTCCAAATGTAGTATTTGCATATAACCGATGCATGTTCTCCCATGTACTTTAAGTCATCTTGGTATTTCTTACATGTATAATACCTAATACAATGTAAGTACTACATAGAGAGTTATTGTGCTATATTAGAGAATCATGACAAGTTCAGTGTTCATTCTGATATTGTATTATTACATATATATTTTGACAACAATTGTATCTCTCCAGTTTTGGAATGCATGTAATATTTGATTTGTACAATGCATTTTTTAATTTAATTTAATTAATTCATTTATTTATTGCCAGTCCAGACCCTTGGACTCAGGGTCTGAGCACTGTCCCTGGCTTCTTTTTTGCTCAAGGCTAGCACTCTACCACTTGAGCCACAGCGCCACTTCTGGCCATTTTCTATATACATGGTGCTGGAGAATTGAACCCAGGGCTTCCTGTATTAGAGGCAAGCACTCTTGCCATTAGGACATATTCCCAGCCTTGTACAATGCATTTAGTAGTACTCCTTCTCTTTCTTTTTCACAGGACAGTGTGAGTTCCTAAAAAGTGGAAGCGTGCTAATTTCTCTTTACAGAATTTGATGTAAGTCTGTCTAATGCAGAGCTTTCTTCTGTTGATTTAAATATACTTTGGATTTCTTTGACATTTGTTATAATATTCTTCCCTTTTGCATCTATAACTTTATTAATGATTTGAGTCACTTCTTATGGTCAAGTTAGCTAAGGGTTTTCTGGATGTATGAACATAGAATAACAAAGCCTGCTGAATATGTTTAGGAAGGAGGCTGGGAAAGTGATAGAGGGGGTAAAAGTGATTGGAATATATTACATGTATTCGTACAAATGTTACAATGAGATCTCACCTATAAAACTAATGTATGCTAATAAAAATAAATTTTGTTCAAGAAAAATACTCAAGGATTTTGTTAATTTATATTTATATTCATATTTTTATTATTTTTTGTGGTACTTGAGATTGAACTCCAGGCCTCATTCTTACTTACCAGGCAAATTTGAGATAAGGTCTTACTTTCTATCCATTTATGATCTTCCCAATCTCTCCTTCAACTTGTTACCATTTTAAAAAGAGCTGATTCTTCTAGGTGCCAGTGGCTCACACTTGTAATTGTAGCTACTGAGGATGCTCAGATCCAAGAATCATGGTTTGAAACTAGCTGGGGCAGGAAACTCTCTGAGACTCTTATCTCTAAGAAACTACTCAAAAAATCAGGAAGTGGCACTGTGGCTCAAGTTGTAAAGCCTTGAACTGGGGACAGCACCCAGGCCCAGACTTCAAACCCCGACTGCCCCCCACAGACAAAAGAGCTGATTCTGAATAACATTAAATAAAACAACAACTTAGAAATAGCATGGTTGCTTAATGCTTTTTTTGTTTTTAAGAAGTTAGCTTTTTTGTTGTTGTTGTTGTTGCCAGTACCAGGGTTGAACTCATGGTCCATTCTTATTAGACTGGTACTATACCATTTGAGCCATATCTCATGTTTTATATACTTTATATGAAATGTTATTTTACTTAGAAACAGAATCATTAGTCTAAAATGCAAGTCTAAAATTGCCACTAAAGTCCTAACAGCAACAAAAACAAATCATAGCTTATAAATAAATTAAGGAGCTAATACCACTAAACATTGAATTAATAACAAAGAAAGCAAAGAGATGAATGGCATGTAAGACATGTCACTAAAGTTATCACAGAAATGGTCAATCAACACACAACCTAGACAACTTTATTTGATATTGAAGAAATTTAGATTAGAATCACAAAAAAATAAGCCATACTATATAGATCTAGTAGAATGGCAAAAATTAAAGAAACTCACCATCCCACAAGTTGATAAGGAAGTGCAGTGACTAGAACCAATATTTACTGCTGGGGCAATGTAAAAATGCTACAGAACTTTGGAAATCAGCCTGGAAGTTGTTTAAAAAAGTTAGACCTATACCTATCATATGTTCCACTACTTCATTTCCAAAGAAAAAAGGAAGGAAATAATCACAGAAATAATTAAACATGAATATTCACAGCAGCTGTATTTTTAATAGCCCAGAGCTACAAACAGCCTAATTGCCTATCAACAGATAAATGAATAAACAGATTGTGAAATCTCTTTGTGATGGATAACTATTCATTAATAAAACAGAACTAACTATTGATGCACAAAACAGTATAGATGACACTCAAGTACATTATTCTAAGTGAAAGAAGCCAGAAAAAAACACATAGATAATGCATAACTCCATTTATATCAAGTAGAAAAGGATAAAGATCAATCTTCAGAGAGGATGAAGATCAATCTGCAGAGAGAAAGACGATCATTAATTGCCTGGAGACTAGGAGAGTGGGTGAAGTAGGAGGGTAAGAAAGGTTGGGAGATCCCTGGGCCAGTGACTCGTGCCTATAAGACTAGCTAGCTACTCAAGAGGCTGAGACCTGAGGATTGTGATTCAAAGCCAGCCCAGGCAGGAAAGTCCTTGAAACTCTTATCTCTAATAAACTACTAAGAAAAAGCCAGAAATACTGGTGTGACTCAAGTGGTAAAACATTCGCCTTGAGCAAAAGAAGCTCAGGGACAGCTCCAGGACTAGCCTAAAAGGAAAAGGAAAGGATGGGAAGTGGTTATAAAAGGATTTGTGGCCATGGTTACACACACACACACAGCTTCAAGCTTCATCTGACAGTACACCTGAACCATTTCTTCTGACTAGGAGTGGACATGTGAATCTAGTTGAGGCAGACAAATCTGTGAAAGTCCTACCTCTAACCAGCAAAAACCTGAAAGTGGACGTATGGCTTTAAAAAGTGGAGAAGGGATGTATGTACCAGAAATGAGAGAAAAGGCCAAGCAAGCCAGGTGCCAGTGGCTCATACCTGTAAATCCTAGCTACTTAGGAGGCTGGGATTGGAGGATTACGTGTTGAAACCAGCCCATGCAGAAAAGTCTATGAGACTCCTGTAAAATACCGAACAAACAAACCCAGAAGTGGAGCTGTGGTTCAAATGGTAAAACACTAGCCTTGAGCAAAACAAAACAGCTTAAGGACAATGCCCAAACTAGGACTCACACATTCGCTCTCTCTCTCTCTCTCTCTCTCTCTCTCTCTCTCTCTCTCTCTATCTCTCTCTCTCCTTCACCCCCTCTCTCTCACACAAACTAAGCAAAAACAAAAGGCTCTGAGTTCAAGGTTTTGGAGACAGCTCTTCCACCCTACGATTATAGGTAATTAAAAGATCATATCTGGAAAGTGTGCAAGACAAATGCATGCAAAATCTAGAACAAAACCCAATGCAGATGCATTGCAATATAGAATTAACTTTATAATAATAGAGCTGGAAGAAATACTAAGAGTAAACTAGGAATAGAGGGAAGAGACTTGTATACAAGAGATAAACTGATTCCTGTTGACCACAACTAAGTGAAACACAGGACTGGGACTAGACTGTGAGAAAGGGGTGGCAGGGTAAGAATCATCTTTAAAAGGCTGTGTTGTTACTTTTGTCACCACAGTAACAGAATATGTGACATGAACAGTTTAAAGAAGGAAAATTTTCCTTTGATTCACTGTTTCAGAAGATTTAATCCATAATTGCTTAGTCCCATGTGCTTGGGTGGAGCATCATAGTAATGGGAATATGTAGAGCAGGAAGAAAGAAGAGCCCAGGATAAGATATAGTTCCCATGAACATGTTACTTCCTCCTCTGTGGCCTACTTCCTCCAGCTAGAACCCATCTCCTGAACATTCCTGAACTTCATAAAATAGCATCACTGGCTGAGGTCCAGTCATTCCACACATGACCCTGTGAGAGACACTTCACTCTAAAACCATAACGTTCTACACTGGCATCCAAAGGCTCATGGTCATCTAATTAGGAAAAATGAGTTAAACATATCTCTGTGAGTCCCCAAAGCTTTAAACAGTTCCAGTATTGCTCAGAAATCTTCAGCCCAGTGCCAAGGCGATCTCTTCACCATGTAGCCCTATAAAAGCAAAAAGCACGACACAGATTTTTGACATACAATGGCACACAGTACACATTCCTTTTCCAAAATGGAAGAATATGACCATAACAAGTTAAGATCAATCCAAAGCAAGACTGAATCCAATGAAGAGAAATATTAAATCCTGTAGCTATAGTTTATGCATTCAGTCTCCAGTGACATGAGTGATACAAACTCTGAGCCGCTTTGTCAGGATTTATCCCTATGGTCTTGCCATTTGGTGCCTACATGGCCCCTCTCCAGGTTTGCCTCCACTTTTTTCCTGTGACTTTCTCAGCAGACATTCCACATTGCTGATATCTCCAACATTGTAGGGTCTTTGTTACCGTGTAGTCTTCACCTTACCAGCTTCATATGACTTCTGGGGGGTTTTCTGAAAGGACTCTAACCCTATTACACATTGTTTAACATTCTAGGCCTTCCTGTGAAATATGGATGGAAGCCTCAATCATCCACAACTCTTGAATTTCTAACATTTGCCAAACCAGCACTGTGTGAATGATGATAAAGTCTACTGTGAATTTTAGCAGTGGTTGTGTCTCCTTGGATGGCTTCAGTGGCCTCTAAGTCCCTAGATGACCAATCATGGGAACTTTCTTAGGCTTTGTGATTGTGGTCCCCCAGTGGTGCTTTCCTCTCAAGCCAATGCCTTTCAAATGGGATTAAACCCTGGATCCTGTAGTGAGGGGGATGTGGCCAATTCTTGACATGTTCTGAAGCCATGTTTCCTACTGTCCCAGGGCAAACTTGCTTTTATCATGGTGTTAATCTCCTTACAGCTGCCTCTTCCTTGCTCACCACTTTCAACATAATATTTTTTGGCCACATTGTACATTTTTTAAATCCTTACACTTGGCTTTTTGCTTGCAATTTTCATCATAAATCTAGATAAGAAGCAGCCAAGAATAACAATGTCATAGCTTAAATGCAATGCTCTTTTCAAATTTCCAGGACCAAACTAATCTGTTATTTTAAAATTCAGCTCTCTCAAGGTCTCAAGGCTGTATGAAGGAGGATTGGAGCTGGAGAAGGGGCCCAGGGGACATTTGTTTGTCAACCTGGAAGTGTCAAGTGCTATTCTCTTGTGTTCACTTGTAGTGCTTAGAACACTCTATCACAAATTACCTCAAACTAGCCTCCAGTTACTTCACAAACTGTTCTTCTCTCCTCAAGCAAATATGAGTACTAATAACTTTACTTCCTTAAAGTTTTTTTCTTTATTTTTTTAAATACTGTTTTGAGGCTTAAACTTGGGGACTAGGTGCTGTCCCTGAGCTTTTGTGCTTAAGGCTGGCACTCTACCACTTGAGCCAAAGCTCCACCTCTGATTTTTTTGGTGCTTAATTAGAGATAAAAGTTTCACAAATTTTCCTTCCTGGGCTTGCTTCAAACTTTGATCTTCAGATCTCAACCTCCCAAGTAGCTAGGATTACAGGTGGGATCTACTGGTGTCCAACTGGCTATACAGGTTGAGCATCTTGAACCCAAAAGTCCAAAATCTGAAAATCTACACAATCTGAAAAGTCCATTTTATGGAAAATTTCACATCATGAATTTTGTTTTATGAACAAAATTACTTAGAATATTGGCCAAATTTATGTTTATCTTTTGCTTATCCAAAGGTGTATGTAATGGACATAAGTCCGGTGTTAGACTTAGGTATCCTCTCCAAGATACTTCATTATGTATATGCAAATAAGCCCAAATATTAAAGACTTCAAAATATCAACACAACCTGTGCCATGTACATTTCAATGGAGAGATTCTTAACCTGGATGAGAAAGACTTGGATTTTTGAGTGACACACATTGGATTTTAATACTGAATACAATTCTTAATAGCTATGTTAATATACAATTTTTTTTTCAGTTATCTATGACTTTTTTTTTGGTCTGTGTATAAAATGGAGACAGTAATATAGACCTCTGAGGTAACGATTTCCAGGTACCTACCTGTATTTCCAACACTTGAAAGCCTGAGTCAGAAATAACACAAGCTCAGGGCTAGCATGGGTTATATAATGAAGTCATAGAAAAATAAAAATCAATCACTAAAAGATAAATTAAAATTTTGTGTACCACTGCATTTAGCTCTAGACTGGAAAAAAATGATTAGTTTCTGCATTGCACTAAGTAGGTAACATTAAAGATTAAATATATTAAGATTAAAATATATTGCCTAACAGGAAAGACATTTTGCTGAAGAGTCATTGTATCATATTCCATCTTTATCCTTTAATAATTATACTCTGCATCTTACTCTCAATTGAACATAAATAAGAAATCAAAAGTTTCAGTTTGGTTTTGGAGTACCACCTGGCAGGCCTCCTTGAGCAACATATTCTTTAACTGCTTCATAGGCATAATTGCCTTGGCTCTGTTTATGTAATACAGTATGTCCAGCTTTCAAAATTATTAAAGAGTAAAGTGGTATATGATTTTTAGTACTTCATTTGGTTTATGAGTAGTTTGGGGTTAAAATAAAATCTAAAAAAAAATTCCAACTCATAAACTGAATGCTTTTTAGATCCTGACTCGCCCAACTGAATATAGGCCAATAGAGAGTAATTGGGTCATCAAGTACTGGACACACAGCCCTGGAAAATGTCAGCAACTTGATGGTCTACACCTTTTTGGCCCCAGCTCAAGCAACTTCCTGGATGAATCCTAACTGCTTTAAGAAATAAAAAATGCCTGTTAAGAATGGACTTTCTTCTAAATATGGAAGAAACACTGGTTGTGTCTTTTTTTTTTAACCATCCTTTTCTGTTTGAATTTGAAAGCCACAAAAAAGTCAATATTTTAAAGAAATGCCAATAAAAGGATGCTAATAAGGTAGCAATCACAGAATATCTTTCCTTTTATCTGTGTTAATGGTGATGTGAGACTTTAAAACTGTTATTGACCCAAATGTAGCTTAACACTAGTTTTAGACAAACATAATTGTACACACTGTGGAATGCTACAATTTAAAAAAGAGGAGAAAGGCATTCCTCAAACATGGAAGGTTAAAAAAGGAAAGTTGTGGGCGTCGTCGGTGCTGCCTTCTCCACCTCGCTTCTCCTCTCCAGGCAGAGGCCCAGGGGACCCCCAGTGGGAAGCAGGGACCATGTTCCCATGTAAGCTGACAGCTCTTGATTACCACAACCCTGCCGGCTTCAACTGCAAAGATGAAGCAGAGTTTAGAACCTTTATTGTCTGGCTTGAAGACCAGAAAATAAGACACTACAAGATTGAAGATAGAGGTAATTTAAGAAACATCCATAGCAGTGACTGGTCCAAGTTCTTTGAAAAGTATCTCAAAGATGTTAACTGTCCTTTCAAGATCCAGGATCGACAAGAAGCAATTGACTGCCTTCTTGGGTTAGCTGTTGGACTTGAAAATGGAGATAATGCTGAAAAGTACAAGGACTTCGTAGCTGATAATTAAAAAAAAATACTGACAATGCAACAAAAAATGCAGAGCCGTTGGTCAATTTGGACGTAAATAATCATGATGATTACCTGGTAATGCTTAAGGCAATTCGCATTTTGGTTCAGGAGCGCCTAACACAGGATGAAGTTGCTAAAGCAAAAGAGGGATTGCCTGTTGCTTTAGACATATTCTTGGTTTTGACACAGGAGATGCAGTTCTTAATGAAGCTGCTCAGATTCTGTGACTGCTGCATATAGAAGAGCTCAGAGAGCTACAGACAAAAATTAATGAAGCCATAGTAGCTCTTCAGGCAATTATTGCTGATCCTAGACCACGGACTAGGGAAAGTTGGAAGATGAACATTTCAAGCTTTCAGCTTCTTAATCTTCTTAGTACAGTTGGGAACCATGTACACTTCTGGCATGCATTTGGAAATCAAATGTCACATTTTTGAGGGAGAAATCCTGGAAAATTGACTGTTATGTAGATTCACCACCATTGCTTTGTTTCTTTTAATAAAGTTTAGGAAAGTGGAAAAAAAAAAGGAAAGTTGTGGTGGTGTTTGTGGAGGTGGTGGGAGTAGGGGATGGGGAATGGCACAGCTGACAGGAGCAGCAGACAATAATTACCTCAATTTTTGCTTCTCTATTTCTTCCAATTTCACATAAAGGTGCTGCTGAGTTCTGAAAAGGATGGGAGAAATGTAGCAGAATAAAGAGACTTTAAAAGCAAAGCAGATGCGTTTTTGATGTGAATCCCACATGCTAAATATGTAGTCCTGGAGTAACTCAAAAGATGATTTATTTTTCTTGTGCTTAATCTCCTAACAACTCAAAACGTTTTATACTTTCACTGGCTCAAAAACTGCACTGCTCAGATCTTCTCTGCCAGGAGCTTCTGTCCCATCACCCTCTTCATGCTAAGGCCAGACTTTCCACAGGTTGTAGCTTCAGCATTTTACCCTCACCAGCACACCAAACATGCATACATACATTTTGTTCAAGAGCCAAGACACTTCCTGTTGGTGGCTTTGGCTCTAGGACTCCCTGTTGATCTGATTAAACCGTTTTTAGAACTCTGCTGTGGCTTGTAACTTCCCTGTCCAGCTCCCTCTCTGTCTCCATAAGTGGGCCTGCAGTCTGGAAGCTCTTCCAACTTTTCCTTCTTCCCTTCAATAAATCTCTTATGCATCTCTTTTCCATCTTGGTATCTGCTTAGCAAATATGAACAGTCACACATATCTGCTTTCATTTTATGGTCATAGTATGTATTTATAGATTAAAGAAGTAGTATATAGAAAGGCTTAATTGTCAATAGGAGATACCACAGTTTAAGCTCCAGCTCTTGATTCCTCATAATCATTCACTGAAGGGATTTTTTTTATTGAATGACTAATATGTACTTGGCACCAGAGCATTTATCTAAGAATAATGAGCTCCAATCAAAGACTCTAAAGTAAGAGAATGGCATGCTCAAATATGTGATATGATAAGATCACTTAATGGCAAATTGGAGAATAACTTTGTGAGTAGCAAGAATAGATCAATGAGGCCAAGCTGGAGGCTTGTACAGACAAGCTGTATGTGTAAAGGTAGTCTTGATCTAGTGAGAAAAGTTGAGGAACTACATAATAACAGGGGAAACAGAGAACACTGGTGATTCAGGAGCTACTTAGTTGGGTCATGGCCTTGTACTATCTTTTTGGAATATAGAGACAAAAGACACATTCCCCTCAGTTTTGAAAAATATTTGATTGACTTCTGCTAAAAAGATGTTTGAGTAAAGAAATGCGAAGTTTGTTCCAGTCCTTGACAACCATAACATAATGGAAAACTAGAAGAAAAATAATCCAAACCTATAAAACAGGAGCAGAGATACAAGTCTAACCCACAGATTCTGATAAACACAACCAGAAGCTCTGCCAAAACAAGGTTACTGAGCAGGATGCAGCTTTCTCCAAGAAGAAGTGTAATACTCCTGGAAGACCTGGCCAATGGTCTTGTACCTACCACAACTAATACTAAAATCATGTGAGAGAAGTAGATAGCACCCTTCTAGGGCAGTTCCCTGTAGCAAAGGGAAATCCTCAGGGGCTGTATCAAGGTAGATTGATGTCCCATGTCCCATGTCATTTTCCATTCCCATGAGTGAAGCAAGGGTGAACAAGGAAGGGGGAGAAACTATTATCAGCTCTTAAGACAAAGTCTTGTAGACTTTGCTGAGAGTTAGACTTCTTCAGCGTAGGAAAAGGATTACAAACTGAGCCATTAACCAAATGTACTTAATTGCCTGTTTTTGCTATTATGAGCTGAGAATGGATTTTACTCTGTGTGTGTGTGTGTGTGTGTGTGTGTGTGTGTGTGTGTGAGAGAGAGAGAGAGAGAGAGAGAGAGAGAGTATTGAGTAAAATCAGGGCTAGGTAGCAGGGATTAAAACAGTGGAAATATTTTCTATTTGTTCTTTAATAGTTATCTAGGAAATCTTTATTCCAATTACAAAATGAAACATTTTACTTGAAGATAAGTAAAAAAATGTAATTTTGAGCTAATTTTGTTGTTGTTATTGTTGTTGTTGTTGTTGGTGGTGGTGGTGGTGATGGGGCTTGAACTCAGGGCCTGGGCACTGTTCCTGAGCTTTTTTGCTCAAAGCTAGTGCTCTATAGCTTTAAGCCAAAGTAACACTTCTGGTGTCCTGGTGATTAAATGGAGATAAGAATTTCCTGCCTGGGCTGGCTTAGAACCATCATCTTCAGATTTTAGCCTCCACAGTAGCTAGGATTACAGACAGTTGCTGCTGGCACCTACCAAATTAGAGCTAATTTATGCCATTATTTATCCATTTCTCATAAGTTAACTCATTGACTTTCTCTCAAAGATTTGTATATTACTCTGTGCATCTCAGTTTTTGTATTTTGTATCTTTTACATTTTGCACATTTTCTGTTATTTTACCTGGTAAATACTTAGGTATGTGTAATCATTAATTTTAAATTCTTCTAACAAAATCCAGTGACAAGTCACACAACACATATTTTCTACTATTGTGTTTATTTGTTTTGTTTTTGTTGCCAGTCCTTGGGCATGGACTCAGGGCCTGAGCACTGTCCCTGGCTTCTTTTTGCTCAAGGCTAGCACTCTACCTCTTGAGCCACAGCGCCACTTCTGGCTTTTTTCTATATATGTGGTGCTGAGGAATTGAACCCAGGGCTTCATGTATATGAGGCGAGCACTTTACCACTAGGCCATATCCCCAGCCCTCTACTATTGTGTTGATGTTCCAGGTAGGTGTGATACCTGTACAATAAAGAGTTGGTATGTTGGGGTGAATGAGGAGAACAGCATCTAAAGGAAGACAAAAAATCTGGGAAACCTACATTTTAGGTTCATGCTTAGAGAAGGTCTGGTGAGAGAGACAAGGAAGGTATGTGGAAGCCCCATGCCTAGCTGATTGGTTCAGAGCATCTTTCTCGGCTGGTTTCGCAGTTGTGGAAAACTTAATTCAAGTATTTCTCCAGGTGCAAAATTTTAGTGAATTTCATCCACTAGACTGGATCCAGGAACATTCTATAATCAGCCCTGTTACTTAAAAACCTCACTTTTATTTGATGTTTCTTGCTTCATACATTCATTGTGGGGGCTTGGTCCAAATCCTATATAAAACATACAAAGAAAACAAGTGGCCTCATTACATAAACTAATCAAGAAGGAAATGAATCCATGCAAACATGGCCTATGCCATCTACAGTCTGTGATAAATAGTAGATCCACGATTATGTTTCTCCTTCAATGTTAACTATAAGATATAAAATCCTTTTTATTAGTGCCAGATGTCTAGAATGCTTATTAAAATGCCATGGTTTATTAAATAACATCATTCTAGACTCACTGAACTAGTGAAGAATAGTTTCTTTGCATTAAATTCAATGTCTAAAGTTATGTATTACTACTTCTATTTCAAATATTGGGACACTAATATATACATACCAAAATTTATATTTAGAAATGGATTTATACATCATCGGTTGAGCTGAAAAATATTCAAACCCACAAAAGTAGATTTTCATATGACTCTTATGTTTCAGCTTTATTAAGATTTTTATAGCACTGAAAACTAAGAATTATATATGGATATATTTATAGCAAACTAGGGAAATAAAAATAGATTTAAATTATGTAATATATTTTCTCTACCCTTTCTAGAAAAATTTCCCTTGGCTTTCATGGCAAATCTGTGATCTATTCCTGTCTTTCCCCACTCTGAACAACTGAGAGCTCCTACAGTCCTTTCTCAATCTGAGTTGGGAAAGGATAGCTTTGGCAATTGGGCAGGAGCCATGATAGAGAATTTCTATAGAAATAAGGTGTTTGTAAACATTTCTGCAAAGGTATACATGAGGAATTTTGGATTTAAGTTCAAAATCAATAATGAGAATTTAGTTGAAACTCCTCTTAACCAAGGCTTCTTAAAACAATTCTTCAATTACATGATATAGACTTTTGAAATATATCCTCTTTCCTCCACACACAGTTTGTCTAACATAAAAGGGTTTCAGGAAAAGTTTGATATTTTTGTTCTTTGTTTTCTATGTAATTCACCTACAGAAAATTCAGACAGCCTTACCTGTCCAAAGTCAGTGTTTAATAATCACAGGCCTTATATTTGCCTAAGGAAACAGCTTTCTAGTGAATATCTGATGATTAACTTTTCCATTCATTGATACTTAGATTTTATTCAGTAGTACTTAAACCAGGGTCACTATTGAATGTGATCTAGTATGTTTTAAACCAGCAGGTAGATTTTCAGTAAAGTAAAAGACAAATTGTATAATCAGTTATGTGTTTGCCTAAGATTTTATTTACTTTGGGATTTGAATCTGCTGCTTTGGATTTAAAAATGGTTTATGTGAGGACACGAGGAACAAATATGCCCTTTGTATTTCAGGAATAGCAGGTGTTCTAACAGCATTGTAGTTTAATCAATGCTATGGTAATTAATGTATTTGTTGACTTGACTGATCATTACATGCCCTAGAGGATATAGTCTTCTGATATATACACACATAGATACACACACACACACACACACACACACACATATATATATCTTCCAAAACAATTAAAGTTCAAATCCTGCACTGTTCTTAAATTAAATACCTAAAATATTTTTATCCCTAGTCTATTGGTGAACCTGGATTCATAATTACTATGGCTTCCTTTAAATGTCTTACAAAATTGATACTTTCTGGGGAAATCTCCAGAAATGAGAAAATTAACT
Organism: Perognathus longimembris pacificus; assembly: GCF_023159225.1. Lineage (NCBI taxonomy): Eukaryota > Metazoa > Chordata > Mammalia > Rodentia > Heteromyidae > Perognathus > Perognathus longimembris. Next base: position 52,542,753 of record NC_063163.1, read on the forward strand.
CTTAAAATTACTTCAAAGGAATTTACTACTAATCAAAACAGAAGTGAAACCACCCACATGTGCTCTATGCCATCTGGAATGTGTGATAAGAGTGCAGAGAAAGTGAAATTCACAGCTAAATGCCATTGGCTCTTGTCTGTAATCCTAGCTACACTCCAGACTGAAATCAGGATTGAGGTTTGAAGCTAGCTCAGATAGAAAAGTCCAGAAGACTCCATCTCCAAAATAACCACCCGAAAAAAGCAGGTAGAGTACTTCTCTAGCAAGACTGAGGCCAAGTTCAAACACCAATACTGGCAAAAATAAAAATAAAAAATGTTAGAATTTAGAATTCAGACTAATTTTGAGATGCTAAGAAAGCTACTAATTTTTGTTTTGTTTTTATAGGTTCTCTCTGACAAAGCAGAGAAAGAGCAGGTAAATCTCTGTGGTCAATTTTGTTTTACTGTTTATTTATGACAGTTGTTTGAGACCCCTGTCTCACCAGTATAAATTTAAGCATGCCATAAGTGTTGATGAATCCCTAATAAGAAGCTGAGGGTTATGGTATGTTGTTAAAATCAGAATATACCCTTCCTCTTGAATGTCATAGAATCGATATACTTAATTTTTCTCTAGTCCATTGTTTTGTGTGTTTATCCCAACTTAGTAATACTAAATACTAAACAGTAAAGAAACACTTTGCATAACCGGTATTTATTTAGAAATGATAGGTGAGGTGAGCATTAAATAAAAGAATAAGGCATGCATAGGAGCAACAATTATTATTTGTGTGGTTCCTGTGTTTGGAAATGGTCTCTATAAATATTTTGCACCTTCAAATTTTGAATTTCTTATTTTAATGACTTTTTAAAATAATGGCTAACAGCTCCTTCAACCACTACTTCTTATCACTCTCCAACATCTGTTATTTAACTCGTGGTATGGACAGTCATAGTAAATACAACTCTCTGAAATCTCACAGGTCCTTACTTCATATGTCCCTTTACACACTTCTACATGAAAAGAAATCACTTTAAAACCATATATATGCACAGTTCTATTGCATGCATTCTGTATATATTAGATTTCTTGGTTGGTTCTTTTTGAAAGTTGCAATTTATTTTTTTCTCTCCCTTTCTCTTTGTCCCTTTCTCTGTGTCTCTCTGTCACTGTTTTTTTTTTCTTCTATTTTTCTGTCTACTCTGTCTCTGTCTCTGTCTCTCTCACTTCATGTGTGCAGGCTTAATTCAGGGTTTTCTGCTCTTGCTTGACTTTCTTGCTTCATGCCTACTGCTCCTGAATCAGTCACTTAGTCCTGGTTAATTGATTGCTCTGGTATCACTGTATTTATGATACTATAACTATTATTTTGCTAAATAATGTCCCCAAGTGTAAGATCAGTGGTATTAACAATTTTGTTATTGCATATTGCTATTTTACCCTTAGATACTTTTGTTCATATTATCTCACAGTGTCTGATACATTAAGTTTTCTCATGGTTATGTATATATAGAAGAAAATATATTATATACCTGATTTGGTTGCAGGCAGCCATAGTGATCTGGAAACATATCACTACAGAGAAAGGGGACTGTTTTTAGTCTGCTGCTCTAAGCTCCTAGGAAAATGTGCAAGTTGACCTTTACATTGGACCACCAGGCAAAGGTACTTGCTAGACTCTGGTCATGAAACATCTCTAGGTAATGTGCTGGATTCTACCAATTTCCTCCCTTAACTCACCAAACAGAATTTGTTCCTACTGTTCTGTGAAATGCTTGCAGCATCAGTGTGCATAATGTTGTCCATGCCCAGATTTCTATTTGGGACATCCAACTGTATTTGACCTTCAGCCACCTGATAATTAAGAGGAAAACAAGCAGAGCTCTCTTTGAAAACTGTATGGATGTGCCCAAATCATACATTATACCACAGGTAGAACACCTTGTGCTTACTGAAATTCCAACCTGAATTCAAGGAGTTGATAACTTCTTTGGCATCAGTAAAGAATGTACTTCACTCTAGAAATGACCAAATGAAGGTCTTACACAATATGAAGCTCTCAAAGTATTTTACCTGAAGATTTGATAACTAGAATGGCATAACATTTCCTTCATATCAAAGGCATAACCAACTTATTATAGCAAAAGAACATTTTTGCATCATATAAAAGCTTCAGTAGAAGAATTGCCAGTTACTAGTGGCTCATGCCTATAATCCAAGCTACTCAGAAGACTGAGATCTGAGGATTACTAGCCCAGGCAAGAAGGCTCTTCTCTCCAATCCACCCACAAAAGCCAGAAACAGAGTTGTGGTTCAAATTGTAGAGTTCCAGCCTTGAATGAAATAAGTAAGCAGCAATGCCCAGGCTCTGAGTTTAAGCCTCAGAACTGGAAAACACACACACACACACACACACACACACACACACACACACACACACACACACGCACCAGTAGCAAAAGAAAAACGACAGCTTATATCTGGCCAGAAAGGAAGAATATTTTTCTAGCCAACTAAATAAATCTGCAAGAGAAATGCCAGCCATGTAGGCTCTGGCATGCTGTGAGTTCTAGTTTGAATATGGAGTTCATCTCCCAGTGTGGAGGTAGCATGCACTGAGAGTTCTGTCTTCTAGGGACTAAATTTTCTAGTTGCTTTTAGATATTTTTTCATTTGAGCAGGGAGAAAATACTGACTAGGTAAATAAGCCAGTAAAAACTAGAAAGGAGTCAAATCAATTTTCAAATACATATTTATGGAAAGTGCTCTGGGAGTAGGAAATATTGGTAAAGGTTATTTGAGAGTAATTTTTCTGCATATGTATATAAGAGGGATTTCTACATGCCAAATATAAAACATCCCTAACTTTGAGCTTTAAAATTATAGTAATTCTCTCCTTTCAAATTCATCTTTCAAATGAAGTGATTACTAATTTAATTTTTGTTTTTGTTTCTGCTCCTAGGGCTTGAACTCAGGGCCTAGGCACTGTTCCTAACCTTTTTTATTGTTGTTCGAGGCTAACAGTCTACCACTTGAGCTACAGCTTCACTTCTGGCCTTTTGGTGGTTAATTGGAGATAAAAGTTTCATGGACGTTCCTGCTCAGGCTGGTTTCAAACCATGATCATCAGATCTCAACCTCCTGAGTAGCTAGGATTACAGGCAAGAGCTACTGGCATCAGCTATGAATTAAAAATATTGAGGGTCATTTTTCTTCTACTTTTCTATACTGTGAACTCAGCTCCATTTCTTTCTTTTTCTTTCTGTAGTTAGTCATGGGGCTTGAATGCAGGGACTGGACTCTGTCCCTGAGCTCTTTTTTTGCTCAAGGCTAGCACTCTTCTACTTTAAGCCACACACAGCTTTACTTCCTGTTTGTTGGTGCTTAATTGGAGTCAGGAAGGAGTCTCACAGACTTTCCTGCTTGGGCTGGCTTTAAACTGCAATCCTTAGATCTCAGCCTCCTGAGTAGCTAATATTATAGGTATGAGCCACCAGCACCTAGCTAAGGTTCCTCCTTTTCTAATTTATTTCCCATTCATTGCTTTTTGCTAGATGTGCTTCCCAAGATTTCTCTCTCTGCATGTTTTACTAGAAATGCATATAGTTGTCAAACTGAAGAGGCCACTCAAAGTGTAAAGATGTAAGTTGGACCCTTATATAGGAAACAAGTGTGGCTATGACATGAACCCGCCATTGATCAATGGAAGGTGGCTTCTGATGATTCTGTCTATGCTAAAACTCCGGCTCCATGTTGTATTCTGCTCTTGTTCATTGACTAGAACCCAGTGTAAGGGAGTTCAAGCAGAAAAGCATAGACAATAAAGTGTCTGTAGGCCAGTCATTTATTGCTTTTACTAATAGAGGACTTGATTAAACTATGTTCTTTTCTGAGCTGTTGAAACTATCCACTGGGACCTAAAAATCTTGGGTTTGTGATGGAAGAAAGACCTACTTAGCACATTGGAGTAATTATTGCAACTATGCCTATTATGAAGTGGCCTCTGTTAGAAATAGAAATGAATAACCTAATGATTGTGGACAAAAAAATTCACGGTGGCATATACCTTTTGTATTCTGCTAGCATTTAAGTCTAGTTACAAGTGTCTGCACTCAGGAGATTTGCAATTCTCTTTGTTCACTGCAGCTTGATAACAGAACTTCAGTTTATTTCATTAAGTGTTTGTTAAACATCCACCACACCCCTAACACAGTGCAAGGCACTATTAATACAGGACAAATAAGATGAACATTATCTTTTTTTCAAGAAGTCTCTCCCACTTTACATGTTCTCTCAGATCTCTTCGGTGACAATAAAGCTTTTCAGTAAATGCTTTGTTATCTTAGTGAAATTTACCATAGTTTGGTAAGATTTTGAAATTATGGTTTCCTTTAAGTTACCACCCTGTGACAATAAACCCACATGAGGCAAAGGAAAGCACCAGACTGTGCCAAGAAAAGCTTGACTTTGACTTTAATGATGTGCAAATCTCTATCATGAAGAAAAGTAGCACATGAAGATTATTAGCTTTTTAAAACTAATTAACATACAGTTTTCCCTGGTGCATTTGAGCTGTGCCAGTCCCTTGTCTTGAGTACTTAGTTATCGCCTTCTTGAGCTGCCAACTTAAATGCAGATAAGAAAAAAGAACGTTTCCTGTTCACCATTCTTAACTCCTGAATTGGAATTCTTGGTCCTGTCCTGAGAAAAATTTTCCAAATACAGAAGAGCCCCTTGGGGAGCAGGAAGTAGCCCAGTTAGCAAATATGGTATTTATGCTTTGCCTTACAACTTCCAATAGCTTTTGCATTGTTGTTCCCACTGCTTGTCCCTAACTCTTAGCATGGCTATCTCTTTCCCATGAAACCGAAATTCCACTGACCTTAAAAAGCCTCTTATGCACACCTTGAGGACATAGAGTCCTTCCCCAGATAGTTTATGACTAAATGAACCCAGAGTAACTGTATTACTTTATGTACCATGCAGAAAGATATGTGCAACAAGAATCTCATTGTTTATATCCAGTTGCTTTGTGGTCCTCTTGACCTACTGCTGAATAACCAAGTTTGAGAAGGCTAAGTCTGGGATAGAAGAAGATAGACCACTAACATTATATGTACATATATATGTATATGTGCGTATATAAATTATATATGTATATCCTCAAATCACCTTTATAATATATGAGGTATTATCTTCAATACATATGCACAAACACTAAGGGTGAAAGAAGTCAAATTGCTCATCAAGTGTCTAAGTTGAAATTTGAATCTTCTTCTATTTGATTTCTAACACTATGTACTTATTGTTTCTAATTATGCTGAGAATTGAACTTAGAGCCTGGAGCCTGTTGGCAAGTGCTTCATCACTTAAACATGCCCTTCCCTAATCCATTTTACTTTATTTTTCAGCAGGGTATCTCACTTTCATCTGGGACTAGCCTCAGGCCACAATCCTCCCAACTTCACCTTGAATTTAGCTGGTATTACAGGTTGTGCCACCATGCTCTGTTGATCATATATTTTTTACTCCAAGGAATATGGTGCAGGGTTACTAGTTTCTACTGATGTCTTTTCACAAACTTCTACTACTATAATTTATGTATTTATTGAGTAAATGCTGTCATTCATTACATGGAATGCAAATAAGGAAAAGGCAACATATTTTCTCATAGTGAACAGATATAGAGAATAAAGAAAATGAATGCATAGAAAGATAAACACACAGGTATTTTCTATTATATTTTTGTTATTTAGTGTGAATGTGACAGAAATATAGACAGGTGCCTTAAAAATCAAGGGAACATTATTTTTTGCAATGATGGAACCATACTAAAAGCAATGCGAAAAGTTAGATCTTACAGTTACTTCCAGAAGGAATCTAAAGCAGAGCAGACTCTAAATTTGGACAAATTGGTACCCGATTTCCTTCTCCTGTGAAATTCTGGAAGACAAGGTCAGTTCTTCCACAAGACAAGAGACCTTGAAAAGATTTAATCAGACCAGAAAGCAGAAAAGTAGAAAGCAATACTTGGCAGGTAATTTGTTAGCCACAGAGAGAGAACATTATCTTGTTAAAATAAGCTTTCCTTATATAATCATTAATTTCTTCAGTGACAAACACTGGAGCATCAATTTGTTTTGTTGTTCAGAGACATTTATTGCAAATTATTAACCTTCGCAGAAAAATATCCTTTCAGACCTCATTCTTGTTTCATGAACTGAAAGGAAAAATAAAAATTTCTATTCAATGACAACATGATTTTATTTTGTTTAATGTCTAAAAAATATATCTCTATACTTTTTTTTTGGCCAGTCCTGGGCCTTGGACTCAGGGCCTGAGCACTGTCCCTGGCTTCTTCCCGCTCAAGGCTAGCACTCTGCCACTTGAGCCACAGCGCCGCTTCTGGCCGTTTTCTGTATATGTGGTGCTGGGGAATCGAACCTAGGGCCTTGTGTATCCGAGGCAGGCACTCTTGCCACTAGGCTATATCCCCAGCCCCATCTCTATACTTTTTTTGCAACTTGATTTGTTAAACAACATAAATTTAAGCTTAAGAATGAAGAAATCTCATTTTTAGATTCTATTGTAAACTCACAGTTTATAAATAGATTTGAGATTTGTCAGTGTGTATTTTTATCTTTCTTGAAACAAAATCTCTAAAAAGTGTATTAAAGAAATACAAGAAATGAAAGGTAGCATGATTTTTGCTTTTGAAATTGCATTTTCCATCTGACCTATACCAAAACAATGTTACCTCTTCCTTTGCTAAAAATTTAATTTTATAGAAAAATAACACAAACATTAATTTAATTTTAATAATGTTTAATAATACTTAAATAAATTTAATAATGTTCATTTTAGCCCAAATCTCTAAAATTAAAATTACTAAAGTATTTCATTTTTTTAATGTTTAATATTCAAAATCTGGGTACTTTATACTTATAGAACATTTCAATCCAGACCATAACTTCTAATTCCCAATAGGTACACATGATGAGGGTCTACTATTTGGTATGGTCCTTGTGGAGACAAACATTGAATGAATAATTCCAGTACCATCTTGGCTTGGCTATTGAATATTATGTGTCAGGAGTGTGGGATATCCTTTTGATTTAAAATACTTATATTGATTATTGATTTTCTTTTGTGTGTGTGCTTTTAAATTTTTTACTGTTACTATAAAGGTGATGTACAGAGGGTTGTTGTTTTTGGTGGTATTAATGTTTGAACTTGGGATCTCGCACTTTCAGGGCAGATGTTCTAGCATTTAAGCCATTACCTCCAGTCCACTGTATGAATTTTGTACCTTCACTTTTCCAGTAGAGGAAGAAAAGGCCGTGTGAAGTTAGTAACCATGCCTGATAAACTGTGAGGAATAAAAATGACTTATTTTGGGGGGTCATATATGGTATTTTGAACTCAGGGCCTTGCACTTATAGAAAAGCATTCTAAGGCCAGGCTAATGGTCTACTAATTTGAACCACATTGCCATTTCCATCTTTTGGGTAGTTAATTGGAGATAAGAATCTCATAGACTTTCCTGCCAGGGCTGGCCTTGAACCACAATCCTCAGATCTCAGCCTCCAGAGTAGCTAGGATTATAGGCATGAGTCATCAATGCCTGGTTCTTGTATTTCACTGTTTGTTTTTACTGCTTATTTTCAATATAGAGTCTTGTTCCCTCTGGAATAACAGTTGTATACTACTGCACCCAGCCCGTTTGCTTCCTCCATAGCTTTGGAGTCTCAAAAGTTTTTATGGCTAAGCACTAACCTCTAATAGTGATTTCCAGATCTCCAACTGCATCTAAACATGCAGTAGTATACTGATAAATTTTGTGTCATATTGTTTAAAAATGTAAAAACAAAATCTCAAGGTAATAGGATAATATATAAGGATCCTTTCATCCCTTGCCACAATCCCCCAGTTCTTCCTCAACTATCCTCATTCTCCTATTTTCCAGGGAAACACTCAAACTATGACAGGTGTGTATATATGATATAACACTTCCTTTCTTATACAAAGGATGTACCTCCTCTGTCAGCCTGGGTAATAAGTTTTGTTGAAGAAGTTTCTGTATGTTTCAAAGAGTTTTCATACTACTAATTATTATAGTTTCTGAGATCCCTTTGAACCTTAAAACCCTTAGATTTCAGAGTATTATTTTATTGCCTGATAGATTTCTCCACCATATTATTGGTCTTTATCTGATATGAAATTCTCAGAATTACTGATTATTTTCCTAGATTTATTAAAAGCCATCCTGCCTATCTCTGTAATCCAGAATATTATCGTTATATTTCACATTTGTTAATACAAAACTGAAAAGCATTATTCTTTTGGAGGCAGAATATATGGTCATTAAAGACAGAGAGGCCTGTGTTTGAGTCTAAAACAAGGATTTGATCTAAGCCCTTGTCATCCAGGGCAAGTCACTGATCTGTTTAGTCTCATTTTCCTCAGCTGTGAATATGAGTAACAACTTTCCTACTTGGCATAATTGTTACTCAGATGATAAGAGATAATATATAGAAAGTCCTAAGTATGATGCCTGTTCATGGTCAATACATGTAGCTATCACTTTTATTACTACTAATATCAATTAGTTCTAGATGAAGTTCATGTAATCATCTCCAGCTATAACTTGTATTTACTGAGTAGCCAAAATGTGCATAATAAAGTAATTTAATGGTGAATTCAAGTCTGTATACTGAGAATAAAGGGAAGTCTATGGGGTTCTAAATGTTAATATATTAAAGCTCATTTTTATGTATAATCTTGGGTAAGTCACAATCTAGTTAATCAAATATAATATCTGAAAGATGTTTTGTTATAATATGAGTCGTGCTGTGACTCCTTAATACAATATATATTCCACAAAATTTTATAATAAATGAATACATTCCATTTACTCTTCTGAGAGCAAATTTGTAAATGTTAAAAGCAGTTATAATTTCAAAAAACCACTCTTTCCTCAAGTGTAATAAATGAAGTAAAAATGAAAATAATTTCTGATTAAATGAATTTAATATATAACATTTCTACATTAGAAAATATAATGAAGTGTCCTGACGCTTACAGTGAATAGTTTGGAATTTAAAAGAAGTAAAAATATGAAAAAATATTTGGTGAAACTGTTAGAGGTAAATGAGGTAATTGAGATAAGAGTGGCATTAGAATAAAATTAAAGTTGGTATAAGTAATAATGATGACTTGTAACCCTTTAATGAAAAGCAGAAAATACCCTTCATCAAAATAAAGGTTAGATGTTGAAGCCGTCACCTATGGCCCATGCCTGCAATCCTAGATAATCAGGAGGGTGAGATCTGAGGATTTCGGTTCAAGGCCAGCCCAGGCAGGGAAGTCTGTGAGACTCTTTTTTTTTTTTTTTTTTTTGGCCAGTCTTGGGCCTTGGACTCAGGGCCTGAGCACTGTCCCTGGCTTCTTCCCGCTCAAGGCTAGCACTCTGCCACTTGAGCCACAGTGCCGCTTCTGGCCGTTTTCTGTATATGTGGTGCTGGGGAATCGAATCTAGGGCCTCGTGTATCCGAGGCTGGCACTCTTGCCACTAGGCTATATCCCCAGCCCTGTGAGACCCTTATCTCCAATTAACTACCAAAACCCTGAAGTGTGATTGGGGTACAACCGGAGAGTGCTTACCTTGAACATGAAAGCTTAAGGACAGCACCCAGGCCCTCAGTACAAACCCCAGGACTGGCGCACACACAGACACAGACACACAAAGACACAGAGACACACAGACACACACATACATACACACACACACACACACACACACACACACAGGATTACATATTAAGATGGATTGTCAAATGTCATCTTGAAAATGAGAACATTTTATACCCATGCAGAATAGTAGAACTTTTCTTCATGTGTGCTGTTGCAAAAATTAATTCCATAACTTACAACATGAACTGGGTAGGAACAAAGTATCACCAAAAAGTATCTCCTTCTTGAGATCCTATAAATTATTATTTAATTTATTTAAAGACAGTAGAGACCATAAACAACACAAACTTGAGACTAGATTAGTAAAAGGAAACAGTACTATTTGAAGCTACAGAGAAACTGAATAACTGGTCTATGGGAATAGTATTGAAAATCTTAGATAACTCAAAAATAAATAAATGGTTAGATAGAGATTGCCAGATTCCACATTTGAAAATAATGTCAAAATTAAAAAGCAGTATTGTGGCACCCACTGATATAAGAGCATAAATGCAGAGAAGAAATGAATACATGAAGAAACTGGAGATATAAATTTGTCCATACAGGTTATGAAGTAAGCCAAGCACTCCTGGCTCATACCTGTCATCCTCAGGAGGCTAAGATCTGAGGATCATGATTCGAATCCAGCCCAGGCAGGAAAATATGTAAGACTCATCCAATAAACTACTCAGAAAAAGTCGGAAGTGGCGCACTGTGACTCAAGTGGTAGAGCACTAGCCTTGAGCAAAAGAAGCTCATGGACAACACCCAGACCCTGAGTTCAAGCCCCAGGCCCCCCTCCCCCCGCCGCCACACACACATACAAAAGAGTTATGAAGCATTAAAAGTCTTATCTGCCTGAGTATGATTGACTAGTGTCTGACCTACTATCTATCATATACAAATCTAACCCCTCCTGGTTGACTGAACATTGACTGATTCATCAAAAGGAAATCATCACTGCTGTCAACAGGCTTACTGACAAAGAATTCATTATTTGCCATGGACTACTTTTGCTAGAAATCTAAATGAGAAGATACCAGAAAGGTTGTAAATAAAAAGACATAATTAATAAAATCTGAAGTTAAAAATACATGCATATATGATGCATTTATTTGAATAATTACATATGAAGAACCCTCATCATAGGCGTAAGATTGCTAAGTGGATGTGTGAGACCATGGATAGTATCAAACCTTATACAGATAATTTTTGTCATATTTACCTATGATACACTTAAATTAATAAATTTAAAACAAAATGTAATTAATAGCTTAGATACAGTAAAAACTGATCATTTTTAATAATAAAATAAGAACAATTAGAATGGTAAACTCTAATACAGCCACATGAATTTGACTTCTTTCTCAAAAGGTCAATACAAATATTCATGTCAATATTGATATTTTTTTAGGCTGTGATTGAGTGTGGGTAGTTAAAATTTCCCAAGGTGAAACTTTAGATAAGGAGAAACTGCTATCTGATGGTGTTTCTTTTCACTGAGCTCGTGCATAAAATGAGAGCACAATTTTTGTTCATCCTTTGAGAATTTTAATGAAGGTTTAAAAGCCTTCTGGTGTCTATTCTTAGCTCCAAATTTCTCATAAAAAGTCAACCTGTCATTTTATAACAACCAGCAGTTCAAATTAACAAACTTTCAAACATGGATAGGGTATTAATGCACCTTAGACATCTATTTTGCAATTGTGGAAGCAAATCACATTCTCTACTGGAAATTCACCAAAGGCAAGCTTGTCAGACTGAATCTATTTTAAGAAACATTGCAAGATTTCTCAGAGGTACAATTGCACTTTCTAATAAGGAACTAGATGAATATGGACTTCTACATTTAAAAATACACTTGTATCATTATTCCTTATGGCTTTTTAAAAGGAAAAATTCCCTAGCTCCCCCTCACCTACAGGATGAAATTCAGAAATTTTGTGTTAATGGTGTTAGAGAGCCCACCTGCCATTCACCTTCCCTAAATCCCTTCACCGGCTACTTGTTCTTTCTCACAGTTATTACCAAGGGCAGACAAAAAGTTCCTGGGCTTGACATTGCATACCTACTTTGTCATTCAAAATTATTTATTTTTTAGGATTATGTTATTCTTAAATCCAAATAGAGAAGATTTGATGCCGTACCATACATGCCATGTTTTGTACTGACCCTGGTGTTCAGTGCATTTGCTTTTCTCCTCATTGGTCTCACTGTCCTTGAGACCAGTCTGAATTCCTTCTCTGTAATACTTTCTCCAGAGAGCCCAGCTAGAAATTGCTATTCTTTTATAGATGAAGAAATTTTGGGGCCAGAGATACATGAAGTAGCTCAAAGCTTACTGTTAAGCAGAACAGCCCAAATTCCAGTTTAAGTTGTCTTGTTCTACAGTCATTGTGCTTTTGCATATTGAAAAAATGATGAAAGAGGTAACATCAATCAAGATGCTTTTTACTCATAAATGTGTGTGTGTGTGTGTGTGTGTGTGTGTGTGTGTGTGTGTACTGAGGCTTAAACTCAAGGCCTGGGTGCTGTCCCTTAGTTTTTTGGATCAGGGCTAGCCTTCTACCCCTTGAGTCACAGCTCCATTTCAAGATTTTTGATGGTTAATTGAAGATAAGAGTCTCACAGATGTTACTGCCTCACAAACACCTGTTGAATGCTAACTCCTTTGTACAACTACTTAATGATTATAAAAATATGATTTTAAAAATCAACTCTGTAATTCACAGACTATACAACTCACCCATTTAAAATGTACAAGTCAGTAATTTTGCTATATTCACAGAACATTTTACTCACCCCCAAAAAATAAATCACTCACTATTAGCAAATCAATCCCCATTTCCCCCTTAATCTTACTTCCAAGTTTCTTACTGCAGTATACTTTGCAGTTTCTGTGTATTTTCATATTCAGGAAATTTCATATAAATAGATCATAACAGTGTGTAGTCAATGATATTCTCAGAATTCTCTCACACTGTGGCATATATCAGTACTGTATTTCTTTATATTGATGAATAATATTCCCTTTATTACTGTCAGCTTACCCAATTTAAGGACATTTTAATTGTTCCCCCTCTAGGTTATTATAAATAATGCTACTTTGAAAACTCAAGTACAAAATTTTGTGAGCATGTTTTTAAAAAAATTCTTGTGGATATACCCTATCAATGCTGAATAATTTTATGCTTAACATTTTGATGAAGGATAAAACTATTTTCCATCATTACTGAACCAATTTAAATTTCCACCAGCAATGTATGTGGGATTCAATACTTTATTATTATCCTTTTATACTGTGATTTCAGAGGGTATGAAATTGTATTACACTTTAGTCTTGATTTATATTTTTCTAATACTGATGATTTTTTCACATGATTATTTTGGCCATTTGTCTACCTTTCTTGAAGATATGTTTCTTTAAATCCTTTAAAATTTTATTTTATTTCTTTAAATCCTTTTGATGAACTATTTTGAAGGGGAGCTATATTATTAATTAATTAATTCTGGGACTGGGGCTGGGGCTCAAACTCAGGGCCTGAGCACCAGACCTGACCTTTTTATTTCAAGGCTAGTTTGAGCCACAGCTCCACTTCTGAATTTTTTTTAATTGGTTAATTGAAAATAAGAGTCTCATGAACTTTCATGTCTGGACTGGCTTTAAACTGTAATATTTAGGTCTCAGCCTCTTGAGTAGCTAAAATCACAAGCATGAACCACTAACATGTGGCTTAAAGAATGGATTTATATTTTTTAATGTTGAGGTATAACAGTTCTTAGTCTTCTATAAGGTTCCCTATCAGAGATATGATTTACTATTATTTTCTCCATTTTTGAAATGATTTTTCACTTTCTTGATAATGTTCTGGGGTATAGATTTTAAAATGTGATGCATTCCAACTTATCTGGATCTTTTATGTCCAGTTTTTGACATTGTGTCTAGGAATTTTAAAGTCATGAAGATTAACTCCCTCTGAGTTTTTCTTCTAAGAGTCTTGTCATTTTATCATTCACATTTATATGTGTGATCCTCTTGGAAATAATTATTGTGTGTGGTCTCATCTGTTCCTCATCTTGTCTGTCTACTAAACTTTTCTTCATCCTTAGTATCTACTTTGTCTAGTTATTGAGACTTGACCTTTAGCATATTATGTGGTCTTTTAAAATGTTTTCCTCTTCCTACAATATCATAACCTAGTTTAATGGCAATTGGTCTGCTTTTTCTTTTCTTTCTAATTCTCCCATTCTGTTTTTGCAGATAGCTGGTACCATGCCAAAAACACAGTCAACACTATGGACATTTATTCATTGATTTGAATTAATGAAAACAGCCTTGGAGGAAATACAGGGCTTATAACCAAATTCAGGAACATAGTAAAAAAATCCATCATTTCTTAAATATGAAGGTTATTATAAATGAAAACTGCAACCCACAGTAAAAACATTATTATTTTCTCATTCCTCTGACAAATATCCTGTAGCGTTATCATCACTGTAGCACTCTGAAGAACAGCTAGTGAAATTTTTATAGGTCAGTAAAATATTTTGTGAGTAAATGCATTTTTCTTATGTATCACACAGACCATGTTAGTTAGAATATTTTTAAAAATCAACTTTGTTAAAGGCTATTATTTGCTTAGTTTTATGGCTTATTTAAAGAAGATTATGGATATTTTATTTGGCAGTCCGAAGTTACTTTGAACATACATTCTTTGGGTCTTATATTTTAAAGACTATTGACTTATAAAAGTGCTTATTAAACTAATATTACACACAGTCATCTGAAATCAAGGCCTGCAGAATGATACAATTAACGACAGAAAACAAAAATGAAACAAGAAAGAAATATTGATCCAAGGCCTATTCTAACAAATTAAATAGAACATGTTTCTTCTGACAATAAGAAAGACACTGGAAAAAGGTATAACAGCCAGGGTAGATATGGCCGCTGCCTCTTCTCTGACCTCTTTATGCTTTTATTCTGGAGAATGGTGCTTAATTCCATGACAGGAGGATTCTATGCTAGAGAATTTTCTAAATCTAATTTAAAGAGTTTCAGAAATCGATTGACACTGAGGGGCATCTTGGTTGGTTCTATATTTTAGCTATGGTAAATAATACTACAATGAACAAGGTTGTACTGGTAGTTTTAGTATGGCCTTGTTAGTGATCCTTTGGGTAAATGCCCCGAAGTGGGGTTGCTGGGTCATAGGGGAGCTCTATGTTTAGCCTTTTGAGGAATCTTCATACTGCTTTCCAGAGTGGTTGAACAGTTTACACTTTCACCAACAGTATAGTAGCATTGATGAATGGATGAAGAAATTGTGGTATATATGTACAATTGAATTCTATGTTTCGATAAGCATTGTCCCGTTCATAAGGGAATGGAAAGACTTGGAAAAAAACACACCATACTAAGCGAAGTGAGACAGACCCAAAGAAACATAGATTCTATAGTTTCCTTTACTGATAATAATTAGTATATGTATAGGATAGTCTTAGCAGATGATCACAACAGCTATGTACATATGATCATATGAGATGATGCTAAGCAAAATGAACTCCAAGATATAGAAACAAGTGGTTTATCATTGATGTTGTTATTTTTCAACCTACTCCATGTAATTATTTCTTTTTTCTTTTGTTTATCTTCCCTATATTTTAGTCCCTGTTGTCACTGTATTTGATTTTAGTGTCCTGGATATTGTATATACATTTATCTGAATTAGGGATGGGAATGGAAACATCAAAATGGTCATACAAAGGATAAAAGGCAAACCAATGCAACAGCAGTACTTATAAGACAATATGTCGTAAATTAACTGTACAACTCAGGGGGGTGATTAGGGAGGAGGGAAGGTAGGAGGAAAATGAGGGACGTGGTAACAACTTTGACAAGAAATGTACCCACTACCTTACGTATGTAACTGTAACCCCTCTGTACATCACCTTGAAAATAATTTTTTTTAAAAAACAATAAAAAGAAATCTATTGATATAAGTTATTTCTAATAATTTAAAATTTTAGCCCAATATTGCAAAGAATGCAAGTATTTTGAAGTCAGAAATGGTGCCATAAAATAGGTAAAGTCATGTATTGCATTTTGTAGGGCTGGTAGATTAAAGAGCTTCTTTCTGAAAACCTCTTTCAGGGTAAAAGTTAGCAATGAAATTTTAATAGACTATCTGGGATTGAAGAGGTATGGTTAGGAAGAAATATCAAATTTCTGGAAGTTACCAAAAAAGATAACTACATTCTTCCTTTAGAAGCTGAAAAATGTCCTGACAAAGGTCAAGGCTTGTTAAGGGTAAGATATGCCACTTCCTCATAGTCTGTTGTTGGACAGAGACTGTCAAGGTTCTTGACTGAGGACTGGAACATCCCGTTCCACTCCAGAAAAAGATGAGTTCAGGGCAGTTTGTGATTCCATGATGCCATACTGTTTGTGAAGGGAGCTTATAAATAGTCTCATCACCAGTGCAGTCTCGTGGTTTTAGCCATCCCTCACAAGGGTCCCCTTTATTAGGGAAGGTTCTTCTCCACCACAGAGAGGGAAGAAGGGCAGGAATTCTGGGGGAGGCCTGCAGGTGACGAGGCAAATGACAACCACCTCTTCCTTACCAGAATATTTGATGATGGGAGATGAAACCCAGAAGTTAAAGAAGCTTAGAGCATTGGCCTTTGGATGGACATGCATTCAGCATCCTAACTCTAATTCTTTTGGAATGTTAGTCTGATCAGGCCTGCTGCCCCCATTGTATACGGTCAGCCTCTTTGCTCACAACAAGCTTTTGGAAGAAAGGAGTTTGCAGTACATGCTTGTCTCTTCTTCCTGATCTACTTCCATTTATGTAACCATTAAGGACAGCATTATTGGTGTCCTCCATGACACCAATAAAAAGGAGGTGGCAGACAATCCTAGAAGAATTTCAATAAATCACCTGACAACAACCTATCCTAGTCATATATCAGAAGTGTAATCCTATCACGAAGAGGCACACACAGCTATTGATTTTTATTAAGCTTGCATTAAGCACTTAGCAGAAGACAGCAATAAATTAGTAATCACTTCAGTGTTTAAGTTCAACCAAAATGTACTTTAGAGGAATTCTGCTGTGCTGTACCAAACATCACTGTGTGCTGAATAACAAGAGCAAGGAAGGGAGAAGAAATAGGATGCTAACTGCAAAAGACAGAAAGAAGCTGGCAAAAGCAGTTCTCTAAAGGTTGTGTATAACATAATGGGAAGTTGAAATTTCAGTGTCTTCCTTTCTTGGTAAGGTATTTGCACTTCCAGTTAAGACTGGCCAATATAAATGATTAAGTCTTATTACCAGAAGGGTGTTAGTATGTCCTGACCTACCCTGTTCTGGAAGGAATTTGACTCTATTTAGTCAGGAAGGTATTATGCTAACTTTTACTGTCTATACCCAAGTTCTGAACATAGCACGCAGAATAAAGAGGAATAGAATTTCATATTCAAGGTTTTTATCTTCCAGTAGAGGAAAAAATAGTAAAATAATTACCTATCCTACCATCTTCTCTGTAGACTATAATTCATGGCACAAATTGTCACTGAACAAAAGCATTACATTGCATAATGGCAAGGAGAAAACTTGCGACCTCTCTTCTCTCATTTCATAATTTAAGGGTCATAGGATCATTTCTTTATTTCTTTGTAAAGTCCTTTGTATTCATTTGTAAAGTCTTTGTAACAATGCCTGACATATAGTGATACATAAATTATGTCTAAAAAGGTCTCTCATTTGGATGACGAATAGAATAAAGTTTTGGTTTTGTAGAGCTTTCGTTCTAGAAAGAAAACTGGTGAAAATAATTTCAAAAAATCATTTAAATTGAGAAAATGGCTATTGTAGAAACATCAAACCAAAGAGAGACAGACAGAATGAGTGAGAGGGCTGTTTGCTACCAGAGGATAGTCAAAGAAGGCTTCCTAGACACAGGAATATCCAAGCAGAAATTTGAAAAATCCACAAATCTGGGTAACGGCAGCATTCCAAGCAGAGAGAACTGTATTGGAAAAAGACCTCATCAAGTAATGGTGGGCTTGAATTTTTTGATGAGGAGCAAAAGTAGTCAGAAGGGACTAAGGTGGATGATGAGAGTGAAAATGAGCTTAGGTCACATAAGCCAGCCCAGGTTGTCTCCAGGAAATAGCTTAGCTCTTACATTTTTTACTGTGTAATAATGTGCCTTGTTCCTAAGTTTTATGTGGTCATACATTCTTCTAACAATGTAAATATATGATTTAAATACAGGAGTTTAAATTTTAAAATACAGGAAGAGGTAGAAGTAACTCAATTGTTCATCAATAGACTTCACTGTTCATCAATGAATGAACAATACATGAAACATTATTCAGCTTTAAAAAGGAAGGGGATTCCAACATATGCTACAATGTGGGTCCACTTTGGGGATGTGTTGTTTAGTGAAGTAAGCCAGTAATGAAAAGATAAACAACATGTGATTCTACTTATATGAGGTAAAGGGGCATGGTGACAGACATGATGTGGACTTGAAAGAGTAGTCCTATCACAGACAGGAATCAGGATATTTGTTGCCAAGGACTGGGAAAAGGAGACTAGGGAATTAGTGTCTAAAGACTAACAGATTAAGGTTTATAAGCTGATGTTTTTATGAGGATTGGACATACAACAATGTTAATACCATTAACATTACTGAACTGTATGATTCTAAAGAGTTGAGATGCTGGATTCTGGTGGCTCACACTTGTTATCCTAGCTACTCAGGAGGCTCAGATCTGAGAAATGAGATTTAAAATCTTTCTAGGAAGACAAATCCAAGAGATTGTTATCTCCAGCAAAAAGCAGAAAGTAGAGGTGTGGCTGAAGTGGTAGAGTGCCAGCCTTGAGCGAAAGAACTAAGTGAGAGCATGAGGCTCTGAGTTGATTCTTCATTATTGACACACATAAAAAGTTGAGATGGCCAACTTTATGTTGTTAAATTACATATGTAAGGGAATGTATCTACTGTGTGTAATTTATCCACAAGTAACATTTTAAAAAATAAAGTAGTTGCATGGATTCATCTGTATACCATTTAATATGCCAGAGCATGGAAAGACATACCCTGCTCTCTGAGCATACATCTCACAGACTAAAACCCCAGACTGGGCAACCGGTGACAATTTCTATTCTTCAAGGTGGTGCTTGTCGTTCACTGGGATTTGAAAATAGAAATGTATCAATCAGTTGATTGAAGTGCACTACTAAAGTTATTTTCAAATCAAGATTCTGTGATACGAGGGGTAAGATTATGGGGCATTTACCTTTTGTAGCTTTGATGGTTTCCTAACAATAGGTTTATCCCTTGTTCATACCTCCAATTGCTCTGCACAAGGAAATCTTCCACTCAAGTATTTAAGGCAATGTTCTAGCTCCTGACCCAAGCTTTTCTAAATAGTAATGGCTGCGATTTGAGCATTAATGGAGAAAAAAATAAGGCTCATTCATGCTCAGAAATAAGGATGCTGAAGACAAAGGGATATTTATAGTCTGCTTGCTTAAAAAAAAAAACTAACACAGAAAGCATAATTTCCATCTGAAGTGATACAGTCAAGAAGTACTTTTCACCCCTGTGGTATAGCCAACACTTTCTTTTCAACATTGCCCAGAAAAATAAACACAAATAAAAAGAAGTGACAAAACAGAAAGCAAAACCAATAGTTCAACAAGTCAGAGCCATTCTGTGCACACATACATTGCTGTCCGTGTCCCACCCCGTGAAGTTTACAATGCCTTCCTCTCAGATCATTGCCACAATTTCTGTCAAGTGATTATATGTACATTCGACCCTCTTTACTCACAGGTTCAATGTTTGTGAATTTTCCTACTTGCTAAAATCTATTTGTGATCCCCAAATCAATACTCAGGGTGTTTGGTGGCCACTAGTGATGGAGGGGTGATGTTTGCATGCCCAGCTGAGACAAGTTTCCGTTATCATATTGTAAAACAATCATCTCTAGTATGGTCTATTTAGGGCTTCATTTTTGCATTTCTGTCATTTGGTTAGTTATTTCAAAAATAAAGGTTGATGAAGCTACTAAGAAAATGCTTCCTTTTTGTTTGGGAAAGTAAGAAGGCTGTGATGTGCCTTATAGAGAACGTATATTTGATGGGTAGGTTTCGTCAAGAGCTAACTTATAGTGCTGATGACTTTGGGTTCCACATTAATGAACCAACACTATGGATTGCATAAGCCATCTTTAATCAGAAAAAAAAGCAAGGTCATGTATTGATCTGTTATATAGAAACTCAGTCTTTCTCTCTCTCTTTTTTTTCCACTTCTGGGGCTTGAACTCAGGGTCTGAGCACTGTCCCTGGCTTCTTTTTGTTCACGGCTAGCACTCTACCACTTGAGCCACAGCACCACTTCTGGCTTTTTCTATATATGTGGTGCTGTATATGAGGGAAGCACCCAGCCCCTCACTTAGTCTTTCTCTTAGAAGCAATGGCTTAGTATCCTTAGCAAGTTTGTAGACTATAACTACCACAAACAGTATGAACTAACTATATTCTGAAAAGTATTTCTGAGGAAGATTTGTACTCCTTAATTAGAAAATAAGTGTAGGATCAGAAATAATAAAGTTTTTTAGTATAATATTTGTCAGAGTCTACGTCAGTTGTCAAAACATGTTTCTTTTCTTTTTGGGGGGGGAGGGGCAGCAGTCATGGGCCTTGGACTCAGGGCCTGAGCACTGTCCCTGGCTTCTTTTTGCTTAAGGCTAGCACTCTGCCACTTGAGCCACAGTGCCACTTCTGGCAATCTTCTTTATATGTGGTGCTGGGGAATTAAACCCAGGGCTTCATGTATACGAGGCAAGCACTCTTGCCACTAGGCCATATTCCCACCCCAAAAACATGTTTCTATGAGTTAAACCACAGCCTGGAAAGTCTTGGTTAGTCTTAAGTATTATTTTATATTATTTATTAATCAATACAATATACAGAAGTAATAACAATGCATATTTTTGTCATTTCATAGATTTAGGTCCTTCCTCTTACTAGCCATAGGATCTAGTGAAACTTCATGCCACTTGCTAGATGGACAGCAACTTGCCTAGTGCTTAGTTTTTCTTATATTTATAAAAGAGGATTAAGAGTATTTACCCATCTTATAGGATTTTGTGAATCTTAAACAAGATGATAAATAAAAATTATATGCATACTTTCTGCATCATAATATTTGCTCAATATATACTAGGTATCATGACTATTTTCTGAGTCAGTTACAATGTAAGATTTATAGGAAAATGTATCTCTCAGTTGTTCCCTATAGGGTTGTGTCTTTTTTTTTTTGCAATGAGAAAACTTGTAGTAGTGGAGGAAATATAATCATAGTGACGTAAAAATTATACATTTTTGAGTTAGCATTTATTTCCCAATCTCACTGAGGTAGTAGGATATATCTACATCTTTACTTATACACAGAATTATGGGGGTGGGAGAATCTCTGTTACTTATTTAAACTTATTAACCTTGAATACGATCTAGGTTAAACTGTCTCTAATGGACTGGAAGGAGGACCAAGAGTAGAAATTACAAAAGCTTCCCTGTCAGAGCAGTGGTGGCATCGCTCTGTCCTGAGTTCTCTCTTGGATTTACTAAGAGCCTTCTGAGCATGAGCATGAGCCATTTCTCGCCTACTGGTAGCAGGCCCTGTGTGTGTGAGCACCCATGCATGTGGGTTGGGACAGGGTTGACAAACAAGTAGGAGTGGCTTCTGTACACTCATGATCCAAGCCTTATCTTGGCACAGCCAAATGTCCTCTTAGCATGAGTGGGTCACAGGAAACAAAGGAAGTCATCAAAACATAATCCTCTGCTTTTTTACTCCCCACCCCACCACAGAGTGCAATAACTTACTCATGTGAACACTAAATCTTTAGAGAGAAGTAGAATTGTGGGTAGTGTAGGTCAGAAGGATTTGTCAGACTTTTTCTGCAGGAAAGAAATTACTAGTCATAAAGAACCCAGAGGTGACTGAGATTTGCTGTCCTCTATGACATTTCCTTTTCATATTACTGACTGGTGATGTAGAAACTTACACATAAGTAGTCGTTTTCACAAAATGCTCAGTTACAATTCAGTGCTCACATTTGGTGTTTTTCTAGCCCAAGTTATTACTTGTCTGTTTTTTTCTGTTGGTGTTGTTGTTCTTAGTCGTGCCTGTAGGTAGCTTAAGGGACATATCTGAGATTCTCTCTCTGGAACACTGCCTATCCCAAATCACTACACATGCATTCTTAACATCAGAAATACTCCTGTATCAAAACATTGTGCCACTTCTGTTTTCTTCCATTAGCCCCTCTCTCTTTCTCTCTCATTTTCTTTTTTTTCTCTCTCTCTCTCAGCTTAAGTAACAAAGAAACAAAGACATTTACTTTGATCTTTCTGGTTTATGGGAAGATACATCCTTTTTGGATTCTTGCCTTAAGAAAAAAAAAGATTTAAAAGGAAATAACTTCAGAAAAGATTTATATCGGCAGATATCCTGTTGCTTTTCCACCCTCTTTGAATCTGCTACTTGCCAAATTGTCCTTTGTAGTTTTCTCTGTATTCTGGGAGAGGCTGAAATGTCTTTGCTGCTAAAACCTTATCTCATTATTATCTATTTCAATTATGTTGAACTTATGAATATCAATCTCTTCTGTGAGTTGTTGCTCATCAATCACACTAGTTACTGTTCTAATTGAAAACAAATTTGTGTATGACTCAAAAAGTCTGAAGTGAAATATGTAATAGAACAGAAATATTAATAGTACCTAGAATGAGAAAGGATTGAAAGGCATAAAGAAGATAAAAGTTTTCCCAGAATTCCTAATGAATACTGAACTAATGATCTAGAATTGATTTTTTTTTTCACCCATACAGTAAGTAGATTGTATGAGTGTTTTGGTTAGCACTGTGGCATAGTTTCTATGTTACTGAGTTTTAGAAGTGCAATATAGTTCTCTAGTCCCCATATCTTGGTATCCAAGTGAATTGTCGACTCATGAGGTACTCTGACATGAAGCAAGATGACTAGCGCTAAGGATGTTGCTCTGCAATGATGTCTTCTAGATGGATACATTCTGGAACTAATATTTACCTTCTACCTCTTATTAATGACACAATTCATCACAAAGAATTTATTACTAGTCTATCTCTCCTTTTGATTGTAAAGGCAATGTACAGAGGGATTATAGTTACATAAGTCAGGTACTAAGTACATTTCTTTTTGAACAGGTGTCCTCCTTCGTTTTCTCCATTTTTTCCCCTCCAAACCTTCCTCCCTCCCAGGTTGTATAGTTCCTTTCAAATATAGTATCTATGAAAGATGGAGTATGTTATGTCCAGTTATGTTTAACATTTGTATGAAGAGCCATGATGTAAAAAATATTCGGCATGTTTCATATGCTTTTTACTTGCCAGGCTTCGCTTGTTCTATGCCACAAATGATCATAACAACAAATACTTTAGGAAGCTAAAACTCCCATATACTCCTTCCTAAGTCCACGTTCCAAAAGTTCTGTCACTATTACCACCTGTTATTATTTTTCTTAACCTATTACGGTACATAATAAGGGAAATTACCAAATCCCTATTTAAGATAATCCATTAACATTGTTGTTTTTGCAGGTCTTTCATTCATTGAGAGGTTTTACTACTTTAAAACCTGAAATTGTTATGCTATGCACCTTACCTTAATTTTAACAAGAGCAAAGGGACTACAAGTTTTTGTCCAAAAGATGACTTATTTCAAAATATTCTTTTTTAAAAAAAATGTTATTGTCAAACTGATGTACAGACTGGTTACAGTTTCATACGTTAAGCATTGGATACATTTCTTGTACTGTTTGTTACCTCCTCCCTCATTCTCCCCTCCCTGCTTTCCCTTTCCCTTTCCCCCCATGAGTTGTTCAGTTGTTTTACACCAAACAGTTTTGCAAGTATTGCTTTTGTAGTCATTTGTCTTTTTACCATGTGTCTCTAGGTTTTGGTATTCATTTCAGTTTCCTAGTTCTAATACCAGTATACATGGTTTCCAATGTACTCAGATAAGATACAGAGATAGTTCAGGTACAACCACATAAAGGGGATACAAGAGGATCATCAACAATAGAAGCTACGGTTTCACATCGCATGTTGAATGTAATTACAACAGTGATATAACAGTCGTTTCCATAACATGGAGTTCATTTCACTTAGCATCATCTTATATGTTCATAGGGTTATAGCTATTGGGCTCTTGTGATCCTCTGCTGTGACTAGCCTAAACCTGTGCTAATTATTCCCTATGAGGGAAACCATAAAGTCCATGTTTCTTTGGGTCTGGCTCACTTCACTTAGTATATTTTTTTCCAAGTCCTTCCATTTCCTTACAAATGGGACAATGTCATTCTTTCTGTGAGAGGCATAAAATTCCATTGTGTATAGGTACCACATTTTCCTGATCCATTCTTCTACTGAGGGGCATCTGGGTTGGTTCCAAATTCTAGCTATGACAAATTATGCTGCAATGAACATTGTTGTACTGGTGGCTTTAGTGTGTACTTGTTTGTGGTCTTTTGGGTAGATGCCCAAAAGTGGAGCTGCTGGGTCATAGGGTAGCTCTATGTTTAGCCTTCTGAGGAATCTCCATACCGCTTTCCAGAGTGGCTGAACTAGTTTACATTACCAGCAACAATGAAGTAGGGTTCCCTTTTGGCCACATCCCCTCCAACATTTGTTCTTGTTAGTTTTCTTGATATAGGACATTCTTACTGGGTGAGATGGACTCTCAATGTTGTTTTGATTTGCATTTCTTTTATGGCCAGTGATGTAGAGTACTTTTACATATGCCTCTTGGCCATTCTCATTTCCTCATCAGAGCAGTCTCTTTTTAAGTTTTTAGCCCACTTGTTAAGGGGGCTGTTGGTTCTTTGCAGTTTTGCTTTGGAGGAATGTAATTTTTTTAGTTCTGCATGTATTTTCGATATGAGGCCTTTGTCTGTTGTATGGCCAGTAAAGATCTTTTCCCAATCTGTGGGCTTTCTGTCTATCTTGCAAGCTATGTCCTTTGCCCTGCAGAAGCTCTGCAGTTTGATGCACTCCCATTTGCCCATCCTTTCTTTGATTTGTCGCTTTTCTGGGTCTTTGTTTAGGAAGTTCCATCCTGTGTCAAGGAGCCCAAGTGTTTCTCCTTCTCCTTCCTTTAGTGTTTTCAGGGTACCTGTTTTGATTTCGATGTCTTTGATCCATTTGGAATTGATTTTGGTGCAGGGTGATATATAAGGATCTAGTTTTAGTTTGTTGCATGTGTTGAACCAGTTTTACCAGCACCATTTGTTAAAGAGGCTGTCTTTCTTCCAGACTATTTTTTTAGCTCCTTTATCAAAGATTAAGTAGGCATAGTTCTGTGGGTTCATTTCTGGGTCTTCAATTCTGTTCCATTGGTCTTCAGGCCTGTTACGGTGCCAATACCAAGCTGTTTTTATTACTATAGCTTTATAATACAGCTTGAAGTTGGGTATTGTAATTCCTCCAGCTCATCCCAGGGATGCAGAGTTGGTTCAATATACACAAGTCAATTAATGTAATCCACCACATTAACCGGAGCAAGGTAAAGAATGACATGGTTATATCTCTGGATGCAGAAAAGGCATTCAATAAAATCCAGCACCCATTTATGCTAAAAGCCCTGGAAAGCTGGGATTCCAGGGCACACTCCTGAATATAATAAAGGCAGTTTATGACAAACCAACAGCAAGCATAATTCTAAATGGTGAAAAACCAAAGCCTTTCCCTTTAAAATCAGGAGCAAGACAGGGATGTCTGCTCTCTCCCCTTCTCTTCAACATAGTACTAGAATTCCTAGCCAGAGCAATTAGGCAAGAAGAAAATATAAAGGGGATCCAAATAGGAAAAGATGAAGTTAAACTTTCTCTCTTCACAAACGATATGATCCTATACCTAAAGAACCCCATAAACTCTACTCCCAAGCTACTACAGCTGATCCAAAACTTTGGCAAAGTTGCAGGATATAAAATAAACCCTCAAAAATCAATGGCCTTTCTATATGCTAATGACCCGAATGCAGAGGCTGAAATCAGGAAAGCAACTCCTTTTGCAATAGCCTCAAAAACATAAAATACCTCAGAATAACCTTAACCAAACAAGTGAAAGACCTCTATGATGAGAACTTTAAAAACATGAAAAACGAAATTAAGGCAGAACTAAGGAAATGGAAAAACCTCCCATGCTCCTGGATTGGGAGGATTAATATAATCAGAATGGCAATACTGCCAAAGGCTATCTAAAAATTCAATGCAATACCCATTAATATCCCAACATCATTTTTTAATGAAATAGAGGAAGCAATCCAGAAATTTATATGGAACAATAAAAGACCGAGAATAACAAAATATTCTTTTCTGAGTCCATCTGGTGTTATTGTTAATTTGGTGATAAGCATTGTAAGTACATTCTATATGTATGTATTGTGGGTGTTGTAAATTATGTTTATAAATATTGTCCATTTTTCTCTATATATAGTTTTAATATTCTCATAATTAGCTGATATTTATTTAATTAATGTGAACAGATTCTTTTTTTACTTCTAGGCATTCTATAGTTCACTGAATCACTTGCTATTTGGTATATATAATTTAATATTTGTCTTTAACTGATACTTAAAATTTTGCATAAGATGCCATGTGATGTTTTTATATGTGTATGTGCCTAATACACGGTGATGTTCCAATTAGGGTAAGCATAAATAACTCCTCACACAATGATCACTTCTGCATGTGCAAATGTGTACACATCCACATAATACACACAATACATGATCACCATTTATAGTGACAATTTCACCCTACTGATCTCCTTTAGCGCTTTTTTATATCTTAATTTAGTGCTTTCATTATCCTTCCCTTCCCACTATTCTTCTTAACCTTTTATTCTTATCTCAACTCTTCTAAGTAGATCAACTTTTTTATTTCACATGTGGGGACACAGTCCTTGTCTCTTCATGCCTGGCTCATTTCACATATGACCTCCATTTCCATCCATTCTCTCACAAATGCAGTTTAATACTTTTATCCCCAACTTGAAGATGACAGATAATTGTTCATTATGTCTTTGAGTGTCACAAAGATGAAAAATAATGATCATAAAAGATTAGAAAAGGGCTGGAATATGGCCTAGTGATAGAGTGCTTGCCTCACATACGTGAAGCCCTGGGTTTGATTCCTCAGCACCACATATATAAATAAAAGCCAGAAGTGGCACTGTGGCTTAAGTGTTAGAGCGCTAGCCTTGAGCCAAAAGAAGTCAGGAAAAGTGCTCAGGCCCTGAGTTCAAGCCCAAAGACAGGAAAAAAAAGATTTAAATATTTTGATATTGCAAGGCATCAGTAGTTCACACCTAAAATCTTAGCTACACAGGAGGCTGAGATCTGAGGATTGTGGTTGAAAGCCAGCCCAGGCATGAAAGTCCATTAGACTCTTAGCTCCAATAAACCACCAAAAAAGAAGGAGGAGGAAGAGGAAAAAGGAAGGGGGGGAGGATGGATGAAAGGAGGAAGGAAGGAAGGAAAGAAGGAAGGAAGGAAGCAAGGAAGGAAGGAAGGAAGGAAGGAAGGAAGGAAGGAAGGAAGGAAGGGGAAAGGAGCTGTGGCCAAAGTGGTAGAGTGCTAGTCTTGACCAAAATAACTCAGGGAAGCTAGACACTGGTGGCTCGTGCTTGTAATCCTAGCTACTCAGGAGGCTTGGTTCTAAGCTAGCCCAGGCAGGAAATTCTGTGTGACTCTTATCTCTAAACCACCAAAAAATTGAAAGTGGTTCTGTGGCTCAAAGTGGTGGAGTACTAGCCTTAAGCAAAATTAGCTTAGGGCCAGCACCCAGGCCCTGTGCTCAAGCCTCAGAACCAATACAATCATCATCATCATCATCATCAACAACAACAACAACAAACAAACAACAACAAAGAAACCCTTAATGTGTTGAAATAATTGGCTTTAAACCCATGAGATGAAATTAAATTGGAAAGTATCTGAACTAAGAACCACCTGTGAACCTTGATAGTTCATATGTATATGTATATATAAGCCTATATACATATATAATGTATTACATATTATATATGGGATATATAATACATGGAATATTCGAGGGGCTGGAAAAGCCATTCAACTCTGACAGAAACTCTGACTCCTAGTGAAGGAAAGAAAAGCACTTTCAGCTTTCATGCAGTCTAAAGAACATCCCACAAGGTCACTGGAGAGTCTTTAGTCCAAGGTTGGTCATGTGCAAGAATGGTTGCCATGAAAGAAATCCTTCTGTATTCAATGATTGGCTAGGAGAAGCCCATACAAAACATACTCCTCGTAGTAATTTTATTAGTAGAAACAAAGTAAAGCATTTCAGAGTGTGGTAGCTGGTTGATTAGTCTACAAGGAACATTCTTAAAGCACACATAAACAAATATATATTTAATTTAGCTTTTCAAAACTCCACTGTAGTTTGGCTAGGGAAGCATTTTTTTTAAATAATTATTTTAAGCCGGACAACGGTGACTCACACTTGTAATTCTAGCTACTAAGAAGGCTCAGATATGAGGGGCCTAGTTTGCAGACAGACCAGGCAGGAAAATCCATGAGAGTCTTACCTCCAATAAAGCATTCCGGAAACATCAGAAGTGGCACTGTGGCTTAAGTGGTAGAGTGTTAGCTTAGGCATAAAGAAGCTCAGAGACAGTGCCCAAGCCCTGAATTCAAGCCTCTTGTCTGGCATCATCATCATCATCATCATCATCTTTATTATTTCAAAACAAAAAAGCCCGAGTTCTGAAAAATGCAATGCTGTTTTGACATAAAGAAATTCTCACCCCCAAAGAAATGGTATTTTGTGGTAGCAACCTCTCAGAAGGTGATTTGTTCATGGGAGCACAGCTCTCATTAATTAGATTGGAGTCCTTACAAAAAATTCAGAAGGAAAGACCTGGTCCCTCCAATATTGAGTTAAGAATATGAAGATGGCAATTGATGGGGTGATGGGCCCTCAGCAGGCACCAAAGCCACTAGGATTTTGATTTTAGATTTCTTAAACTCCAGACTGGGAGAAATGAATTTCCATTCTTTTTCTTCCATCTAGTCTGTGGTACTTTATTAGAACCGCTCAAACATTTTTTTTTTTTTTTTTTTTGCCAGTCCTGGGGCTTAGACCCAGGGCCTAAGAACTGTCCCTGACTTCTTTTTGCTCAAGGCTAGCCACTCTACCTCTTGAGCTATAGCACCACTTCCAGCTTTTCCTGTTTATGTGGTACTGAGGAATCAAACCCAGGGCTTCATGCATGCCAAACAAACACTCTCCGGTTAAGACATATTCCCAGCCCTCCGCTCAAATAATTTTTATGAACTTCTTTTAAATCCCATTTATTTGGCATTTAGGTTCTCATCTCTTATTTTCCAGAAAGCTACATTTCCATTGGCATCTAACAGTCATTATTAGAAGCACTGAAATCTTTGAAGGCTCTGAAATCTTGTTCTACATGCAAGCTAACAAGGGGGCTTGCTATAGTGTTAATGACATTGGCAAAATATATGAGTTTCCTGGGTCAGAGAGAAATGACTTTATTAACCAGGTCTGAAGCCACAATGCCAGGATTGATTCCATCTTCCCGAGCCCCAACTCTGCAGGGCAATACCTGCACATGTTGTGCACTGTGGTGCAAGAGAGTACTCTAAATTTAATGAATTCAAAACTCTCATTTTTTTGAGGTATTGGAACCCAGGCCCTGGTGTACCAAACAGACATCTACCATTGGAGCTATAGCCCCAGCCTTATTAGTTGTGGTTGTTTTGAGACTTGGTCTCACTAAATTACCCAAAGTGCCCTTGAATTTACCATGTCATAGAAGTAGGCCTTGAACTTTCAGTCCTCCTGCTTCAGCCTCCTGGGTACCTGAGATTAAAGACATACATCACTATCCCCAGATAAACCTCAACATTTTATAATGAGTTTACCTGCCATTTACTTTTGAGGGGAACATTAGCCTCATCTTCTAAGTCTGTACTGTACAAACATTTGTGGGGAAAAAATAGTCAAAGACAAATGTAGTTATGTCAGTGTCTCAACTTTTAAATCATCTAGAAAAATAAAGAAAAATATTGGGTAATGATCACTCAATACAAAGCTCCCAATTATTCTTTTCTGGCTTCATGATATTTTTTTCTGTACATCCCAACCTACAGTAACAGACTGAAAGTCCTTTCATATAGAGTACTGACTTTTTGTTATTTAGTTGTTGTTTTTTAAATTTTTATTGTCAAACTGATATATAGAGTGGTTACAGTTTCATATGTTAGACATTGGATACATTTCTCATGCGGTTTGTTACCTCCTCCCTTATTCTCCCCTCCCTCTCCCTCTTTCCCTTTCCCCCCATGAGTTGTTCAGTAGAGTTACACTAAACAGTTTTGCTAGTATTGCTTTTGTAATTGTTTGTCTTTTTTACCCCATGTCTCTCGATTTTAGTATTCCCTTTCAGTTTCCTAGTTCTAATATCAGTATACATGGCTTCCAATGTACTCAGATAAGATACAGAGATAGTGCAGGTACAACCACAGAAAGGGGATACAAGAGGATCATCAACAATAGAAGCTACGGTTTCACATCGCATGTTGAATGTAATTACAACAGTGATATAACAGTCGTTTCCATAACATGGAGTTCATTTCACGTAGCATCATCTTATGTGTTCATAGGGGTATAGCTATTGGGCTCTTGTGATCCTCTGCTGTGACTAGCCTAAACCTGTGCTAATTATTCCCTACAAGGGAAACCATAGAGTCCATGTTTCTTTGGGTCTGGCTCACTTCACTTAGTATAATTTTTTCCAAGTCCTTCCATTTCCTTACAAATGGGACAATGTCCTTCTTTCTGTGAGAGGCATAAAATTCCATTGTGTATAGGTACCACATTTTCCTGATCCATTCTTCTACTGAGGGGCATCTGGGTTGGTTCCAAATTCTAGCTATGACAAATTATGCTGCAATGAACATTGTTGTGCTGGTGGCTTTAGTGTGTACTTGTTTGTGGTCTTTGGGGTAGATGCCCAAAAGTGGGGTTGCTGGGGCATAGGGGGGGGGGACCTCTGTGTTTAGCCTTCTGAGGAATCTCCATACTGCTTTCCAGAAAGGCTGAACCAGTTTACATTCCCACCAGTGAAGTAGGGTTCCCATTAATATCCCAACACAATTTTTTAATGAAATAGAGGCAGAAATCCAGAAATTTACATGGAACAATAAAAGACCCAGAATAGCAAAAACAATCCTAAGCAGAAAGAACACTGCTGGAGGAATTACAATACCCAACTTCAAGCTGTATTATAAAGCTATACTAATAAAAACAGCTTGGTATTGGCACCGGAACAGGCCTGAAGACCAATGGAACAGAATTGAAGACCCACAAATGAACCCACAGAACTATGCCTACTTAATCTTTGATAAAGGAGCTAAAAAAAATAGTCTGGAAGAAAGACAGCCTCTTTAACAAATGGTGCTGGTAAAACTGGTTCAACACATGCAACAAACTAAAACTAGATCCTTATATATCACCCTGCACCAAAATCAATTCCAAATGGATCAAAGACCTCGAAATTAAAACAGATACCCTGAAAACACTAAAGGAAGGAGAAACACTTGGGCTCCTTGACACAGGACGGAACTTCCTTAACAAAGACCCAGAAAAGCGACAAATCAAAGAAAGGATGGGCAAATGGGAGTGCATCAAACTGCAGAGCTTCTGCAGGGCAAAGGACATAGCTCGAAAGATAGACAGAAAGCCCACAGATTGGGAAAAGATCTTTACCAGCCATACAATGGACAAAGGCCTCATATCTAAAATATATGCAGAACTAAAAAAATTACATTCTTCCAAAACAAAACCGCAAAGAACCAATAGCCCCTTCAAAAAGTAGGCTAAAGACTTAAAAAGAGACTGCTCTGATGAGGAAATGAGAATGGCCAAGAGACATATGAAAAAGTGCTCTACATCACTGGCCATAAAAGAAATGCAAATCAAAACAACATTGAGATTCCATCTCACCCCAGTAAGAATGTCCTATATCAAGAAAACTAACAATGACAAATGTTGGAGGGGATCTGGCCAAATGATTTTTTGTTTTTTTTAATTTTTGTTTTTGTATGTCTCCTTTCCTAGTCTCTAAATACAGTTTGGTTCCCTGATTCTCTGGTTCTAAATTTCCAGTCACTTCAGTTTCCTGAATGTATCATCTTCTCACTTTAATATGAACTCTGCTACTGGCAGAATCCTCCTCTTCATGCCATTATTCAGAAAGCCCTCCCAGGCAGGGAGCTGGGGCTCCTATTCTCCTATTTTAAGGGGGTCTGAAAACATATCTGACCAGTGTTGTTCAATTTTCCTTGTTTTTATAATGAGATTACAATTTCAGTACCAATGACTTAATCATCAATTCTACTGGAACATGGTAAGAGCAGAGGTCCTCTTTTTGGTTATGTTTCTCAACAATACCTGGGACAGTTATTTTAAAAACATGTACTGTTTTAAGTTGTATAGCCATAAAATTAAAATTAATAATGTGCTTAAAACCTGGCAGATCGGGCTGGGATATATGGCCTAGTGGTAGAGTGCTTGCCTCATGTGTACGTGAAGCCCTGGGTTCAATTCCCCAGCACCACATATACAGAAAAAGCCAGAAGTGGGGCTGTGGCTCGAGTGGCAGAGTGCTAGCCTTGAGCAAAAAGAAGCCAGGGACAGTGCTCAGGCTCTGAGTTCAAGCCCCAAGACTGGCAAAAACCAAGAACAACAAAAACCCTGGCAGAATAACATAACAGAAGAATGGAAGAATCAAATGGAATACTTGGAAGAATAAAACTCTTCTTCCCCATATGGGTACTCAGGAGGCAGAGATTATAGTTGGAGGACATCGTTGGGGACCCTGCTGAGGTGGGTCAGTCTGCAGGGCAGTTGTGGTGGTGAAAGAAGTGTCATTAAGGAAAGCATTAGAGGGCCTTCTACTGGGAAAGTATGGTTCACCATCAAACCCTTGGTAACATGTCAGATCAACTCCTTGCTGCTTTCTTGTAATTCACAGTAAACGTTTTAAACTCAAAAGGAAGTCTAGATGACCCTCAGTATTCACAGGGAACTGGTTTCAGGATACTCATGAATACCCAAATCTACAGATGTGCAAGTCCCATGTATAAAATGTCTGTGTTTTCATATACCATGTGTACAGATATCTCTTATATATTTAAAGTCACTTCTAGATTACCTATAAAATCCAACATGATATAAGTAATATAAAAGGAAAAATCTGTACACATTTGAAGCAGATGCTTTTTTATTTTCAAATAGTTTTGTTGGAGGTTGTTTGGATCCTTAGATGCAGAACTTGCTGTCTGGGGGAGGGAGCTACTTGTATTTCTTCCTTAGGTCAGGATCTCCAGTTTTGTGTTGATTATGAAAAGTAGTCATTGCCCCTAGTTATGAAACCATGGTCATTTTCCGGGGCTAAACGCCATTTTAGCTGGGAATGAAGCACAAGTTGTAGAATTTCTCCCTAGTGAGCATGGAACTCCTGAGTTAAACCGTAGTATTGAAGTGCAATTTCTGAGCCCAGAAATCACAAGTGAAGGTAGAGGCTTCCACAGGGGAGAACTGATTTTCAGTGTATCCTCGCTTGCTTTGACAATTAGCTCATAACTAAGTTGAATAGGTGAATTAAAGAAAAAAGTATCTGCCATCCCTTTTATCAAGTGTTTTTGTTTTCTAAAATGCAGCAAACCAGAGCACACAGAGTGCCCCGGCTCATTTCTTACCTCTGCTCATCGATGTCCATTCATCGGCCTTTCCATCTTATTTCTACCAGGATAGAAGTACATTATTCAACTCTCAATTATTTTTATCTTTTTATGAAGCTATTCAATAGCATTGTAAGTAAATATCTCCATCAAGAATGGATTTAGGGGGGCTGGGGATATAGCCTAGTGGCAAGAGTGCCTGCCTTGGATACACGAGGCCCTAGGTTCGATTCCCCAGCACCACATATACAGAAAACGGCCAGAAGCGGCGCTGTGGCTCAAGTGGCAGAGTGCTAGCCTTGAGCGGGAAGAAGCCAGGGACAGTGCTCAGGCCCTGAGTCCAAGGCCCAGGACTGGCCAGAAAAAAAAAAAAAAAAAGAATGGATTTAGGTTGTCTTGAATATCTTCCTTACTTATTTAGTAGATGAGTGATTTCTTTTCCAGGTCAAACTAATAGTCCATTTTACTAAGACATAATTATCTTTCAATGTCAGGAAATTAGTACATCTTTATAAATTACATCTTTTATTTTGAACTGCAAGGAAAACGATTTGTTCCTCAACTCTAACATTGCTATCATAATTTGCTTCCTGGAGAAAAAAAAAAAAAAGCAAAGCCAATCATGTCATTCCACAGCTTGAAGTCATTCAATAGCTCCTTGTGTCCTAGTAGATAAACTAAAACATTTTAGAGAACACAAGGTCTCATTTCTGACATCTGACATCATTCTTTGCCATGGTCTCACCCTAAGATGCTATTACTCTGAAATCACCTTGCACCATGACTGGGTCAACAGGTCTTGTCAAGATTCCATGCTTTCCTTGTGCACTAAGCCTATCTTGAAGGCCGCTTCAGAACAATTAGGAGGTCTCAGATACAGTTGCTTGCTCTTTGTCTTTACCTCTTTCACACTTCTGTGAAGTTAAATCCTCTAGGAAGCATATCTCTTGCATATTCTTTGCTTTAATCAGCACAAAAGACTTTGTTAAGATAACTCTCCAAGCCCAGATGCTTTGATTTTCCATTAGGTCAATCAATAGTTATGAGTACAATCATGATTCTTCATGTTACATATACATTAAATAAAAGTATGTATTTTTTTCTATTTCTCATTCTGATTTGGTGTGTGTACGTGTGTGTGTGTGTGTGTGTGTGTGTGTGTGTGTGTGTGTACACGTGCACCAGTCCTGTACCTGTGCTTTCTTTTCTTATAAAGGCTGGTGTTCTACCACTTGTGCTCCTGGCTTTTTGGTAGTTAATTGGAGATAAGAATCTTACAGACTTCCCTGACTAAGCTGGCTTCAAACTTGGTGCTCAGATCTCAGTTTCTGGAGTAGCTAGGATTATAGGCACAAACCACTGGTGCCTGGCCTATTTGTTTGTTGCTGGTACTAGGGTTTGAACTCAGGACTGCACAACAGTTCTATTTGTTTGGTAGTCTTTCTTGCTACCCTTGTACTCTACCACTTGAGATTTTTGCTGGTTATTTTGGTGATAGATCCTAGTAAAACTTTTGTCCTCCAGATCTCAGCTTCCTCAGTAGCTAGGATTTCAAAAGTAAGCCACCAGTGCCCAGAATTTCCTTCCCAGTACTGAGAATTGAACTCATTCCCTTGTGCTTGCTAGAAAGGCCCTCTATCACACTTCATGCCCCTTTTGCTTTTTTTATTTTTGGAGATAAGTTCTCATTTTATGTCACAGCTGGCCGGAACTATGATTCTCCTATTTATGCTTCACTGAATCATTGGAAATGGCAGGTATACCCCATTATACCCAGCCATGTTTGAGATGAAGTCTCAAAAGTTCTTTTTAATCTTACAAACTTCTTTATCTTATGCTTGGCCCCAAACCATAATCCTATAACCCTACTTCCCAAGTAGTAGGTAGGATTACAGGCTTGAGGTACTGTAGCCAGTTTTAGCCTTTCTTTGTATTTAAATTATGTCTTAATATTCTATTTTGTTGATTAGTTTCTTGGGCCTTTGTGAATATACATGTTCATGAGGTCACTTGAACAAATGTATTGAATTACGGTGAGATCATGGTTGAACTAGTTTATTAAATATCAGACAAGAAAGATTGCTTTAGTGAAATATTAAAAAAAACACTGAATAAATAGTTATCATTCATCCTGGTTACAGTAGGGAAGGTAATTAATTCAGTGTGGATGTTAAAGCACAAACGTGGAAGTTAAATCACAGTTGTGGATGTCAGCTAGACCTTGGTCAGGTTAATCAATCCAAATTTCACAATATCCTCTTTTGTAAGATGAAGTAAATAATACCATACCATTCCATGAGAGAATCCATAGAGGCTCCTAGCTTAGTGTTTAGCACAGAGTAAATACTTTAATTTTTATATTGATATTATTGTTTTATTAGTATTCTCATTTGCATAGAATTTTGGTTGCCAAATCACTTTCAAAATACTGTAGTCTCATTTTTCTCTCTTAATAGCCTGTAAGAGCAGGTTGTCACTCCTTCCTACTTTATAAAAGTCATTCATGGGACGTTGGAGGATCTTAGCAGCCTTCCCAAATACTAACAGACAGGAGATGGGTGTTGATTGCATAACCTATGCATAGCCACACCACCATGCTGCTGTTGTAGCTGTTAATCACTTTGATGCCATTTTAGAAATGTTACTGAATTCATTTCCTCATACTATGTAATAAAATATTATTTGGATTTTAGCAAATATTCCTGCTTCTCAGAAATGTTCTCTCTTTAGGATTGCCTGCCTTCCTAGCTACATGCAGCTATAGTGGGTTATAGTGTTTTGTTTTTATGTGTGTTTTTTTGTGCCAGTCCTGGGTGAGGCTTGAAATCCTAGCCAGGTACTATCTTTGAGTTTTTGTGCTCAAGGATAGCACTCTACCACTTGAGCCACAGCTTTATTTCCAGCTTTTTAGTGGTTAATTAGAGATAAGAGGCTCATAGACATACCTGTCTAGGCTGGTTTCAAACCCTGATCCTCAAATCTTAGCCTCCTCAGTAGTAGGATTATAGGTATGCTCACCAATAAGGGATTTAGCTATATTGTTTTAATTTTGTTTCTTATGCTAGGTGAGCTGTGCCAGTAGTCACTGGCATAAGCATTAGCAAATCAATATTTGAAGCCCTTATCCACGCACAAGAGCAAACACATATTTTATGTCTGGAAAGCCAGGTCAACATCTGAATGAGGAGTTTAACAAACATGTCTTTGTTTCAGTGGATCTCAAAATCAGTTTTAAAAGCATTAGGCAACTGCCAGTAGCCTTTTCAAGTAAGAGACCTTACAAGTAAGAGACAAAGGGCTTTGGAATAATTAAACAAAGCTTGATTCCTACATTATGTTTACTTGAGACTTTATCCTGTAGGGAGTGTGTGTGTGTGTGTGTGTGCTCTGCAGGCACAGAGCACACACACACACTCATGCGCCAAAACTGGGGCTTAAACTCAAGGTCTTGAGCTCTTGCTCAAGTTTACTTGCTTGTAGTTGATTATCTACCACTTGAGCTATGCCTCCAGTCCTATTATGTATTTTTTAAAGCCAGCAACATTTAAATGGAAGTTGGTGGAAAGATGGTCCACACGTGGCATAGAGTATTAGAATACTAATCTATACTCAAATAAATGTGTTCCTGCCAATGCATATTAAGTGATATTATGAATTCCCTTGCTTAGGAAATTATAATGGAGATGTGGTTAAATAAATGCAAAACTCTATGACTACATTCATTCCATACCTTTAGACCAAGTATGCATTGACCAAATGAACATGAACACAAAATCCTTGCCACCTAAAAAAGACAGAGTTCTTCATTCTGTAAAATATTTGGCATGAAAGAAAGTACCTTAAATTTGAATTTCTTACTAGTAAATGTGAGCTAGACTCCTAACCTCAGCGGATCTTTACATGACCACCAGTAACTCATATCTAATTCCCCACCTGCAAAACAAAAAAGTTGAGGAATGATCCAAGTTAACTAGGCTTACTGATCATTATTACAACAAGAATTGTCCTGTCCCTGAAAATTTTTGTCCTCTAGCACCAACAGTAATAATATATTCTAAGGCATTTTGTGATGAGGGCTTTTCAGAAGGTGTTCATTTGACAGCTGATTCTTCTTCCCAGAGAATTCTGAGTACTCAGGATTCTTCTGTGGTATCGTACCAACAGGAGTCACACATCTGGCAGATAGACGGAGCCCCCTCTGAAGATAAGAGTAAGCTCTGGAGACAACATCCTATTGAGAAGTATCTAGAACTTGCATCCCATTTCCAAATAGCAGCATCATACTGACTCAAAGCTGACAATATTTAACCTCTGCTTCTCTGCTGATATGCTGAGCTGTCCTAAGGCATTTTTACCAGACTCTGTTTCATAACTATGAATCCAGCTAAGGGACATTTGTGACTGGCTCTATCATACTTGAACTAAGCTTCCTAAATGTAGCTAGATGTTTAAGAAATGTTTCCAAATTATGTGTTAATCAATATACACTGTGTTGCATCTGTAGATCAATCTTTCATGAACACTACATATTTTTCTTGCTGAAGTAATATTGATCTGGCAATGCTGATTTATAGTAATTCTCTGGCTTACAAAATAAAACCTCTGGAATTTGAATTTAAAATAAATTCCACACATTTCAATCAGCCATGATTTTGGCAAATACAGTGACTGCTGAAAAACAAAACCCAGGACATCTGACCTGCTTATTTAGAAGGATTTACAGTTGTGGTTTTATTTTGTTAATGGTGCATTGTGACATTTTGTTCCGGTACTGGGACTTGAATTCAGGGCCTTGTGCTCTTGCCTGGCTTTTTTCCACTCAAATCTGGTGCTCTACCACTTGAACCACACTCCAACTTCTGGCTTTTTGCTGGATAACTGTAGATAAGTGTCTTACAGACATTTCTTCCCAAGCCAGTTTTAAGCCCAGATACCTAGATCTCAGCCCCCTTAGTAGCTGAGATTACTGTTCCCAACTGGGCATTTGTTAATTATATTGATTGCCTTGCTTTTTTATTTTGTAACATAGATCACATAATAACAACATACACATATCTAGATTCTGTCCCATTTCCTAAAATATAGCCATTATTTCAATGCCAAAGATAGAGAATTTTCTTAATAGTTGATCAGGATTTCTTGTAATATTTTGAGCACTACCCTGACTGTTGTTTTCTAGCCACTGAAAATGGGAAATTGTCTGTGGCACACATCTGTAACACTTAACAAAGTAACCTGCATGGTGGTTAGGAGAATTCAAATGCTTTCTGACAAAATCAATACCTTGAAAAGAAAACGTAGAAACAGGAGTTAGTTTATAAAACAGTGCCTGAAGATACTAGAGGCAAATATTCAAAGATGGAAG
Source organism: Perognathus longimembris pacificus (assembly GCF_023159225.1). Taxonomy (NCBI): domain Eukaryota; kingdom Metazoa; phylum Chordata; class Mammalia; order Rodentia; family Heteromyidae; genus Perognathus; species Perognathus longimembris. The sequence continues at coordinate 52,581,685 of NC_063163.1, forward strand.
AAGATACTCAATAATGTGCCTAAAGTTGTTTAATGTTATGACCTGGTTGGTATTCACAATGAAAAAGAACCCTTGCAGTTTAGTAGTGGATGGGCTTCCTACTTACCAGCACCACCAGAACAAAACATGATTATTCTCTGCATGGGCTAGAATGGAAGTTCCCATCTTCCTGCACCAGGAACAACTGTTCTCACACTTGATGATGTGTGCTCTGAGGATGTGCTCTGAGCCCTATTTCCAACAACCCTGAGAGATTTGCATTCGTCCACCATTGTGGTCTTCTTTCTGCCTTGCAACCAATATTAAAAATGGGTTGAAAATACAAGTACCTGCTTTCATTTTCAAGTAGAAAGAGGCTCATTCTGCAAAAAGCAATATCACTATTGTCGTTGGAATCCCAACTTTTTCTGTCAAATGAAATCATGTGGACAAAGGCCTTGATACATAGGACTTGACTGAAATATAGGGTTGATAATAAATTTATCTTATAGCTTTTGGCACTGCTTTTCTCTCTCATGATAATGCTGGGAAAATTAACCCCAGACCAAAGCCAGGAAATGTGTTTTGGTTTCAATTTGAGGAATCAATTTAAATTCAATTCTAGTCTTCATAAAATTATCAATGGCAGGGAAAATGTCTCTTATTTGTTAATAATAGCCTGCATACTACTTGTTCATAATGGAAATACTTAGGACATTTGTTAACTTTTCTGAGTGTTTTGACTTTTCCAGACCCTAACATCTTTCCTTGTGCTCTAGATTTCACAAGATCCATTTGTAGTGTGAAATATTTGCTGCTGAATGACCTCCATATCTTTTATTGAAGAAAGGTGACACACTCTTTATATAAAAGAAAGGAGTGACACTCTTTGTTTCTGTTTCTTTAATGCTTTTAAAATAAGACTGGGAAATAATAATGCCCTCAGCAATGCCCTTTAAATATCTTATAAAGATACTGTGATCAAACTTATAGAACATCTTCCTTTCTAAGTATCAAAAGCAGATTATCTTATACCTGCTTATAATAGATTAAAATAAAATTAAATTACTACAGAAATTAATATCACAAATTGATTTTTGTTGTAATTGGTATGGTTATTATACTATATTGTCATATAACAGAAATTTAATAGTAGTAAACTTTTGTATTTTAGTTATGCATCTATAAATAACTTGATGTGAGCATACAACTGGACTCTCAGACAACTTATTTCTCAAGCGAGCTCATTGAATGTTTTCTTTTGTTGTTGTTGTCTGACATTTATGATGAAGAGGAAAATATTTTCAGATCTATGTTATTAATTTTATTATAACCTTACAGGGAGATGGTAGGTGCTGGAAAGGATACAAAACACATTGGCTCAATCCAGCTCCTTGCTCCCTTTGGCAAAAAAAATCACCATCCCCGTATCCCAGTTTGTCTACCTTCACACTTTATTAAGAGGGGAGCAAGGAGCTCTTTCCTCACCAAACAAACTTAATCAATAGGTGCATTGTTTTTTATGTGCCAGTTACATATGTCCAACATATTGGGTATTATCTTAGGAGGTCCACTAACCAAAGCACTGGTGGGGTAAAAGTGCAGAGGCAAAGAGAGAGCTGGGACACTAAAGTCCCATTGGCTCCTGCAGCAACACAGGCACTTTCTTGACATCTGCCACTGGGCTACTGGCATTCACACTGATCTCCAAGTCAAGGGCAGATCTCAGCCTGCTAGTCCCAGAGCAGCTGCCAGGCTGCAGGGCAAAGACTCAAAAAGGTTATTTCAGATCCACATGCTTTGGCAACCACCACAGGGTGTGGCCACAAAGGGGAATTAACAATGCAGGGCAGCACATTGTTGCTAACTTCCAAGGCCTGAAAAAGGCCAAAGGAAACAGACATAGCAGTAAAGCTGTAGAAAACATGTCTAAAGACATGGTGGAATGTAAGTAAATTTAACCCAAGAGAAAAGAAGAAATCTCACCAGGTAGGACTAGAGCCTTTGGATCTTCTTTGCTCATTGTGGGAGCTCAGTGTGTGCCCTAGCTCTATGGGGTTAAAACAATACTACATAGCAAAGAGCTCTTCCAAACTCAGTGCATCTTCTGCAGAATGCAGCCATGGTTATAACTGACCTGTGACTTCAATGCCAAGCCACACAGATACCAGACCTCTGAAGGGAAAGGCAAGCCACAAGCCAGGCCACTTCTGGGCAATGACTCCTCACTTCTGCTCATTTACTATAAAGATGGCTATTTTTTTTTTTTGGTACTCTATTTCCCGTGAGTTCTTGTGATCCAGCCTTGATCTTTATTTCTAGATCCTGCTAGTCAGCAAGCGTTCACATTTCCTTTGTGGTTTCTTGGACCCTGGCTTTCAATCCTTGGCTTTGATCACCTCTTAATTTTGCTGACCCCAGGGGTGAGTATGTAAAACTCTATGTTACAATCTGCACCAGATTTTCGGTACCATTAAACACTTACTGCTCTTTCCCCTTGTCACCCTCATAGCCCAAGGCATACTAGTCATACTAGTGTGTGCAAAGATCACTGGAACACAGAGCCAGAGGGAAAGAAAGTGCAACCTCCTAAACACTAGCCTCTACATATTTTTTATTCAGGCAATACTTGGCATGCAAAGGGCACTAAATAGGTGCTTCTCTTAACTGTAGCATCACGACAAAGCCCAAATACTCCAGTCAGTTTTAGCTGAGATTCCCCCTTGTTGAGGTAAAGAGATCTGGTGCCAAGATCCCCCACCTGAGCTCCAATTCCAAACCATAATCCCAGAAGCCTATACAATTGGCACAGAAGGTAGTGAAAATCCTATGTGCTTTCCTCATCACCACATCTCAGGTTAAAAAGCATTGAAGTAGAAGAATAAGGAGGGCAGATCTGTGGTCAACATGCTGTACTTCTTATTTCACAATGAAGTACATTGACCTCTAGGACTCCAGTTCCATGAGAGGACCAGAGAACTTGGCTTGTATTCCTGACTTTGGAGAAAATATTGGTGCCTAATTGCTTTCTGGGGACAGAAAAACAAAAGACTGTGTCTTAGTCTGCCTCCATTGAATAAATAAAGGGGAAATGAGAAGGGAACCTCTTCTCCTGGGGACATGGAGCACAGGTCTGGTGGTCCTGGGCTGCACATGGACCCCACAGAGGTCCTCTGGCTAACTGTAGGGGACCTGATTGTAGGGGTCCTCAGTGGGATTGGCCCTCAGGGCTCTCATCACAAAAGATTCAGCATGAGAATATGTCATACCCAGAAGATCTCAACCTGGAATTCCTCAACTAGACAAGAAACTGAGGCTTTTCCTTTCCCTGTCCTCAGGCCACTCTCTACCCACTGTGATCACTCCCCCACCCCCGCAAGGGAGCCAGAAAGGTCTGAGGTGAGTAGGATGGCTGGGAGCCCCCCTGCCCAAAAAAAAAAAGCTGAAGAACAAGGCTGAAAAGCAGAAAAGCTTCAATCAAGGAACAAATGAGAAGCCACTCATAATTATGGTGGGATGTGTGTTTCAATTATGAAAATGAGGTTATTTTTAGGACTATACATGGCCAGATGATTGTTAATGAGCTGTGTGCACTGCACAACCATGGAACTTCAGGTTCTGTTCAGTGAAGGAGAAATGGTTCACTGGGAAAGTTTGAGGGCAAGCCGCAGAGAAAGAGACAGAAGCTGCTTTCTGCTTGATCACAGTGGAATTCAACTGATACCAAATGAATAAGTAATGAAATGATGGATGATTGAACCAATGCAAGCAAGGAAATAATTGCATTTTTGTGACTCAGTAGACATTTACCATAAAATAGGCATTTTAAATGATCTCTATTTCCCCTTTCTACTTCTCCCTTTATGCTGTTATTAACCAGGTGAAAACTCTGATTGAGTCTGTGTTGATCATTTCAGGTGAATATTTTTTACAGTGACCAATTTTCTGTGGCTTCTGTTATTCATCTTCTGAGGGATTTGGCTGTTGTACTCACAGCTCACAACAAGTGCAATGTTATGGTTCAGATTTAATTTGTCCTCTAGAAGTCCATGTATTGGTCTTTGGTATGGTGATGTTGTGGCAGTAGAAATTTTAAGAGAAGGAGACTAGGGAGGTATTATGTCACCAGAGGTCATTACCCTTAGAAGACATTAGTGGGACCCCAGCTAGTTCTTATGAGAGTGGGTTGATGTTATGAGCAAATGATTGGTCCCTGCTCTCTGGCTTCCTTTCTCACCAAGTGATCGCTCCATCTCACATACTCTACCCCATGTTGCCACTATCATCATATAATGTAGATAAGTATGCTCTTGCCAGAAACAAGCAGATGTTGGCACCATGCTTTTAGACCTCCAGAATTGTGAGCTAACTACTTTGCTACAACAATAGAAAATAACTAATGCAGTACCAAATGGGTAGATTGGCCTTTTTCTCTTCCAAGATTTTACTACTTTGCTACTCTGTGGATACATGCAATATTTGTATCTTTCTCATTTTTTAAATGTATAACTCCAGGGATTCTAAAGCATTTGGGTAGTTGAGGATCAATAATGGAACCAAGAAGGTTTTTGGAAGAAGGTTCTATTAGTGCATTGCTTCTTTAGTCTCTTTCTCTTCTCTGTACCGTTTTAGCTCCTCATGGGAGTCACTTGTACCTTGATACAGTCCATTACCCTCATTATTCCCTTATTGTGCAAGAAGTCATGCTCAGACCTTTATCATTGATGCTTAGGGTTGGAGCCAGCCAACGAGCTTCTCTACTAGGGTTAATGTCTCTCCCAGATGACTATATAGTCAAAGCTTGAATCAAGCACTGTATTGACTTCATTGATCATGAAATTGGACATCAAATGTTGTACCCTTGAACAAATTACCTGCTATGTACATTTATTCTGTGTAACCACCCACCCAACATGGAAGAAATTTTCTGGTAAAAAAACAAGTTCTCAGAGGACAGTGGTACCAAGTAAATCAAACAAGGCAATGGCTGGAAAGAAGGTGTCCTTATTTTTCATGTAAGACACTCTTCAAGTCAGCACTTTGTTGTTAGTGTGCCATTTCCACTGCTGCTGCAAACTCCTGACTAAACTATTCTCCATGTGTGGCATTCCAAGGCAAGCTCAACCCCATCCAAAGCCCATGAGACAGCCAAAGAGAAATAATAGAAACCTGGCATTATAGGATAATGTGTGTGTATGCTTTGAAAGTTTGACTTCCTAGATGTTTTTTAACTTGCAATGAAAGATTTGACTAGATTTCATCCACTAGCCCATACCAGCCCTGAACTAACTTTAGTTTAATTATTCAATGCCATGAACAAATTGATAAATTAAAAGACATTTGATAGCTCTACAAAAACAAAAAAGAAACTGAGTAATTTATGGAACAGATTAAGGAATAGGTATAGGGATAGGAAACATGAGGTTAAAAGTATTTGAGGCCTATTAGTGCCAATTTGAATAATTATATTACAGAGAGAGAGAGAGAGAGAGAGAGAGAGAGAGAGAGAGAGAGAGAGAGGTGCCTGAAATCTAGTCATTATGAACTGAAACTAAAGGCATGTAAATGTAGGTCACTCACTTATCATTAGTAACAGCTAACATTTATATAGCTAGCAATGGAATTGCTACAGCAGTAGAACAACATTTCCCCATCATTTCAAATCTAAAATAGCGTAAACTCTTGAAATGAGATAGATTACATACACAATTTATGAAGTATTCAATTTTCATTTACACTATGTAAACTTTCAGCATTTTAAAACCCGTGTTTACTTAATAATTCTGCAATACAATACTGAACAGAAACTGAATCCCTGCTCTCACAGAACTCATAGTACACCAAAAGGAACAATAGCCAACGAATAATAACATCAATAAATTTAAACAGCAAATAGCAAATGTTAAATTGAAAAAGATACATAGTAGTCTGAGAGTTGACAATAGAAGTCCACCCCACTCCATCCAACAGGGATGGCAGAAGTGACATTTCAGTAGAGGACTGGTGGAGGACTAGGTTTGCCTGGGTGGGGAACAGGGGTGTATAGGAGACTGTAATAAGGGAACAGGAAATGACACTGTTCCCTGGGACATCAGGAGCATAGCTAAAATGTTATATTTACATTGTTATTAACTTAAAACACAACTTTCTCAGAAGAAATTAAAATACAAAGCAAATAACCTGAAGTTGCTCAAGGGAACACAGCACTTGGTGATGATTCCAGTCCAGTAAGCACATTCTTTCCCATAGTACATTGCTGCACATTCTGCCATGCTGCAGCTACACCTACAGAGCACAGACATGATCCTCCTGTCTATGTGATTGTAGTGGAAAGATCAGCAGCTTTGGAGCAGTCGTGATTAAGGCCATCCTTTCATTTGTCATATGAAGTCCAGTTCTCACTATGGGAAGCTTAAAAGCTAAGCTTTAGAAGAAAGAGCGATGAAAATTTATGGGATAGTAGGTTGACTTTATTATTATGAGATACAGTGTATAGAAATACATTTCAGTGTTAAGCAGACATCCACAAGGAACCCAAGTATGTTGTATTCTGTCTTAGGGCTGACTCAGCGTTTGGAGGAAGGAAGGAGATGGTGGGGGAATGACAACACTGATGGCATAGTGGTCAAGCTTGCTTCTTCTCAGACATGCTCATGGGGTCTTTGTGAAAAGAAATACATTTTTATGTTCTGGAAAAAAGTGCTGAAAACATTTTTGATGTAGGAGACCATGATCATTTTATCAAAGAATTATTCTTTCTAAAATTCTAAAATTGTCTTCTGAATGTTTTTCTAAATAAGAATACATATCTGTACAGCAGTACATAAATTACACCCTTATTAGACATTAACCAAGGACAATTATGAGACAGGTTTTAGCAAAAACATGGATTTAACAAAGATAAAGAGGTTTCTATACTGTCTGACTGGTCCAAAACATTTACCTTTCTGTTGTTGTTGTTGTTTGGTATAATAGCAAGACTCTGGTAAGGTAATAAAATATCCTACATCTCCCAAACCTATTTCATCAAAGAACATGTGAAATTAGAAAAGAAGAATAAAAACACAGTGCTACTTTTAGGGTCAAGAGTATGTTGCCATTTCATTGCCTTTGCAATCATGTTTGCCATCCTGAGCCACGAATAAAAGGCTGGTGCCTATGTGGGCCCAGTCACTTCTGTTCTCGACTTTGTTCACTTTTGCCCTGTACTTTATGCTCAGATCATGTTACACTTCTTCCTTTCTCTGAACACAACCCCCTTCTACCAAGCTGAACCTGTATGTATGCCTTCTGTTGGAAAGTGCTGAGCCCTACTCTTCACCCTCTTCTCCCCTGGCCTCAGTTGGGCTTGTCAATGGCCTATCCATGTTTGATTTTCAAGATCTAGTTCAAATATGTCTCTTTGGAAATGAATTCCTTCAGCTTACATCATTACACTCTCACTTATCTGCCTGCCTGACCCTTTCCTGCCTCCTCTCTTGGACTGAATTTCTTGCTTCAGGGCAGGGCAGAGACAGTTCTGTTGTTTGTGTATAGTCTTACCTAATAGAACATACTTACACACACAAAAAATGTCTATGCTGATTGTTTAAACTTGAATTGTGGGTGATGGTGATAGGAACATTCTTTAAGTTTTTAAATAAAACAAACCAAACTATTAAAAAAATCTATCTGATAAAGAGCTCCATTTCTTTGCATTGCATTTTTCTGTTGTTGCACTTACCATAGAGTATTCAAACTATGTGTTTTTATGAATCATGTCTGACAACACTGTCCCTCAGTACAGGATTTTATCATATCCATTTTTCATCATTAGCTCTAAGAATAGAATCTGACACCCAATAAGTGGTGTTCAGATTTAATGGAATAAGCCTCACTCCATTCCTGCCTTGCTTGTCTCTCTGCTTGTAAAGATTGTCATAGCAAAGTGGCTAACTGAATGCACAAATTCTGGGATCAAAATGTCAAATTGAATCCTAGTTGCTCATCAGTATGATTCCATGCAAATCATTAAATCTAATATATATATAGAGAGAGAGAGAGAGAGAGAGAGAAAGAGAGAGAGAGAGAGAGAGAGAGAGCTGTTAGGAAGATAAAATCCTATCTGTATTTATTTCTATTCCTATACCAATATGACTTGTTTGTGTGTTAGCAAGGTTTGAACTTAGAGCCTTTGCATTTGTTAGACAGGCACTCTGCCAGTTGAGCCACATCTTTAGTTTTTTTGTTTTTGTTTTTTTGTTTGTTGTTTTGTCAGGGCTGGCTTGGACTACAATCTTCCTATTTATGCCTTCTGCATAGCTGGGATGATGGGTACTGTGGCCCAGGTTGTTTTTGCTTGAGATAGGAATTTCACTTTTTGCCTAGGCTGGAGTGGAGCCTCTGATCTCTTCATCTTTTATTCCTAAGCAGCTCGGATTGCAGGCATATGCTACAATGCCAGGCCTCAACAATTTAAGTATAATGGCATCCTTTTCATATCTTCTCTATGATTAAACAATTAAATCCTATCTTCCTAAATCCTCAAAGAAAAAACTACAGTCCAAAATAAAAGTCTTAATAAAGTAGGAGAAGCATGAAATGGGCCTTAACAGGTGAAGCAGGCAAAGTAGGAAGAGAGGTTGTAGGAGAGCAGCAGAAGCGACGGACATATAGCACAATTTAGGTGATGAACTCTCAGGTTATGGGAGGTGAGTCTGTTGGTTCGAGCTAGAATATGAAGGAACCCAAATGTCATTCTCTTGTTTTACCAATGTTAATTTAAACAGTCCACTTTCCTGCACACACTGCTGGCTAACTTAACTCATGAATTACGAATATGATAGTCAAGGCAAGTCTGGAGACTCCATCACAAGAACCTAATTCCAGAATCTAGCTTCTGTCTATTGAGATAAATTGCCTTGTTATTCATTCCACAAACCACAGCCAACACCTGCATTGTCCACTGCTCTAAAAGCAGCCATCCAACTACTAAAATAGTATCAAACATTCATATCAGAATTTCACAGGCTATTGCAAATGACTATCATGATAGAATTTCTCTCTTTTGGGTTTTAGATAGGTCATTACTATTTACCCATTCATTAAATTTCTATATTTTTCTTTTAGATTAAAAACAGAAAAAAAGAAACTCATTTTACCTCCAGTCTCTGCATTTAGGACAAGGAAAAACAAAACAGAAGTACATCATAACCACAGGTCATCATATCATCTTTGTCTCTGTGAGGGTTTTTATGGATTAACCATATGTTGTAAAAATCTTCCCTGAAATTATTGTGAGTGGAATGCTTTCCACCCTCCGTAAATGGTGTGTGCAAGGTAAGCAGAAGGGTGTTGGAAGGGCTTTATATTTTCTGCCAAGATTCTGTCATCGTGCAAAATCTGCTAGAATTAAATGACAGTCTTAGTACTGACTATTCTGAATAAATGAGCTTTTACCTTCCAGGAAAAGTCTGGTACTTTTAACTCTATGTCATGAAATACTAAATTCACACCCATCTAAACTCATTTCTACCATCATCAATTTTTCTCCATATTTCCCTACATAAGCAAAAGAGGATATAGAGTAAAATTAAGTCTTTTCCCTAGAACTTGGCTCTTGTTTGCTACTTCTGATTTTTCAAGTACACAGGTATAATTTTCAATCCATTCTTAGCATAATCTTTTAAGAAAAACTAGGCACTGGTTACTGATGGAAAAAGATGGTTACAGCTTTGCTTTGTTTCATGACTTCAGAAACAGCCACTATAAAGTGGTATTTATTAACAATTTTTAAAAACTGACAATAAGTGCCAGATACAAATGGCTCATAGCTATAACCCTAGCTACTCAGGAGGCTATGATATGGAGGATAGAGAAGTCAGCCCAGGCAGAAAAGTGTGCTGGACTCCATCTCCAAAATAATCAGCAAAAAGCCAAGCTGAAGGTGTTGTTCAAATATTAGACCAACAAACAATAAACAAGCAAAACAATCATGGTAACAGCAAAAAAAAATGCTAATGAAAAATGTATAAATCATGACAGCAAATTATCTTCTAAGAATAAGTTACGAGTCTCAAGTCTCATCTTAAGAGTCTCAAGTTTTTATCATAATGAAAAATACTGTGTAACTCCAGGAAAATCATACTCAAAGCTTACTTCTAGCCCATCGGCCTCCTAGAATCTTGGCAGTACTTGATATTGTTAACTGGAGGAGTCTGGGAAATTCCTGTTTCCTTGGCTTTCAGTATATAGCAGGCCTTGGTGCTATTCCTCCTTAGGCCTATGGACTCAGCCTTTGCCCTAAGTATAAGCATTGTACAAGGCCTTCTTCTTGGGTTTGCTGTCAAGAGAGGGCTCCCACCCACTCTTAAAGGCTTCCTCTCTCCATGAAGACCCAGACTTACATCCTGGCCTATATTTAGGTCCCTTTCAAATCCTTCAATGATCCTTCATTCTTGAATCTGTGTTTAACATGGGCTGTGGCACTCCAATGTATTCCTTTTCTATCTTCTTCTCCACCCCTACTTCTGGGATGTGCATGTATCCTCTAGACCACATACAACATGAAGACAAGAAATTTTGTTGCTGTCGTTTTCACTCAGACTTACATATCTACAGCACATAAGTGTACGTGGCACATAGTTAATATTTGGTATATGTTGAATGAATGGATGGATGAACTTACAGCCCAAACTGGGACATTTTCATGTGAAAAGGAGACCATTAATAATTGTAAAAGAAGAACAGGCAGAAGCATGGACTAGCTTAGGCAAAACTTGTTTTCATGCATACCCATGATTTGGGTATATATGAACCCAAAGGTTCATATGTTAAAGGATTGGTCTCCAATGCAGCAGTGTTCAGAGGTGAGACCTTTGGGAGGTGGTTAGAGTCATAAACCTAAATGGTTTGGTGGAGGGGCTTTGCTATTAAAGCAATCCCTCTCTCTCTCTCTCTCTCTCTCTCTCTCTCTTCCCCTCCCTCCCTCTCTCCCTCTCCTCCTCTGCCCTTCCTCCACTTCTTGGCAAACAAGAGGTAAACAGTGTTGAGAGGGAGCCACACTACTGGAAATGAAGAATACTAGACTCTACATTAGTCCTATCAAACCAGCACCCATGTTTCTGCAAGATCCCCAAATCTAAAATGTGAAAAGCAGTATCCGATGTTTTAACCTACCTGTGAGGCATCAGTTCAAAAATCACATCCAGTATTCTCATTTCCATGCTTTGTGCTGGTCATTTTTTCTTTTTCTTTTCTTTTTTCTTTTTTGGTAATGTGCTTTCTCTACCATTTCTTCCAAAGGTTAATCTTCCAAATGTAAACTCCAACCACTAAATATTCTATAAAAATGTTATTGTACAATAGAATATTATCTTAGCATTCTCTGAACATTACATTATTTAATTTGTACCACCTTGTTATTGTCCTATTTACCTTGATGTTCAGATAATAGTTTCATACACATCTCTCCAGTAAATTGTAAGCTGAATATGAGCAGAAGTTATTTTTTTAGCTTTTACATCAACATTATTACATTATTCATAGAGTTAAACTGTGTGAGTTAACCCCCACATTGCCAACTGTTGCAGGAATCATATTCCTTCTTACATGTACCAAAATCTCATATTCAACAATGAATTCTGGATTGCAAAAGAGAATTTACTGTTTGCACCTGTCTGTAAGGCTTTGTTACAAAACTAAACACACACACACACACACACACACACACACACACACACATACACACGCTCCAGAAGTCAATTTTTTAACTGTAGTAAAATGTAAATAACATAAAGGGTCCATCCTAACTAATTTAAGTACACACTTCAGTGGCATTAAATATATTCAGGCTATTATGTAACAGTTATTACCATGAATCTCCAGAATTTTGTTTCATCCCACAGTGAAACTTGAATTCACTAAACCTTGATTCTCCATCTCCTCCTGACCTACTTTCCATCTATATGAATTACACTACTTAAAGTATTTCATATGAGTGAAATTATGCAATTTTTATACTCTATGTTGGGTTTGTTTCACATAACACAATGTCTCACAGTTTAGAGTTTCCAACCTTTTTTCTTTTCTTTACTTTTCTTTTCTTTTTTTTTGGCCAGTCCTGGAGCTTGAATGCAGGGCCTGAGCACTTTCCCTGGCTTCTTTTTGCTCAAGGCTAGCACTCTACCACAACTTAACTTCTGGCTTTGCTTTTTATGCAGTGCTGAGGAATCAAACCCAGGGCTTCATGCATGCTAGGTAAGCACTCTACCACTAAGCCACATTTGCAGCTTGTTTCCATCCTTTTTAAGATTAAATGACATCCGCTGTATGCATATGCCTCATTTTGTTTATCTTTCATCTATTGATGGGTACTTCAGCTATTTCTACCTGTTGGCTAGTGTGTAAATTACGGTTTCTAATACATATAAATATCTGTCTCTTCAGGTTCATTGATTTTAAAATGAGCACTTACCCAGTATTGGAATTGCTATATAATATATATGGAAATTATATTTTTAATTTTTTGAGTAATTGCCACACTGCTTTCCATAGTGACTGCACCATCTCTCAATACTACCAGCAGTATGAAAATATTCCAATTTTTCTACATTTTCACCATTACTGATTAAAAATTAAACCATTAGCCTAATGGTATGGCTATGAGTTGGTATCTCATGGTACTTCTAGTTTGAATTTCCCTAGTGATTAATGACACTGAATATCTCTTCATGTGCCAATTGATCATTTGTACATCTTTGGAGGAATGTCTGTTCAAGTCCTTTGCTTACCTTTTAGTTGTATTGTTGTTGTTGAGTTGAAAGAGTTCTTCACATAATAGATAGACGTTAAGACCTTATCTGATAGGTGATTTCTAAACATTTCCTGCCATTCTGCAACTTGCCATTTCACTTGGGTCAATGTCCTTTGATAAATGAACTGTTTTGGCATCCCTCGTAGGACCTAGTATAATGCTTTGAAACTATAATGCTATTGATAATTAATCAATATTTATATTTTTAATTTAACTGAATTTTCAGTAAGATTTAATGGCATGTTACAGTGCTTAAATTTATGGTGAAGTCTGACTAAACATAAGTTAGTTTCATTTTTACATTAACAAAGTCCAATGTTATTGAGGAACTCTAAATAATGAGGAATATTTTTAAACTTAAGTTTTGTCTTGGTATACACAGGAAGCTACAAAACATTCACTGACAGGTCTCCATCATTGTTCCTACATTTAGAATCTTGGCATTTCCACAAAGGAACTTTGAATATTAGTGTTCATCCTTTGACAAGAAAGAGATGAAAATTACTTGGAGAACAATATGATTAATGTTTAAATTTCTGCATTTGTTTAATTGTTGTACCATGGTCAAAGATGGAGGGAAAATAGAAAGTAACTGAATGAACTGAATTATCAAGAAAGCAAAGATCTTCACAAGAAATCAAATTGTTTTACTGTAATCAATGTGTGGTTGTCACAGTATTTGTAAAAGCCTGAGATAAGTTAGTGAACACTAAGGTTTGGTTGGTAAAAGAAAGGACTAGTAGGTTCTTCATTACTTCTGAACTGCTAAACTGTTCTACTTAGCTAATTGATGACCCAAGAAAGCTATTGGAAATAAGCCATAATAATTCTGTCTCAAGCTTACTTTCTTAACACTCTAGCCTTTTCTGCTCTGTGATTTATTTTTAGCTCAAAAACTCTCTGCCACAAATTATAGTCACTCCCTGGTTGTGCTTGGCTGTAGAAGACTTAATGGAAATTCTGATTATTATGGTTTGTTCCCATTTCAAAGGATTGCATAAAACTCTTTTGAGTAGTTGCTTTTTTTTTATCAATAGAAGGTCAGGCAAGACAAAGTCAATAAGAAGGCATAGGAGATTGCCTTCACAAAAAAAAATGAGACAAGCACTTAGTATTTCTGGTGCAAAACATTTCTACTTAGTGACAGGAGTTCAACATCAGCCTCTATCCTGGATTAGCACAAGCAAGAACAAATCAAGGTGCATTTGAATACATACGTAGGTGTATGTGTGGGCACATTAACCAGGGTCATATTTTATCCTTCATTATAGTTCCCTATGTATTCAGCCTCTGACTTTATGGCGAATGATTCATTTAGAATGAACTTTTTGTGCCCTTTTAGATACACAAAACTTGTGCATTTTCCATACTGCTTATATCTAAGGCTTTAAGCTCCCAACCTTAACTGTTGTAACCTTTATTTTTAATGATTTGTCTGGTTATTAAAAGAACTTAAAGCCACATGCTGGTAGCTCTTTAATCCTAGCTACTAAGGAAACTGAGATCTCAGGATCCAGGTTCAAAGCCAGCCTGATCAGGAAAGCCTGTGAGATTCTCATCTCCAATTAATCATTCAAAAGCTGGAAGTAGAGCTGTGGCTCAAATGGTAAAGTACCAGCCTTGAGCAAAAGAAGCAAGGCACAGTGCCCAGGCCCTGAGTTCAAGCCTCAATACTTGCACAGACAGACAGACAGACAGACACACACACACACACACACACACACACACACACACACACACACACACATTAAATACTAGGAGATAGCGAAAGGAGGATTCTACACCTTCAAACATTTGACTGGTTTGTAGATTAAGTATAAAATGTGGCAAGTATTTCAAGACCTAATCTATACTTCTATATTTACTTCAGCTATCATTAGAATTTGAACACAAACAAACCTCTTTGTAGTTGCATGTTTCTAATTATAATTTGGGAATCGAAATAATAAGGTACTTTTGACATGTTGGTACATACCTGTAATCCCAGCTAGTTAGGAGGCACAGATAGGAGAAACACTGTTCAAAGCTGGTTCTGGTTAAAGTGGGATTCCTATCTAAAAAACATAGTAAAAGCAAATGGGATAAAAATAAAAAAAAGCAAATGGGAGGCCCTAAATTCAATCCCCAGTAACACCAAAAAGAAAAGAAAGTTAAGTAATGTAATGTTGCAAAATCTCAATTAAAAATGAGACATTTATGTATTGGATATCAAACATGTCCCTGGAATGATGCAATTTTTGAAGAATTCTAATTCTTGGAGGGTTACTGCTCTGTGATTCTCACTTTGCAAAGAGAGTAACAATTGAAGAATGCTAGTTTTAACGGACTGGCCTCATATCACAGGGCTCAGCTGGTAGCCAAGAATGAAAGCATCCTAGCACAGCATCCTTTCTGCTATTGTATGTCACCTTCTTTTTGCTGCTCCTTCTGATAAACACCATACTAATGTCTTCTTGAATTTTTAATTCTAACAAAGCATGTGTAAAGATGGAGGCAACAGGTTTTTTTTAAAAATTAATATTAAGTTTTCCCTTATCCTAACCTTTGCAATAAAACAGTGTTTTAAATAGTAAACATTTTAACAAGAAGTTCATAATGACATCAGTCTGGAATTGGCAATGGTTGACATCTGTCCACCCAGCTCAAAGTGAGTACCCTTGCTTGTCAGCCTTTCAGAAAGGCTCCAGGGTTGAACAGATGCTCAATCAAAGCTGCTATTAAAAGAAATTTTTTAAAGAACGGATGACCTTTTCTATGGCAAGTATGGTATTCAGTTCTTACCCTATGAAGGGTAAGAACAGACAAGACTTTGTTAACATTATAGAATATCTTTTTGCTCAGACAGCATAGGCATTGACATCAAAGAAGGGAATATAACCATATCATTCTGCCTATTGAGTAGAAGAAAACCCATATATTGCTTTAGCATATTGTATGCCAGTTTATTTAGAGAGGAAACAAATTGATTTTGAACTTTAAGACAAATATTTAGAAAAAAATGAATTATTTCTTTGGAATTATTTTCATTATGACTAAAAATATATATCAAATGAAAGCAGACCAACATTCATAAAAGACAAATTTTGTTTAACACATGACAGAAAAGACCAGGAAATCTATTAAGTTACAAGTAAACATTAAAGTCCCAGCTTTTCTGTAATGTTAGACCACTTTTGCCAGTGCAAGCCTTGAACAGTGCTACTCCTACTTCTGCCTCCCAAGTAGCTTGGAATATAGGTATGTGCAAGAATGCCCTTGGGCATGTTTCAAGTGGTAGAACAAACACCTGCCTAACAAGTGCAAGGCCCTGAGATTAAACCCCATAATTGAGGGAAAGAGTGGACCAGTATTAGCAGATTTTTCCTGTATGTTAATTTATTTCGACTCTGAATCTAATGGCACTGTTCAGGCTATTGTTACCTACTACCCAAATTCACTAAGAATGAGTAAGACATGAAATTCAAATTCTGCTAATTAAGGTATTAGCTGCTTTTCTTTTTTGCTCTTCTGAAACTAATTCCACTATGCAAATCATTATTCCATATTCCCATCTGAGAGTGAGAAAGCTATATAAATTCTGCAAAAGTGAACACCAGAATTAATTCCAACCTCTAGAAGGGTCAAAAGTGGCAAGTATTGTTGTTTGTAATAGATTAATATAAAAGAGCTCCTATTGATTGACAATTGCATGTGCCAGGCCCTATTTAAGTATTACATAAATGTAACCTTATTTAATCTTCATGACAGTCAAATGAGGTTGAGAAAATTATGCTCACTTTACAGATGAGAATCACTGAGAAGCTATGACTTGTTCTAGCAAGTGGCAGAACCCAAAGGGAAACATTTTGGGTAAAGGCTAAGAGTAATATATTATGTCTATGTATTTTATCCTGTAGCTTAAATCCATATCTAATATCTTGAGATATCATCATAATTCATCTGTTAAATATGAGACTAGAAATATCTGGAGAAATTTAAAGAGCATATATCTGCCAGTATTTCTTGAATTATTTAGCAACTATATACTGACAGCCATGTACCAAGCCCAGAAGTTCCCTACACCATGAATGATAATTCAAATGTAGAGAAAATTCTCTTCCAATTGCCTTCGTAACACAGTGCCTGTGTATAAGTATATATGAACATATGCACACATTTTTTAAATAAAGAGAAAGTGATCTTTCAGATGCTTCTTTGTGCACAAATCTAAAACAACTGGCAGTTGACTGGAAGACAAATATGCTCCCATTGGTTTTCCATTTGCCTTGAACTACAAGACCTGTTTCCAGGCCATTAACTTTGCTCAGGACAGATAAGGATCCATTAGAAACGTTTCTTGAACTTGTAAGCATTTCTATTTTTTTAGACTACCCCTCTCACCCACACATTTTTTGGTAGCTAACATCAAGTGTTCTGCAATGGAATAAAGATGGCAATTTTTCAAAGTATTTCAAGAGAGATAAACCTCAAGTAAGAGAGAGAGATTTTTTACTGCCAAAGAGCAACTTAAATTTGTGAAGATCAAGGAGTAGGTTGAGTTTCATCTTTGTCAGCAGAAAAAGAAAACAACAGAGGCACCTGCTAAATGTCTCAATGCTTTCAGAAAATGATGGATGTGGGGGAAAGTACTCCTGAACTAGAGGCCTTGGATGCCTGATGAGGAGAAACTAGAAATAAAGATACTGATTACTTGTGGAATTGCCTCATAAAATGCAGAACAAAATTAAAACAAATATGCTGTAAATATTTAAGGTGAAATTTTCTATTTAATAGAAATTCCAAGTGAATTGGCATACTGTATTTTATTTCCTGTATCTGGAAGCCCTACTCTTTGCCCAGAATCTGCAGGCCACCATGGCTCAAAGCTCCTGGAACTTCTCAAGAGTTTGATCAGAGATTCAGTAGGGAGAATAAGCTGTGATAGGATCTCTAACAGGGAATATTGACAAGACTTCTGCTATGTGTGAAAGTTCCTATGAAACCTCACATTGAAATTTAATGCCAACTGCGAGGTATTTGGAGGTATGTTTACATCTGACCTTTAGGAAGGTGATCCAGTCTTGAGAGCTCTGCCATCCATGGGTTACTGGGATATCTATGGGCTTACTTGAGAGTAAGTCTGTTATAAAAGCCAGTTTGGCTCTCTCTTGTTTGTATCCCTTTAAAAAAAATAATCACCCATTCTGGGGTTTATTAGTTACAGCAATTGAAAATGGACTAAGACAGTGTCTCAGAAATCCTTCTAGTTTGAGACTAGAAACGGTTGTAAATATTGCTAAGTGGAAGACATTAAATGGTTAGATGGTTCCTCATGATGTTCCTCCTGTCTCTGACAGGAGGGGGAAGAAAGGGAGAGGGAAGGGAGTCTTCCCTCTTGTCAATACTTGACATCTAGCTCCGGCTCAGGATCTCTCTCATTCTCAAAGCTTCCATAGTCTGTCCTTAAGACCTTTGTGACAGGCACTTTTGTACTTACATTGCTGACTCTAGCACCATGCACAGATATCTTCAAAGTTCAAAAATGTTTGCTCAACTTGAGTTTTCCAAAGATGTTGTTGGCTGTTGTTTCTGCTGCTGTTTCCCTACTGAAGGAAACAGGATGTATGTGTTGCCTCCTGAACAATTATTATTTGTCTCAATTTATAAAAGCCCATAGAGATGTCTACAGCGCCATTATATCCTGCAACCAACATAGTACATAGGAGGTACTCAACAACATTGTTGAATGAATAAATGCACAGACATTACCTATGGTATCTGAGTACAAAGAGGGCCTATATATTACCTACAATTCTTAGGAACGCCATTTCACTGAAAGAGCTTTTCTGTGTTACAGAACCTGGCCCATGGGAGGGAGGCTTGTTCCATGTGACACAGCTGGGGACTTGCTGAGAAGAGATGCTGGGGGAGGGGCTGCTAGGAGGAAGTGGGAGCAGATAATAGTCATGGAGTTCACTCCCCTAAGATAAGAAATACTTGAAGTAGAGGGAGACACTGGAGACTCAAGCAGAACCCAACAGCAATAGGAGAAGGAGGAAAAGGAAGGAAATCCCAAACCATGTTATCAGGAAGGGGAGGAGGCTCAAAGCTCCAGGGACCTTTGTGCATATTTTCCTAATAGCCGTGCATCTGAAAGTGACAGGTCTGTATAGATGCACATTACTTAGGGGCCACTTATACTGTGTGGGAGATTACCATAGTCTTAAATTCTCCTAATATTACAGACTTTAAGTGTCATCTGATGTGAAATATTTGTCACACCCTACTAAGATACTAAATAAAGGTAGAGGAAGAAATAGCAGTTAGAACGGCATCCCCACTCCCACAACTCATCTGTGACTGATTTAAATTATATAATAAAGTATGTTAGATAGGTAGCTAGCTGTCATTTAACTTGGGATACTTATCCTATCAGGATGAAAGCAGAAATGAACAAGTGAAAGCAAACTTAACAATACAACATTAAAGATTTGAGCAAATGGATAGAGTCATAAAGTAAGTCTTTTTTGTTATCTGAAACAATAAGGAAATGATAGTTTAAATCATTTCTCTAAATTTCTTTATTACAAATTACTGGAACATAGATATCTTAGACTTAATGGAAGTGAGCTTCTTTGTGGCATGAGTTGTTTAAGGCAGAAAATTGCTTTATACTTTGTAATTTAATTTGGTTTCAAGTTTTAGCCATAAATGTTCTTTATTGAATAAAAATTAAAAGAAGATCCAGAAAGAGTTGGAAACATCCTTTTCTCAAATGCCTCACATACATTTTAGGAAAGAAACATGGTCAAAAACTAAGTTCTTTGGACTGTGGTATAGCTCATCTCTGATCTGATAAAAACTGTGCTGTCTCCCTTTCCTTGATACATTAGTAGTGACAGAGGGTCATGAATGTGCCTGCTGTTAATGCTGTCATTAATCACTTAGCTATAAACCAATTTTAATATATTTTAAAGGCAGAGTTAGACTACTAGATACTCAAACAGTATGCTCTTATAAGACAAGGATAATCTGTGTCATAACTAGTAAAAATCGTTCATAGAAAATAAAGTTTTACCTTTCATCACAAAGGTTAGCTTTCATAATAGGTCATCATTGAACCTCCAGCACTGAGCTCCTTTCATTAGATATTGGTATAATCCTATCAAGTGAACTCAGTGTTTAATGCTTATGAAATACATAGAAATGTGTGCACTAATCCAGAGCTCCAATGATATGAACATTGAAGTTTATCTTGACAAGCAAATCAACTTATTGCTAAGGAAAACAGCCAGACAATACCATCCTTGTTACTGAGCTGCAGGTGTTTAAAAAGCACTGTGAACTAAAAGGAGGGCTTTACTATCACGTGGCAGGAATAAATGACAGGGAAGGAAGCAGAGGGTAGTTGGTTGGTTAGGCAGGTGCTTAGGGAATTTAAAAGAGAAAATAGAAATATGAAATCAAGAGCAGGTGCCAGGCTAGGTTTTTATGGCCCTACTAGGAATAATAAGAGAGCTAAGACTTAGTCCCAGGAAGGTTTAAGTCATTATTTCTAAGAAATCTTCTTTAGGAGACTAAATGTTTTAGAGATAACCATGCTTTAAAAACTCTATTGTATTCAGATTAACTACTTGGAAATTCAGTATGTAAAAACAAATATAGTTTCTCTCAGCCTCAGAAATTATTAATTTCCTGTAGGATCAGATACAAAATTCTATCCCATTTTTCTTACAGTAACTATAATATAATCTCAGAAGTATTATTTGAAAGCAATTTTAATTTCAATGGCCGAGTGATATCTACATATAAGTAATATGTCCATTAATTAAAGCAATATCTATAGCACTATATAGCCAGTTTTCCCAAGGGGATTTCTGAAAGCTTATTCCAAATATCATATCTGTGATACTTTCCTTCTAAATCCCTATGATAATGTTGAATTTATAAATTAGGCACAGTAAGAGATTATCAACAAGTGAAATAGAACAAATATAACAATATAATGTAGTAAAAGGTAATGAATATTCTCTTTCAGTATGTCTTATTGTACTCGCCCTCCTGTGATGATGTGAGATGATTCAGTGCCTACAGGATTATGTGGTATGAAGTAAATTGAATGATGTTGGCATTTTGTTGTAGTGTTAGGCTATTTCTTATTTAACTGATAACATAAAAATTTGGGGTTACTTTATTTCTGGAATTTACCACTTAATATTTTCAGACTTTGCTTGGTCAAAGGTAACCAAAACTGTGGAAAATGAAACCATGGATTAGGGAAAAAAACTATAACCTTATGATAGAAGTTTCCAACTGTAGTGTCAAAATATTTGTTTAAAACAAAACCATTGTGTGTGTGTGTGTGTGTGTGTGTGTGTGTGTGTGTGTGTGTGTGTGTGTATAGTTTTCTGCTTCTTGGGCTTGACCTCAGGGCCTGGGCACTATCCTTGAGCTTCTGCTCTAACAAAGTGCTCTAACATTTTGAGCCACAGTGCCATTTCCAGTTTTTTAGTAGTTAATTGAAGATAAGAGTCTCACAAACTTTCCTGCCTGGGCTGGCTTTGAACCCCAATCCCCGGACTGGGAATATGGCCTAGTGGTAAAGTGCTCGACTCGCATACATGAAGCCCTGGGTTTGATTCCTCAGCACCACACATAAAAAAGCCGGAAGTGGCACTGTAGCTCAAGTAACAGAGTGCTAGCCTTGAGCAAAAAGAAGCCAGGGACAGTGCTCAGGCCCTGAGTGTAAGCCCAAGACTGGCAACAAACAAACAAACAAAAAAGACATGCTGAACCTCAATCTTCAGATCTCAGCCTCTTTAGTAGGTATGATTACAAGTGTGAACCACCATGATGAATACATTTTAGAGCCTGGTAATAATGTCTTAATAAGGATACTTACAAGTAGCATGAAAGTGACCCCAAAATAAGAGAAATTAGTGAAAAACAAAAAGGACTTGCAAACAGGGTAACTACCATCTCTGAAAATAGTTATATTTTGTAGTCCAGGAAATACATTGAGTACAGAAAAGACAGAAGATAAAGTTTCACTGATGAGACATCTGACATGCAATGAATTTACATTTTATACAGGAAGGTGACAGTCAATCTAATTTATTCTTCAAAGAACTGAAGGCTGATGGCTTGCCATTTAGTATTTTTTCTCTCTCGCACTATTCATCCTGAAAACTCCTTTAATGAAATCATGACATTTAATCTGCTAGAAAGTCTTGTGTTCATCTTGCTTCCCCCAGTTCAGAAGAAAGAGCAGGAGGGACCTCAATTATTGCTATGCTGCCTTTTCTTCCTTAGCAAGCTCCCCATCTTAGCTTCAACTGTCATCTATCATACTAAGCCATCTGAACACACAGTCTAACCTCACAGGACATGTAGAGAAACCATCAGATATATACCATAAATATTCATCAGAACTACTATAGTTTCATGTTTTTGAATTCTCTTTGTCCAGTTTAAAGATTCCATACAAATATTTGCCAGCACTCCTGCCCCATTCCTGTTGCTTTCTAGGCCTTCTTATTAGACTCCATTGAGGCTATGGATGTTTGTCCTGTCTTTCTACCATCTATTGTTTCTTTCAGTCTTTTTTTCTTATTGTCATTCCATTGTATTGGGGTACTCTCCTGAATGAAGCTAGAGGATCCTGAATCAATTTGCTTTGTGACCACCTCACACCAAAGTAGAAAGTGTCCAACTAGTTCTTACTCTAGAGTTCTTATCTAATGTAAGCTGTCTTCTCCAGGTTCAGTTCTAACAGGTCTGTTCTGCTCTACTATGTTAGTATGTTGTATGGAGCCCACTCTATTCCTTCTCATTTCACTTAACTACTTTCCCTCTACATCTGTAGTGTTTTCTCCTCTTTCCTTTTCTTAATCATTATTCTGTCCTACTTTTGAAACACACATACCTCACCCAGAAGTAAATTATATGTTTTTTTTACCTGGGGCATTATTTCTTTTTACAATACTGCATTTCTGTTCAGAGACTATCAACACACGTATACATTAAGTTCACAGTAAGCACTTACATGTTAAATATAACTCAACTAATTTTTCTATATTTAAAATATCACTGGGCATCAGCGGCTCATTCCTGTAACCCAGCTATTCAGCAGGCAGAGATCTAAGGCTGGCAGTTCCAAGCCAGATTGGGCAGGAAAGCCCATCAGTCTTTCACCTGCAATTAATTACAAGAAAAAAAAAGTAGAAGAAGCCAGAAGTGGCTTAAAGGCTTAAAAGAATTGTATCCTTGGGCACAAAAGCTCAGAGACAATGCCCAACAATGAGTTGAAGCCCCAGGATGGGCACCCAAAAAGTAATAATACTAATTACTCTAGACTTGTATTTGTGTGCAGAAAACTCCAAGCTATAAGTCTAGTTTGTTCAGAGAGAGAAGTCTGATTTTATGACAAGACTAGCTGTTTCAAATATGAAATGTGTATTTTAGTAGAGGAAAATTCTGAGTAATTAAAAAAATAATCAACCTGATTAGATATTTCAAAATTTTTTGCATTTGTGTTTGTGCCATCCCTAGGCCTTGAACTCTGGGCCTGGGTGCTGTTTCTGAGGGTTTGTTTCTTGTGTGTGTGTGCAAGGCTATCTACCACCTGTATCACAGTTCTGCTTCCCACTTTTTAGGTGTTCAATTGGAATTAATAACAGTCTCATGTACTTTCCAGTCCAGGCTGACTTTGTGCCATGGTCCTCACATATCAGCCTCTTGAGTAGCTGGGATTATAGGCATGAGCCACCAGGTCCTGGCTCAAAATGTTTTTAAGCACACTCACCAATAATTCATTACTGTTCTAAAATTTCCATCATTTTTGGTTATTTTTTCAGTTGTAACTCTGAATCTATGTGTTTGTGCACACATTTCCTAATTTCTGCTTTTCCAGTGGATTAATATTTAATATTTCAACATTTGAGTAAGTAACATGTATACCCAGTTTCCCAAGCCTCAATTTTCAATTATTAATTTATTTAATATATATGTGTATTTACCATTTGTATACATACTTAGTACCTACCTTTACATATGCTATGATTTTTTTCTATGCATACATATCTATAATCGAGTTTAAGTTATAACTAAGGCACAATAAGATTAGCCACAATCACTAATAATAAAATAGAAT
Source organism: Perognathus longimembris pacificus (assembly GCF_023159225.1). NCBI lineage: Eukaryota > Metazoa > Chordata > Mammalia > Rodentia > Heteromyidae > Perognathus > Perognathus longimembris. Next base: position 52,605,588 of record NC_063163.1, read on the forward strand.
GATTTCCATGATGCAGTATAATTAAGGTTATGTAAGCATAGTCTTGCACTCTCTCACCTAGTATTTTAATATATATGCATCCTTGTGATGGTGTGGGATGATGATAAGATGACCATGTATTGACATGAAGCAAAATGAATGACAATGCATAAGTACTGTGAAATAGCTTCAGGAAAATCCATAAATTACTTGAACACCATATGTGAGGTAAAGAAAATAGGGTCCTCTACTATAACACTAATTAAGGAGAGGTCTTTTTATTTCTTATTTTTGGAGTTCTTCTCAGTCTGTATATTACTTTAAGTATCTGTAAAGTAGTGCTTGGGTCTATGTGGTGCATTTCTCCGAAGACTGACCTTTTTGGTCTCACTGTGTATTGGTATCTTAGGTCCTGTTTGCTTTGTCATATCTCATTGCTATTTGATCTGACACCTACATATCAGGGAGACCATGTGCCTTTCGTCTCTCTGTTCTCAGCTTGTCTTGCTCAGCATGATTTTTTCTAGCCCTGTCCATTTCCCTGTGAATGCCATTATTTTATCATTTCTAAAGGCTGTATAGAATTCCATTGTATAGAGGTGGTGGGATAAAAATAAGGAAAGGGGTAACAAGTATGACAAGAAATGTACTCACTACCTTAAGTATATAACTGTGACCCCTCTTAACTCATCTTGACAAGAAAAATAGAAAAAAATTACTTGAACACAAGCATTGTGTGATCTCCAGTCAGTCTAATAACCCAAGATGACTGCTAAGTGTTCAGCAAGTTTGTAAGACATACAGTTTGGATACACTGAACAAAAAAAGATAATTCATACCTAAGGAGAGTGGAACAGGGAAAGATTTCATTACACTACTCAGAATGGGATGAAATTTAAAATGTACAAATTGTTCACTTTGGGAGTTCTTATTTCTCATTTTCAGCCCATGACTGACCAAGGGTAACTAAACCAACAGAAGTGAAACAATGAATAAAGGAAGACTAGTGCGCTGAGCATTTAAAATTTGGTCCTCAGGATGCAGTCATTAAAAAAATTATTTCCTATACCCAGGAAGGTTACAATCTAATGGGAAAGTGAAAGTATTGCTTTATGGAGCTGATGTATAGCTTTAACAAGGAATCATTAGTGTGTTCCAGGTAGGAGAAATAAATGCAAAGGCACTGAGATCAAAGTGATATCTTCAAGGAACTGCTGGCTCCTGTTTCCTCTTGAAGTACTCATGATGAAGATGAAGGGAGGCACATGAGACTTAGGGAAAGGGATGAAGTTTTGAGGGTTGCAGAGGCTGATTCTCCTAGACCCAATTCTCACCTCCTTCTCATCCTGTCACCAGTTTGTGTATTTCCTTGACTCACTGATAGCACAGGGTTGTCTGGATGTAAGTAAGGGTGGATAGAAACATTTTACCAGATAGGTATGATATAACTAAGGTATCTGTGTGCATATATAATAAGACAGTGCTGAGAAGTCTGGCTCATGGAGAGCATGATGCCAAGGAGAGGGTCTATCTCAAAAGGAGAAATGCCAAGGAGGCACAGGTATTTACAGAGGCTCAGATACAAGGTTCAAGATTTCCTAAGCACATAAATTAGGTGGTGACTTAGGCCAGGGTGTGTCTAGAGGAGTTGAGTGGATGAAGGGAGACAAAGGTCCTCAGAGTCCTAAGTAGGACTTAAGTTTTCCAGAAGACACAGATCAGGTTGGATTTATTGAGGATTGGCATGTGCTTTGTGGGTAAATGATGCACAATTTATTCTTTCATCACATTGACTGAGCACTTGTTTTATGCCAAACATCTAATTTATATTAAGAATTAGTATTCAGGAAGAAAGTCAGGGTCCTTGAGGTCAGAAAATTTTCAACTGAAAGAAAAAATAATTCAGACAAGACACAAAAATAAACAATACAATATGTCACAGGGCTGTGTGTTATAGACAGTGTTAGTATGATTTGATGGTGAATTGAGAATCATAGCCTCTTAGACTGGTAGACAGGAAAGGCCCCATTGGGCCTGCAAGTTAAACTAAATTAAAACTCACATTCAAAAAAATGTTTGCTATTGTTGGTTCAGACATAGGAAATACAAAGATAGATATGAAAGGGGCCTTGAATTATAAATTTGGGGTACCAATTAAATTAGAAAATGTTTCCTAGGCTTCTAAATGGATATGGCTTTGTAATGATAACTGTTACTAATGATATCTGAAAATGTCTAATAAATAAATTATGTCAAGAAACATTACCACCAATGAATGACCAGTGGGGCATAATTGAAATGACACAAAAAATATCCTATTTACACACACAGAAGGAGGAATATTCAACAGAGGAGAATTCACAGAAGAAATTTCCACTGCTCCAGAAACTTTAAAAAAAGAATTACTCTCTGTATTCCTCATAATCTCATAAGGCTCTCAATCAGAATAAAGATTTTTTAATCTAGTTTTGAACTATTTTTCTAAAACACAGGAAATTATATATTGTAGCTCACACTTTTGAAAAACATTCTATGACATGATTAACATTCAGCATCTTGTTAACAATAACAAATAACACCACAAGTTATAGCTTAGAACCACTCTTGGTCCTGAAACCACTCACTGTATCTGGGAAAAAAAATGGAGTTTATTTTGAAGGAAGCATTACATAAAATGGGCTTAGTTTCAGAATCCTTCAAGAAAACTAATATTTTCTACAGGCTTATGGATAAATTTAAATACTAGTAAACACTAGATTCCTTTAAATGCTTCATTGCACTAGTGACAAAGATGACATTTCTTTAATGGTCCTCATGCATTGCCTGACAACCTCTGAAGTTCTTCAAATTTGAAAGGGAATAAACCTACCAAATTAAAAGAACTGGGCCTTTGGTACTATATCTATTGAATTATAACTACAAAGAGGTTGAGTTGGAAATAGCTAGTGATCTTGATCAAGCTGTATGATCTCAATACATCTGTTTTTGCCTATTTTTATTAAATGCCTGCCTTGTGAGTTTGTTATATTAAAAATGTAGGCAAATTGCTTTATCCTGGATGGTACTATACTAGTCAAGGGCTCATTAATGGCAGAATTCTTTAAGCAAAGGCAGTGCCTACTCAGACTAATCACTGATGTGGGAGTTACCTCAGAGATATCTCTAAAAGGCTTTCCTGTAAGATATGAAATATGAAGGATATGCTGCCTGTCTTTAAAGATGTCCAAAGTTGCTCAATAAATAATGGGATAATATAATTGGAACAGAGCATTCCATCACTGAAGATATAGCAGTCTCATATCAATGCACACACTTAGCTGGCTATAAATCCTGTCAGTAGTTGAAACATTGGACCACCAAAGGAATTGTGTGTCATTTGTGTGTCATTTGGTATATATATATGTATATATATATACATATATATACATATATATACATATATATACATATATATACATATACATACATATACATATACATACACATATACATACATATATACATATATATGTATGTATATATATATATATATATATATATATATATATATATATATATACACAGAGCTTTAACTCAGGTCCTGGAGACTGTCCCCGAGCTTTTGTGCTTTACCACTTGAGCCACAGTGACACTTTCAGCTTTTTTTGTAGCTGGCTTCTAGACATAGTCCTCAGATCTCAGCCTTCTGAGTATCTAGGATTGTAGGCATAAGCCACCAGCACCCAGAGAATAAATGTACTTTTAAAACATTCAAACAGGAAGTGTAACCTGCCTCAGATCCAGATTCCCAAATATTTCCTACTACATACAATAATACATCTACTTAGATAGCACTTTGAATTTGTAAAATATTCTCACGTGTAGTTTAACTTTGATCAGCATGTGTGGAACAAAATGTTTTTCATGTGACAGATAAGAAAACTAATGCTTAGGGAGGTTACATACCTTCTGCCACTCCTGTGCTTATCACTTGCAGCAGAGATTTCAATCCTATTCTTTTTGTTTAACTTTTAACACTTACTAGGCACACTTGCTAACCCTTGAGACATACTCCCAGTCCTTTTGCTTTTGGTTTATTGTTCAGATAAGAGTTTCCTGCTTTTTCCCTGGCCTGTCTTGAACTCAGATCTTCCTATCTCTCTGCCTCCTGACTATGTGGAATTACAGGTATACACCACTATACCCACTTAAATCCCATTCTTACACCTGCAAAACACATTGCTGTTTTCTACCACTGGTCATTGTTGTCTAGCTAATCAGCATGATGTCAACAAGACTTCAGCTGAATCGCATGAGAATTTTTAAATAGTATTTGGTTTCTTGTGCAAGAGTTAGGGTTTGAATTCTGGTCTCAAGCTTGCTTGGCTTGCTTGCTTCACTGGTGCTCTATCACTTGAGCCATGTCTCCAGCCCAACTTTTTGCTCATTAGTTGAAAATGGACTCCAGTGAAATTTCCTGCCCAGACAAGCTTCCAACCTTGAGCCTCTGGATCTCAGTCTCCCGAGCTGTGAGGATTACAGCTGTAATCCACAAACATCTGGCTACAGAATTATTAAACAAAATAATAATAATGATAGCAGCTAACATTTAATTAATGTTCACTAAAGGTCACTTGATATGTATTATCCCATTTGATCATCACAAACATCTTTATGAAGAATGCATTATTACATACCCATTTCATCGACACTGAGACTGAGGACAGAAAAATGAGTACTTTGTCAAGATCACAAGACTAGTAGGTATACATGAATATAAGCAGCTGGCTGACTCTTCCTCATGAACCCTCAGCTGCAGCACTCTCAGGAACCTGTGGGAGCTGGGCCGATTTTCACAGTTCTTCCACTGATGTGTTCATTGGCCTTAGAGATCTTAGTAAAGCACTGATGTGCACTTCACAATATGTGTTTGAGTAGCTTCAAAATACAAGGGCAACCATAGTGAAAAGGATGAATCCTAATACATCTACTTCCTGGTAGCAATGCAATAAAGCAAGTTGTATGCTAAGCTAAATGTACTCATCCTTCATGTAGCAGATAAGCTGAAGAATGCCAGACTTATCCATAGTCATATGTCACCATGATTGCAATCACTAGAAACTTCCTCTATACAATAGCCTATGAGTGCATCAGAGACCCGTAAGACACTAATCCAGTATAGAAAGGAGATAGAGACTTTGTAAAGTCAGTTGAAATACACATGGTCCCCAAAGTACATTTTTTCTGGTTGATGAACATGTGAAAGTGATACTTAGAATTTTAGATTAGAAATTCGAGTTTGAGCAGAAGTGGCACAGTGGCTCAGGTGGTAGAGCACTAGCCTTGAGCTGAAGAGAGCAGAGACAGCACCCAGGCCCAGAGTTCAAACCTCACAACCAATTAGGAAAAAAAATATTCTAAGAAATTAGAGTTTGAATTGATATTTTCCTGGGCTATAGATATGGTGGTGAATCATTTCTCATGCCACACTGGCAGTAACTAACAATGATCACAGCTCCTGTTTAACACAACAGTTTCCAGAGACAGCAACTAGAGTTTTCCAGCGTGCTATTTTGCTAAACTAAGATGTTTGGTAAGTGGATTCAAGGTAAGTTTGATTTACAATATTTTCAATGTATATTAGGCTTGTCAGGACATAATACTCCTGTACAGAGTTGAGAAGCATTTGTATTGTGATAGAGTAAGAAGCCTGAAGATTCAAAGCATTTGCCAGTGCACATTAGAAATGTATTAAACATAGCCAAAGTTTTTACTCATCAAAGCAGAACTCACCACTAAGACTAGATTTTGCTCCCAAGGAAACACGGAGCCCACTACTTCTTTTAAAGAACAGTTACCGTAAGTAATCCAGGGTGTTAATGTAAGAAGAATGGCAGATTCAGAATGTGGCAGTGGGGCATTACCAAACATGCCAAACAGCTTTGGTGTCTATGCGGCAGGGTGAAAAATCAGCTTCTCCAGACCTTTCAACTCCAAGGCCCTGAAATGTAGCCTGGAGCTTGTACCTAAGGAATGATTGCTATATCCTGTCTCTCTTAGGAAAGGAAGAACACACAGGGAATCAGGTCCAAAGGCTCTTGACTCTTCCATCCTGTAGCCAAGGGAACCAAATTCCTACAAGGAGAATGATTCCCCACAGCAGAACTTTGAACGGCATGAGTAATACCCCAGCCCCATGGACTTCTGGCAAAGGATTATTGACCTGGGACACGTAGAAACTAGGTTCTCTTAAGCAAGGGTTCCTAACAACTAATTATACATTGGACAGTGGGATGTGTTTCTCTACTTCCAACTAAAGGGAAATGACACCGAATCAGAGTTGAATATGCGAAGCAGGACAAAGAGTAGAAGATCCTGGAATTGCAAGTGAGTGTCATTCAGATGCATAAGGGGTGTGTACCAACTTGGTTGGCTTAGTGCCTGTGAGATGTGTGGCAATGTGATGCACCCTAATTCCACTGAACTAAAAGATGGAGAAAGAAAATTAGTCTTCCCCCCTCATTTGTTAAAGTCATTCCTCACAGAATTGTTTGCTATTTCAGAAATATTAAGGGACATGTCCAAAAGAACGAAGGCCTTAAATTATGTTGTGCATACCCAACAGAATTTTACATATTCAACAAAAGTTGTATTTTAAAAGATAATTTTATAATTGGGGGTATAATTTAAGTGAAAAAATACAAAATTTCATACTTAAAAAATTCCTCTTTATATATACAAGTAAAATCTGAAAGAAAAAGTCTTCAAATATAACCAGCTCTCTCTTCCTGGTAATTTTATAGGTGGTTTTAATGTTGCTATTTCTACTTTTCTGTGTAAAAAAGAACTTTAGACATCAACACATATTACCTTTAGATTTAAATGATCAACTTTACATAAGAACAGAGAATAATAATTAATGCAATGAATCAACACCGCATAAGCATAATTAAAAGTTGCATTTATACTAAAGTAGAGACACTAGAGGGGCTGGGGATATAGCCTAGTGGCAAGAGTGCCTGCCTCGGATACACGAGGCCCCAGGTTCGATTCCCCAGCACCACATATACAGAAAACGGCCAGAAGCGGCGCTGTGGCTCAAGTGGCAGAGTGCTAGCCTTGAGCGAGAAGAAGCCAGGGACAGTGCTCAGGCCCTGAGTCCAAGGCCCAGGACTGGCAAAAAAAAAAAAAAAAAAAAAAAAAAGTAGAGACACTAGAAACAATCATCTAAAATAATAGGCATATCCATATAGGCAGTAAATGGTACAGCAATGTGCCATTCACTGTGAAGGGTACAGAGGTTTCAGAAAGTAAAACCCTAGCTCCAACTCCAGCAGGGGGAATTCAGGAGTGCTTAGGAAGCTGAGAGGGAGCAGAATTACAAAAATGCTCTACAGTAAGTGCCTCGGCAGAGGTGATAAACAGTGAAGGAAAAACCAGAAAATGTGATCTGCAAGGCTTCCCAGAGGAGGCAAAACCTGTGGTCAACCTTGAATGCAGAGTGAAACAAACAAGCAAAAAATAGAATAATAGCATTCAAGCAGACCTATTGTGTAAAAAACATGGAGTGGGTGAGAGAAATCCCCCTTAATGTGATTCCCATTATACCAATACTCAGGAAGGAAAAAAGAGAACATGAATTGACTTAATCACGGTGAGGATGGAGAATGGGAAAATGACTGAAGCAACGTAAGGACATGTGGAGGAGTTCTGGTATATCTTTGAGATTCCTCTCTTGGACAGTAGTAGCAATAGAAACCACAGATTTGGAAAAGAAAATTTTGGAATATTCATTCAGGAGGTTAACAGTATATGATCCTGGAGCACAATGATCCATTAAATCTACAAGTACTTATTGAGCATGACCATTAGAAACTGCCCTGGGTGCTGAGAATAAACAAGCGACGAAGATGGACAAAGTCTCAGGCCTATAATACTAAACAAAACAAACAAAGCATCTGCGTGTAGTGAATGCTATTAAGAAGCTGGGTGCCATTGGAGGGAGTAACTGAAGACAGATAAAGTATCAGTATAGGCTTCTTTGAGGGACTCAAGAAAGATTTGGACTAAGCCAGTGATGTCATAATAATAGTATTATGGTTTGTAGCATAGACTGAGTCCCTTTCATGCCAAGAGGATTATGACATTTCATCCATAGGACACCATGCCTTCAGAGGGTGCTATTGAAGAGCTGAAATTTGAGAGGCAGTGTAACTCTGTAGCTCAGCTCCACACTTGAGCACACATAATTTCTGAGTGCACTACACTGAGCCTTGAGAGGGAGCTGCAGCAAGGTGTGAGAAGAAGGAGCCCAAGGAAGGTATCACCTGACCACCATAGAACAAGAGTGTGTCAAGAGGAAGGGAATGGTCAACAGTATCCACACTACTCAGAAAGGACAACCACCACCACCACCATTAGACTTAGCAACTAGGTGACATTAGTGAGAACAGGTTCAATGAGTTGGGAAAGGAGTCTAGAGGAAGGAAAGAAGACTTTTATTTTCTTACTGCTATCTTGGGGAATTGAAATCAGATACTCTGACTTGAACCATATAATAGTCATTTTCAAGATAGGGTCACAATTCATGCCTGGGATGCAATCCTCTTTCCTTTAGCTGTAACTGGAACCTGAATAAAAAGTCTAAGTCACCCTGAATTTCCATTGAGCTTGTATACTTTGCATCTGTGGCTGCTACATCTGTACAGCTGTGAGATTTCTCCAGCAGTGCCAGCAGCTGGGCCCTGCAGAGGGCTAGGGCTTGTGGATGACATGAGCAGCTCAGGCAGCACCTGTTCCCAGCAGTTTGCTTCAGTCTTTCATCTGGCTTCTTGTGGACAAGCCTCAATTCATGAACCCTTCAACAGCCAGAACTAAACAAATTTTAAATGCCAGGGTTTATCCTCAAACTTGTCATTTAAGAAAAATCCTTAGCCCCAGTCAATTAATAAAATGAATTTTAGAATTTAAAAAAATAATGGAAACCTAGGCTCTTTGGAGCTAAATAATCACTGAATTACTGGACTGTTCCTCATACAGCTCTATTGTATATACAATGCCGTAACTACTGCTTCTGATTCAGTGGGAAATCATTTTTTTTATTTTGTGATGGTTTTATAAAAGCCAGAGACATGCTGGGTGCAAAGGTAGCTCCTTGCCTGTACTCTTAGTTACTCAGGAGGCTGAGAGCTGAGGATCCGGGTTTGAAGACAGTATAGCAAGGAAACTACTCCAACTAGCCAACAAGAAGCTGGAGGTGGAGTTGTGGCTCAAGTGGTAGAACATTAACTACTCTTGAGCACAAAATCTCAGGGACAGTGCCTAGGCCCTGAATTCAAGGCCCAGGACCAGCACACACACACGTACACACACACACGCATATGCACACGCACACACACACAGATGCATGCCTGCACCCAGGCACATGTATGCACAGCTTTCCTGGGAATATCGTTGTTCAACATTTTGTTGTTATATGGAACAACAGCTGCTTAAAGAGAATGCAGAGTTTCAGAGCAGAGTATTGATACTAGCACATGCATATGAAACAGAGGAAGATGTCATCAGCAGGGTATTGGCATGGGTCCAGAAGGCAATCTGGATTAGTCTATAACTGGCTGGCTGCCATAATTTTAAGTCCACTTCTTATCCATGCCTTGTTGCATCATAACTGACAACTCCAAAGCTTTACCAAGATGGTACAAAAAAAGCTCATTTATAACTTTCTAGCTGGTGATAAAGTATGCCCCACTAGTAGGTACTTTGCAATATATAAAATGAGAAAATGAGGTAGTAAAAACTTGTTTTTACCATCATCATCCCACCCCCCAATTTCCACAATAAAACCTTCCATAATAAAAGCTGAAGAAGGAAATATTTACTAAATTATAGTCATTTGTACAGAGATACTTAGGTTGTGATTAGTTTCAACTCTACATAAGTCAGTAGCAATTTATACAATAAAAGGAAAGTTGAAATGTTTTCTTGAATTTTCAACTGTTGCATAACGCATTTCGAAATGCATATAAACAGCTGATTAAATTTTGGTGATTATTTAGCAGCCAGGTGAAAAGAAACTTAGAGAAAAATTAAATCCAAGCAATTTTACCATTTCAAAAATTTAGAAATTCTCCTAGAATTGTTACCTTATATAAGACATTAAATTATATCATTGAGTGGCATCAAGTATTGTCATAATTACTTTCTCGCAGGTCCCCAAGCATCACAGTAACAGGGCCCAATAGGCTGAAGTTGTATTACCTTCCCACTATGCGGAGTTGAAACTCAGAAAAATTATTTGTCCTTTTCTTTTAGTGTAAAGATGATGTACAGAGGGGTTACAGTTACATAGGTCAGGTATGAGTACATTTCTTTTTGAACAGTGTCACCCTGTCTCATTTTCTCCCATTGATGTATTTTTTAAAGAGCCAGTCCATTTCTTCTCTTCCCTTTCAGAAATCAGTTAATTTCTAATTATGGCCCTGTGTGTTATGCCATTTGCTAAAATACCTTAAAGTTATTTTGTCGTATTTTTCCTTCTCCTCATATCTGGGGGGGGGAGGGAAGAGTGTGGGCCTGCTGCCACTAGCCAGTACTAGGGCTTGAACTCAGGGCCTCATGCTCTCCTTAGCCTTTTCTTTCCAAGCTGATGCTCTACCATGTGAAGAAGCACATCTCCACTTCTGGCTTTCTGATGGTCTCATAGAGTTTCCCTTCTGAGCTGGCTCTGAAGTAGAACCCCTAGATCTCAGCCTCCTGTGAGCCACCAGTGCAAGGGTGCAGAGATTACTGCAACTGCACACAGATAGCAATACTTTCTCCACGTGTATAAATCGGTTTTATATAGGCTCTTTACAGTTCGACTTTAATATTTGCAAGTTCTTTTCCTCTGACATGATGGCTTATGCAATGGAAATAACATTTGGGCTCTTGGATTCATTTTCGTTTCACTGTTGATTGCACTTGGATAATTATTTCATTGATGGAACCAGGAAAGATTGACATAATGCAGAAATGCCAGTATAGAAGTTCAGCCTAACAGACTAGCTGGTTTCAAGTGACAGGAGTTATTATGGACTTACTGTGGCATATTTGAAATTGTTATTGCAGTTGTGATGGTGGCCGTTTCTGGACTGAAAGATGGAAAGTGTCAGGAAATGGGAAGAACATGGACCAGCCGGGTGGAAAGGCAGAGCGAGTGGGTGCCACAGGCCAGGCTGTCAGGTTGCAGGGGAGAGGGAGGAGGGAAGGCGCGCTCCTAGGAGGAGTGGGGCGCTAGACTGTCCCGGGGAGGAGAGCGGGAGGGCGGGGAGGGAGGGGAGCCGAGTGGAGGAGCGCGGGGCGGAGGGGAGGGAGGAGAGGGAATCGGCAGAGGAGTTGACAGAGCCCCGAGGTCCGCCAGGCTGGACGCCGCCAGGGCGGTCAGGCATCCCGCCCAGCTCAGGAGCGACCCCATGCCGCGTGCGCGGCAGGTCCCGGGACCCCAGCGGCGGTGCCACGCGTGGCTTCTCCAGGCCCCGGGAGTCTGAATCGCGGGGCCACGCGGGAGTGGCGGTGGCGAGGGATGTGGACGGATCTACCATGACCAGCAAACCCAGAGCTTTGAGAGCTTTCCAAAGGCCGCTCAGGAGGTCCATCAGCGAGCAGCTCCGCGACTCCACAGCCAGAGCCTGGGATCTGCTGTGGAGAAACGTCCGGGAGAGACGGCTGGCAGGTCGGTGTCGCCACCACTCCGGGACCCGTGGGAGGCGGGAGTCCCAGACCGCTGTGGCAGTGGGCTCCAGGGCTCGGGTTCCAAGCTTGGGGTTGGGCCGAGCCGGTCTTCCGCACTTCTCTCCCCCGGCCGATCGGGCCCCGGCGCCGCCTGCCCCTGGGGGTGTGGGCGCTGCGCCCGGCCGCGCGCGGACAGTCCCCTCCCCCTCCGCCCCAGGGTTCCGCGCCCTCGGCTCACCTGGACAGTCCGGCCATTTGGTCTGGGGTGGCCCTGCATCACCGCTATCCCTTCTCGCCCCGTAGCAGAGGTGCCCACATGGCCCTCCGCGAGGGTTGCCCTCTCCCAACTCGGCTTTTCCACGTGCTCCCTGTCCCGTGCGCGCCTGAGGGGGAGGCAAGGCGAGCAAGGCGGGGAGCATCGCCCAAATTTGAGAGATTAGACTTCCAGGGGCGGAGGGAGACGACTTAAAGGTAGACAGGTGGCCCATGGGCACTGGTCCTCCCCTCCCTGGAAGCGCTGTGCAGCTGAGGACCAGAGAAGGCATTCGCAAATGCAGTTGCCAACCCACTGCCCAAGAATCAGAGGGGAAAGGGGGACTCGCGAATTCGGGGTCCTTAGGAATTCCTGCTTAGATCAGAAGACAAGCCCCCTCCTTAGCACCTCCCCCCTCCGCCTCCCTGCTGTATCCCACTTCTATCCCACCCCCATCAAAAAAAAAAAAAAAAAAAAGCTCTTGTGGGACCCTGAGTGTATGGGGTGATCCGCCTGCTCAGAGCCCCTTCTTAGGTGTTCAGGGGTCTTGAGACTCAGCACCATAGCTGACCCTGTAAGGGAAAGTGGCCCCACTTCACCAAGTGGTCCCTGGGCTCTGGGTATGGTTTTGGTCTCCTTTGCCCAGATAGAAGCTACTGGAAAACGCTTCAGGAATTGGGGAAAGTGTGATGACCATGTGAGGTAACCATGAGTCGAGTCTTCGGACCTTGTTGTCCTCCTCCAGCCGCGGTCATCTGTGAAGTAGAGTTCTAGAGATGACCCTCTGGTGCAGAAGGAAAAGTTGCCACTGGTGAAGTGGGAGAGTCCGCCTTCCGTAAGCTCCTCCCCCTTTTCCTACTGAACCTGGAGGACAAGTCTTTTGTTACAGTTCTGTCCTTAACTCCAGGCAACCACATCTTCCCACCTGCCTGACAATATTCTGGAGCAGATGTTCTGGTGCTTATCACCTGGAACAGATCGGTTTTTATCAGGCCAACTAAACTACAAGAAGGCATTGGAAAACGATTCCAAAACTCAATGTAGTGGACACGAATTGTCTGTCTCCTATTTTCTCTTTATCAGAGTGTCTCCATTTAGTAAGCACCCAAGAAATAAACAGACTTTTCAGTCGGATCCAGAAATAAATTGTGGTCACCTAGTAGTTTCGACTGCTGATTTTTTTTTTTTTTTAAGACTTGAATGTTGGTTGTGGACCTCAATTAATAGCAAGTACTTGCCCTGATTCGTGAACTAAATTGTATAATCTATACGATGAGTAGTACTAGGGCAATCTTTGTGGTCTGGAAAGCTTGCATTGCTTCATAACTTCAGAATGCTTCCTGCAAACATCTTTCGTTGCATCTGTTATTTAAGTTTGTTAAGTTTGTTAAATCAACGAATCCTCGGGAAACAAGAAGGCGCTCTAGGAGAGCTGCCAAGGCTGTGCTAGGTTGTTGTAGAAACTAAAACTAAAAAGATGACTGCAGCCCTGTGTTTTTCAAAAGGAGAGCTGAGAAAGACTAGAATGTGATGTGAATATTTGAAACTCTTAAGGTCATCCCGAAGCCATAGATTGGACGTGAATTTTAGGCATCACAAGACAGTGGAGGAAAAAGTGGTTTGCTTGTGGGAAACTGACCATAGGTAGACATTTTAAGACCATGAATATTTGGTGATTATGGTTTAATGTGGCTTCAGGATGGTAAGTCCAAGAGTTCACTCAGAGCTGTGCAATTATTTTTTTAATAGCAGTATGGGGTTTTAAAATATTGAATCAGAATATTAATATCTGCTTACCCATAATCTGCTTACCACTCTGCTCATAAGGGATGCCAGCCAGTTATTCAACTGGGACTAAACAATCCTTGTGTAAAGCAGCCTTCAGCTTCTGCTTCTCTTTCAGCGAACTGGGGTGTGTGCCACAAAACCCAGCCAAGACCATGAAGGAGCTTTTAGATGCAAATTGATTTTCTTGGGTTTTTCTTGCTAAGGTAGCTAAAATGTGGAACTTTGGCCATGAGATACTGAAATACTTAAGTTATTAAGGTTGGCATCAGTTCCAGGTAAAAGTGTTCTTCATTTGTAAAAAGTCTTTATATGACTCAATTTGCAGTATCAAAATAACCAACTATATGAATGTGTCCCCAGAGGGTACCTACCCTCTCAAGAGACAATATAGGGCTGTTGTCTTTTTATTTTTCTTTCGCCTTCTTTCTTCCTATCAGATAAAAGGTTGTACTGGCTTTTCCTTAACTTGCTTTAAAAGTTTTTCTTCTTACACTCAGTCAATGGAAGTGTTCAAGTGCTTTACAAAATATTTATGTTTGTTATTTAGAACATTCTGGAAATGTTTGTTCTCCCACTTGCTTTTTTATATATCCAGGGAGAAATATTTTATTGTAACTCAATCTTTTCTTTATGAAAAGTTGTCTTATCAATTGAGCAAAAAGACCAAAAAAATGCAAATGTTTAAACATATGGACGCCTGTGTATTCCTGTGGTGTGGAACAGTATTCAGGGAGGAGGAGATCATACATAATGGGGAAACATTTTTTAACATAGGTTACAATGACATTAATAATGAAACTAACAAAAGGATAAGATGAGAGCGTTGTTCATACATGTTCGTTTCATAGCAAAACTATGTGAAGGAGTTAGTGTTAAAGAATTGATATTAGTAGCCTTCTTATATGTTCTAATTGCATATTCTATGTTAAATTTCCACTAGCTTATGGTGGGTGTTTTTTGTTTGTTTGTTTTTGTCAATCATGCTTCCTAATTTCCCAAGATGCTAATCTTCATTGGGTCATCATTTTTCATCTGTCATCTCAATATTCAATATTGTATTACTGGTGGGAATTGTTTATTTCCAAAATGATTCATTTAGTTAATGGTCAAAGGAGGTTCAAATTCAGTTAATCTGAACTCAGAGGACAACTATGCCCATTTCCTAGACTTTGTGGTAAAACAGGGATGCTTAAACCCCTTTGCAAGTCTTCCTATCACTTGCAGTCCGATTTTACACTCTGATTTTATTTTTTTTCAAATTTTTATTATCAAACTGATGTACAGAGAGGTTACAGTTTCATACGTTAGGCATTGGATAAATTACTTGTACTGTTTGTTACCTCGTCCCTCATACCCCCCCTCCCTCCTCCCCCTTTCCCTTTCCCCCCATGAGGTGTTCAGTTCACTTACACTCTAATTTTAAAGGCATAGCAAAAAGACAACCTTTCTTCTTTCCTGGAGTGCAAAAGATAAACCTATCCACCTAAAATACTTTGTTCCCTGTTCATCCCATCGAGCTGGCTAGTCATTGCAAGACCTTATAGGAATTTGAAACAAACAGGCATATACATCATTTTTGGAGCCCCTATATAGCTCATCCCATCTGCTGTAGCAAGGGCTACAGGAAAGGCTGTTGTAAGCCCTAAAGGAACTGCAAATTTTTCCACATGGCTGAGACAGGCTTCCCCATTTCTGTACTCAGCCACTGTGGCAACAATTCTAAACATTTATAGCATCATTAGATATTCTAGGCTGAAGACTACCCACTAGCTTTAGGTGTTCCTAAGTAGTTTGAGCTACTTCTGAAATGTAAAGGTCTGAGGAAATCCAAATAACTTTTCTAAAGCTTCCTGTTCCTTTATTTAAAAACTTTATTTTAATGGAAATTAAATCCATATATTTGATTCTTTTATACTGACATAGCAATATGTAGGTAGTTTGTGAGCTAATTGATGTCCAAGTCTTTTGATCTCTTTTATAGCTTCATGTTAAATCATTTCTTAGAGCCACAGGAAGTTATAGTGCTCCCAAGAATATTCTAACTTAAAACACTGAAAAGTTTGAATTTTATTAGAAACATTAATTCCACTAAATTTCTATGGGTCCTTGTCTTGTTAAAACAGGTCCATTCATTCTCAAAGTCAAAAGTAGCATCCTGAGATGTGATGTAAACACTAGATTGTGACTTTACTGTGAAGCAGGATCAAGAGTAAAATAGGGTCATAAAAATGTTCCTTATTAAAAGCCAAACATATTCCATGATATCACAAGTACAGGGTAGTACTGCCTGATTCTTTTCATGTACCTCATATCCCTTTTATTATTATTGTTATACCAGAAAGATTAGAGAAATCCTACTTTGTCAGAGTTCTGTGGTAGCTTCTGTTATTTGGACCGTATTGAGATGTGACTTCCATTAATAACAACTCCAAACACCTTCTAAATCAAGTAAAGGCAATAAAACCAGAGAAGGAAAGCATATCACTTAAGTCAGGGTTCTCCCCCTTTGATGCACAGAGACTCTCCTGGAGCCTTTCTAAGCAGCAATACCCTGGCTCTCTCCCAGAAACCCTGACTCAGTTCAAATGAGGTCGTAGAGTAATAGGGTTTGTTTTTTTTAAAGCTCTGCAGAAAGTTCCAGTGTGTAGTTGGGGATTTAGAACTACTGGTTTACATTAATTACTGCATGGTAAATTCCAGAATTCTGGCTCTGATCTGAAATCTGAAAATCCAAAATCTGAAATGTTTCCAAATCTGAAAAATTTGAATGTTGACATGATACCACGGGTAAAACTTTTCATACCTAACTACAAGTGATAGGTTGTAGCAAAAATTCAGGTGCATAACAAATAGTTTATTCATCATCCCTAAGAAGGAAAAAAATAAACACTCCCAGCCCCTTTATCTATGATGTACAAACTTTATCAAGCAGAAAATCATTAAACATATTGTGTAAGGTTATTTTTTATTTTTTTTTTTTTGGCCAGTCCTAGGCCGTGAACTCAGGGCCTGACCACTGTCCCTGGCTTCTTTTTTGCTCAAGGCTAGCACTCTGCCACTTGAGCCACAGCGCCACTTCTGGCCATTTTCTGTATATGTGGTGCTGAGGAATCAAACCCAGGGCCTCATGTATATGAGGCAAGCACTCTTGCCACTAGGCCATATTCCCAGCCCTGTGTAAGGTTATTCTTGAGTCATATATAGTATACACAAATAAATTTCATGTTTAGACATAGATCCATGCCTAAGATATCTTATTGTTTACATAGAAATACCCCCAAAATGTTAAAAAAATAAAACAACAAAAAAACTCTGAAAGCCTCAAGCCTCAATGATTTTGGATAAAGGATATTAAAGTTACATGCTAAAACCCCAAGAAAACTTTTGCGTAAGTGGTTTTCTCCTGTTATAGAAACAGAAGAAAAATAAACACAGTCTGTGGTGCTGGGAGAATAATGAAAGTACTAATGGGAGTCAGAGAGTAGGAGGACATAATGTCACACACACATGGACAGGCCCAAGTGATAAGATGAGGTTGTGCTTTGTTGCAAGGGATAAAAGTTTGGTTGATCCTTAAGAGAACTTTGGGAAGTGAAGTGACAGGCTTAAGTAAATTATAGTCAACAGTGGCCCAGGTGACAGTGGTGGGAAAGAAGAAAAAGAGAGGATATTGAAATGTCTTGAAAGTGGAGATGGCACTGCTGACCCATTGGTTGTTGGAAGTGAGGGAGAAAGATTCCCGGCTTAGAGTCTAATGGAGGGAGCAACTAATGGAGAAAGGTGCTGCTATTGACTAGGATGGGACAACTGGCAGATTTGCACAGAAAGGATGGGCAAACTGACCACATTACTTTTGGATGTTTAATAGGCATTAGATATTAGGCATTAGAATTGGATGTGTAAGTAAAGCTTGGAAGGAAAGTCAGAGCCAGGGTAATAAATTTGGGAGTTATCAACATATAACCACTCTACAGAAACTTGTAACTCCTTAAGAATTTAATACAGGTGAAGAGAGGGGGACAAGAATAAGTTCTTTATCTAGAACATCACATATGCTATATTCCTGAAGGGGAATTAGAAAGGTATTAGCATTGTCCTAAATTCTTCATTCTTCCAGAAAAATAGTATAGCTCTATTGAGAAATTTTTTGTGACAGACTTGCTAATTTGAGACTAGAATTGTTGATGAAAAAAACAATTAGAAAGATAAATGCCTCAGTAATAAAAATGCTTTTAAATTTACATTTTTATTGTAAGTTAAATGTTTTTGAAAATTGTGATGCTGGGGTTTGAGCTCCGAGCCTTGCACTTGTTCAACTTGCTGGGCTGGTGTTTTTGCCACTTGTGCCATGCTTCCAGCCCTATTTTTTTTTGCTGTGTGTTTTTTTTTAATGGCTTCTAGCAGATTTTCTTGCTTCAGACTATTGTTCTCAAGATCTGTCTTCTGAGTAATTAGGATTACAGGTGTGAGCCACCAGTGCCCAACAAAAAAAGTTTAAATAATATCAAGTGGGAAAGATTTCTCAAGGTATTTCCCTCTCCATTCTCATAAAAATGAAAAAATAACTAAGTTAATAATAATGGTATTAGAATGACCACTACATTTTCTGGTTACTGTACTTGTTGAGCCTGTAGTATCACAGAGTAGGAGCTTTATGTTGGACAAGTGTCTTCTTCTGGTCATGGTATTCAAAAGTAGTTTAATCAACCAAAGCTTTGCTGGTAGGAAATGTTTCCTTTATTGATTTTTTCCAATATTTCATTCATGTGATAACTTTATTAACTATACTTTGTCCATAGAAAGGTTGATTGAGGTAAAATTTCACAGAGAAAACTAAAAAAACTAATGTCTTAATCTAGGGAGTTTGTCAGAAAAGTACATAAATATGGCCCAACTTATTGGTATTATACTGGCTAGCCCTCTGCGGTAACACAGTTTCCTCATAAAATTGGAACAGAGAATAACTATGTGAAAGGCAGATGGTTACTATGAATAACTACAAGCCTACCTGGTTGGCTGAAATTCCTTGAGAAGAGCACTTTACTTTTGTTGTTGTTGCTCTGTTATGTTTTGTGAGTCACCAGTCTCATCATTTAGGCATGGAACAATGTCTGATAACATTGAGATCTACTCGTTTGTGCTTTGTAAATTTTATGTTGAATAAAACAACTTCTAAAGAAAAATATGCCTGGAGACACCATAGTTTTCTGAGGATTAGTCAACAGCATAGTTCTATTTCATTCTATCCCTTTGCAAGCTTGATGTTGCAAAATGACGACAGTGGTGGTTTGAAAAGTATTACAACATTCTTGGTCCTTGAATATTTAGTCCTAAAACAGTCAAGTTGAAGGACAAATATTTTTGTCATGTCTGTAGTTAGTCAATAAGAATTTATTGAGCCATGAAATAGCACCCTTGTTAAAGCATGTTGGGAAAGTCTTGTAGGATATTATTTCCAAACTGTGGTTATATCCTGACAAAACACATAAATTTTATTATGCTGCTCAAATCACCAAATTCATCCATTTGATCAGAAATAATCCAAGGTTCCAGAAATTGCAAAAGGACAGTATAGAATGTGCTATGACTATAAATCACTATTTTGCAAATCTGCTACGTCAAAGCATCTTAACTTCTCAGGCAGGCAGACTGCTTTATTAGCATGTTATTCAAATAAAAACTTCAGAATCTTATGGTTTTGTTATTTTACCAAAGAGTATATGTTGTCTATATTTCACTAGGACATAATGCATTCGTTGTAGATACCTTTCTCTTTTCTACATAGAAAAATAAATAAATAAAATTACCCAACTCCATAGAAATCAGTGCCTTCATTAACAATGCTATTCAATTGGAGAACCTTATACTTCTCATCATTTCTCAATATAGATAAAGTGCCAAAACTTTGAGATATACTACATGAATTTCTAGGACTTAGAAACTAAAAATCTTGGAATCCTTAGAGGATCTTTGAATATGTTTTCCTTTGAACTCCAAGATTGGTGGTTAGAATTAATGCTGTGAGAGTACAAATGTATGGTTATCTGGAAATCATGACAATTACACCAATCCATTATTGTATAGAACCTGTGGGCCATGACAAAGGCAACGAGACAGTGATTTTCTCTCCCCCCACTCCCTTACCAGATGTTGATCTCAATTGTTCATAAAACCCTTCAAAAACAGTGACAAATCACATCTTTCCTAGCCACCAGGAGCTGTTCACATAGCCTTACTGTTTCTTTCTATTACTTCATAAGTAATAGAAAAGATGAACAATTATTATGATGAAAGTAAGTTTAAAAAGTATTTGTTCTAGATGCCAATATCTCAAGCCTGTAATCCAACCTACTCATGAGGCTTAGATCTGATTTGAAGACAGTATGAGCAAATAAAGTTGAGAGACTCTTATCTCCAATTAACCAGCAGAATGCTGGAAGTGGAGCTGTGGCTCAGGCGGTAGAGTGCCATCCTTTAGCAAATAAAGCCAAACACGAGTACAACACCCTGAGTTCAAGCACTAGTACTAGTACAAAAAGAGGGAAGGTTTTGTGTATTTTTACTAGTGTCTTAAAAGCAGTCTTACATTTTCAGAAAAGAAAAAACAACAATGAAATCAAATCTAGCTCAAATCTCAATCATTGGAAAAAGTATATTTTCTTTGTATTTTTTATTAGCATGCATTAGTTGGAGAAGAGAGGTTTCGTTGTAACAGTTCCTGACATACGTACAATCTATCCTGATCAAGCTCACCCCCTCTACCATTCTCCTTCACTTCCTCCTTTCTTAAAACAATTTTAACAAGCTTCATTACTCTAATTTTATTTATGCCAATAAATTACTTAGACAAAACTCACCCTCACTTACCCTTTCTATTAGCTGTCCCTGTTGGTACCATTTCTCCAACAGAGCATGTTTTATGAGAAAAATATACTGCTTTAAAGACACATCATAATGGTGGATAAGAAATTGAAGCTATTTGGGATACATATATGTCTATAAGAATCCTGTGTAATTGGTTGTTAATGTAATCGGTGAACTTAGCACTATTCAGTCACAATGTTGATATAGATATTTATCATTTATGACCTCCATGCTCTGAGCACAGATTGTGTCCTCAGTGAAAGTTCATTCATTCTTGGTTTATGTAACCATAAAGCAAAGTATGGGGTTGGCAGGGTGGGATGTGCTGGTAGATCAGGAAAACAGCACCTAGTGGTTAACAGCAGTTAGTACAACCAAGACTGCCTCTGCCATTTACATAGCAAGCTGTGGTGTTTTAGAATTTAAGATCTATTTCACTTAGCATTATCTTATGCATTCATAGGGGCATAGCTATTAGGCTCTTGTGATCCTCTGCTGTGACTAGCCTAAACCTGTGCTAATTATTCCCTATGAGGGAGACCATAGAGTCCATGTTTCTTTGGGTCTGGCTCACTTCACTTAGTATAATTTTTTCCAAGTCCTTCCATTTCCTTACGAATGGGGCAATGTCATTCTTTCTGATAGAGGCATAAAATTCCATTGTGTTTATGGACCACATTTTCCTGATAATGCTAAGTGAAATGAACTCCATGTTATGGAAACAACTGTCATATCACTGTTGTAATTATTTTCAACATGTGATGTGAAACAGTAGCTTCTATTGTTGATGATTCTCTTGTATCCCCTTCCTGTGGTTGTACCTGCACTATCGCTGTATCTTATCTGAGTACATTGGAAACTGTATATATACTGGTATTCGAACTAGGAAAGTGAAAGGGAATACCAAAATCCAGAGACACGGGATAAAAAGACAAATGACTACAAAAGCAATACTTGCAAAACTGTTTGATGTAAACCAACTGAACAACTCATGGGGGGAGAGGGAACGTGAGGGGGGTGATGAGGGAGGAGGTAACAACAGTACAAGAAATGTATCCAATGTCTAACATATGAAACTGTAACCTCTCTGTACATCACTTTGACAATAAATGAGGGGGGAAAAAAAAGAATTTAAGATCTAGAAGCCCTATTTGCTCCAAGAATTTTTGAAAATGTTTTTCCATTACACTTCAAAATTTGGAATTAGAATAACAATGTCAGAGTACAAATGTATGATTATCTGGAAATCATAACAAGTATGATTATACTAATACATGTTACACACTTCCATACAATAATGGTAGGCTAGACCATTGAGGTAATCAAATCCCAATAGTCTTCATTTTCCTCTTCTTTCAAAAGGTGGATAGTCACAGTACTTACCTCACAGGGTTGTTAGGAGGATTAAATGAGTTATTATTTACAAATAATTTAGTTCCATGTCTGGATCACATTAAATAATATGTGAGTTTTTTTCGATAAATGGAGAGAGAGAGAGAGAGATACAGCACAGCAGAGACATGTCTTGACATGTCTACTCTTGGCATCGAGTCTTGACAAAATGTGAAAGATTATTTTAGCATTAACTTTGATCTGCACATGTTTTTCACTTCTGGATGCCTCTGCCTTGTTTATATATTTTTGAACCCATGCTAGGGCCCATATCTAGGGATTTAAAACCTTTGTCTCACTCTATTTACCCTAACTAGGATTTTTTAAAAAAAAACTTTAGCATGATTGACAGCATTCTGTATAGATTTATTAGTGTTACAATGTAAGAACATTTTGTATAGATTTATTAGTGTTACAACATAAATCATTTATTATGCTAACATTTTGTTTTTCTGGAAGATCATCAATTACAGTTTGTACATCAAAAACACCATTAGCTTCAGTGCTATGAAACTAAGAATTCATTTGCATGCCCTTGGCCTGAATGAAATTTGATGTGAAGGACTAATTAACATGAGAGACATTGGACTAGATAATCTCTAAGGTCCCATTTAGCTTGAAAAATCAATAAATCAATAAAACTCGGCTGTGGGCCTAGAAGAAGCATACTGAGAAAACATAATATCCTGAGTGTGTACCTGAATGAACACACACTGGGCTGAGGTTTCATCTCCACAGCGCCCATAGGTTCGTTCTGTGTGGAGGGCACACCCTGCACAATTTTACCCAGTGCTTCTGCAAATCATTACTCTGCAGTGTGTGGATGAAGAACTACCAGTGCGGGTGGTCATGTGACTTGGTCACCTCATACACTGGTGATACCCACAGGACTCTAGGACCCAAACTCTCAGCAGCATATTGCACTGAGCAGCCACATGGACCTATTTTCAGAGCCTAGTTCCTCAAGGAAAAGGCTGGAAAAGAAAAGGATGGAACAGAGCAAGCATACTGTAGCATTTTGGCATGCCAGTATCCCTATGCTTTTAATGACAATGATTAATGATGATTTTAAATATTGACATAACACTTCAAAGCTAAATGTTTGTCCCTTCATGGAAAATAACAGTAGCTTAAAAGGTTTCCACAAAAGTCTTTTGAGGAAGGCAGGGTAGATGCTATCATCTTTATTACATTAATAAGACAAAGGATAATAAGATAAAAAACTATGTGATACTCAAAGGCGCCATGGCCCAGGTGTGCCAATGGGATCTGAATCTAGGATTCTACTCCAGTGCTTTGCTGTTTTGGTCATGTTCCTGCCTGGAAAATGCAGTGAAGCATGGCTTGCAAAGCTGATTGGTGCATCAGAACTATTAGCACAGCTTTGTAGAAACTAAGCTTATGTATGTGTTGTGTTGTGTGTGTGTGTGTGTGTGTGTGTGTGTGTGTGTGTGTGTGTTTAAATTAGCATTCCAGGTGATTTGATTGGTGATTTGTTTGCCTGGCACTGTCTTCCCACTGAAATGACTGAGGGTGGTTCTGAAATTTCATAACTATCTCAGATGTCTGTCTTAATCTGCCTTCCAAGTATTATATTTTATCTCCTTATCCCTACCTAGAATCTACCCATGTTTAAGGACTGTCATGATTTCACTGCCAGTGCCATTCTGGATGTACCCACTCTAGCTTCATGAGGGTCACCATTTCCCCTGTGAGTGCTTTTGGAGGGTGGAAGTCAGAAGGCCCATCTCCTGTGGGAGTCAATGGGTGTCAGGTTCTTCATCCAGTGGCCTCCACATCTGTCCTCTTTAATGATGCTGAGGTAGTGATCACAGTCCCCATTCTCTTTTTGTTTTGTTTTGTGCCAGTCATGGGGTTTAAACCGAGGGTCTTAGCTTTTGCATTCAAGGCAGGCACTCTACCACTTGAGCCACCTGTCCACTTCTGGCTTTATGGTCATTAATTGGAGAGTCTCGTGGACTTTCCCACCCAGGATGGCTTCAAATCGCAATCCTCAGATCTCAGACCCCTGAATAGCGAGGATTACAGATGTGAGCCACCACTAGCACCAGATTCAAAAACTCTATTTTGAAGATGGAGTAAGTGAAGAAACTTGATTGAAGTGTGAGGTCTGCACAGGCAGGAAAATGTGAGTGGGCATCTCCAGCCTTTCTTTGTGCTCTGGTCTGTCTCACTAACAAGATTTCTTTTGTAGTAAAATAGGGAAACTTTGCCTTATACTTTTATAAAAATCCTTCACCGCTTGAGGAGCAATCATAGCAAAATGGTCCAGTAGTTTTTTGGACACTGATGACTCATGACTGTAATCATACTTACACAGGAGCCTGAAATGTGGAGAACTCTGATTCAAAGCTAGCCCAGGCAAAAAAACCTACTAGACTCCATCTCCAGAATAACCTGCAAAAAGCAAGCCTGGAGGTATGGCTCAAGTTGTAGCATATCCACTAAGAAAGCAAGCCAAGCAAATGTAAGACCCTGAATTTAAACCTCAGTAAAGTATTTAAAAATAAACTCAATTGTTGAAAAGTTAAAAGAATGTCTTCTCATACCACACTTCTTTTTTTTATTTTTTTATTGTCAAACTGATATACAGAGCGGTTTACAGTTTCATATGTTAGGCATTGGATACATTTCTTGTACTGTTTGTTACCT
Source organism: Perognathus longimembris pacificus (assembly GCF_023159225.1). Taxonomy (NCBI): domain Eukaryota; kingdom Metazoa; phylum Chordata; class Mammalia; order Rodentia; family Heteromyidae; genus Perognathus; species Perognathus longimembris. The sequence continues at coordinate 52,630,228 of NC_063163.1, forward strand.
CCTCCCTCATTCCCCCCTTCCCCCTCTCTCTTTCCCTTTCCCCCATGACTTGTTCAGTAGATTTACACTAAACAGTTTTGCAAATATTGCTTTTGTAATCATTTGTCTTTTTTACCCTGTGTCTCTCGATTTTGGTATCCCCTTTCAGTTTCCTAGTTCTAATACCTGTATACACGATGTACAGGTCATACCACACTTCTTTGGGGATTCTTTCTTTGCACTTGTTCAAAAGATGCCACATGTGTTAAGGGCACACCTTATAAATTGTCCTTCCCAATCCATTCATTTTATTAAAGCTGTTGAATCTGAGAGATGAAACTAACCTGTTCCAAGTTGCATAGCTTGTTAATGATAAATCTGAGATTAGAGCCTGTCTTTCAATTACATCAAGTGACACTTAGAATTACAGATGATTTTGTACTTGGCCATTCAGCCATAAGCACAACATGTGAAATTGTCTGCTACAGTACAGACTTTGGGGGCTTAAGGAGGGTATCTTCTTGCCATCAGGAGCAAAGCTTTTCCTGTGAGATAAGTGTTTGTTGGAAACCTGGTTCACTGACTAAGTGATGTATTAAAGGGAGAAGGACCTGGCTGAAGGGTATTAAACACATCTGCTTGCTCCCCACTAAGTGCTGAGTTTATCTCCAGTGATGCTACAACTGCCTGGCCTGCCACAATCCCATCCCCAGGTGTTTAGCACACCTGACAGCTTTGTGGATTTATGGAAGTTAATCTTTCCCTGTCTGCCAATGTTTTTCTAAAATGCCACTGGAAATTTTCATTACAAAAAGAATAAACACCACTTTTATTACATGCTCAGGTGGGGAAAACAGGTAAGGAATTGTTGAACTTGAAACATTTAGGAGAAGGGCACAAAATCAGTAGGAAGTGGGTGAAAAAATATAGCAGAAGGTCCCATCAGCTGCAGTGAACATTGATGAAAGTGAACAAAGCAATTCAAGGGCGGTGATAGGAGGGAGGGAATGAGAAAGAGGAAACAGCTGATAATAAGCAAAAGGAAAGAAATGTACATATCACTCAATCTGGAAGAAATAGTTTTATTGTTAAGGTTCATAGAGTTCATAACTTTGTAGATTAGAATGGTGATGCTTATAATTGTGAAGTTTAAAATGGTTTGTGACTTTAGCTAAGTATAATTATGCTACAGAACCATGAAATTTATGTGGTTACTTAATCTCAATAAAGAAAGTTTGGGGAGTAAATAGTTATCATGTTTAAAACAGAAAGTTGCTTTGGGACCATTTAAAAAGTTGCAGAGTTAAAGAAAGATAAAACAACATTTCAAAAAATCTTCCAAATTTTTATTGTTCCCCCCACTTTATGGATACTCCAAGATTCTCATTAACTTATTGAAGAAATGTTTATTGAGCATATACAATGCTAAACATTGTTCGGACTACTGGAGTTTCAGTGTTAAACAAATGCACAAAATCAGTGCTTTTGTAGGGTCTTTCTCAAGTGGTAGAAACAAATCATCACAACAATAAGTGTGTTACTGTTAAGTATTAGAAATAGCACCTTATGAAAAAAGACAAAGACGTAGAGGAGATGTATGGAATGGGACACTGTTTGTGATCTGATAGGCAGCTTGGGGTATTAGAACAGAGCCATAGAATGATGCTAGCCTGGTAGCTTTCTGCTGCAGTCCCTTTCTAAGTTGCTGTCCTCTTCTGGTTTTATTTTCATACTCTAAAAGAAGGACAAAAGAGAAATCCCTCTGGAATCTCTGTTATGAAGCCACAAATTCTGTTCAGGGCTCTCCACCCTTACCATCCCCACCCATCTTTCCACCCTTACCATCTCCTAGAAGTCAGGAATTCAGTATATGAATTTGGGAGGACTCTTTGGCTAATGAGCTTTGAGGCAGTGAGCTTATAAAATGTTCTGGATAAAAGGGACAGGATGGGATTCCTGAATCAGGAACCTATATAAATGGAAGGCAAGGGAGGTTGGTGGGGCTTGAGCACAGCAAGAGAGAGCAGTGAGGAATGAAGTCTACAAATAGCCAAGCCCTCTGCAGCCTTAGGCCTCAGGATGAGTACAAGTATGAACTGGGTGATTTACTATGAACAATGGCCTGGTTTATGATGGAAAAGGTGGAAGGAAAGATAACAGGCTAAGAGAAATAGCAAAGAGATGGCTTAGAGATTTCCCTGGATTATCAAACTGCTTATGTCTCAGTAATAAAAAAGAAAAATTCCAATTTCTGATGAGAAATGTCACTGATTCAGCGGAGGAAGAAATATATACCGTGATCCTATGACTTTTACACAAATAGGAAAGCTTAGATTAACTATCAATTCAAAATCATTTATTAAGATTCACTGAAAAGTCTGTTCCTTGTGTATATTCAATTGAAAACTTTTCCCTGATATTTGTACTAAAATATAACTAAAATTACTGAATGAATATTATATGTCAGATCTTCTATTCTTTGTATTACAGAAAAAAGGAAGATGGGATTAAAAAGCTCCACTGTAACTAATCCTGAGGGAAATTTTGGACAAGTACAGTAGAAGCATAAACAGGCTGGTGAGATAGATAAGAGGAGAGTGGCTTTGCAGAGGAGAGAAACTGAGTTGAACCTGAAAAGAGAAAAAATTACATTTTATGGAGAAGAAAATGTGGAGTACATGAAAGAAACAGAGGCAGGAACAGCGTCAGTAATTACTCAACATTTCTGAGACCAGAGGTGCAACATGGAGAGCTAGCTGGGCAAAAACAAATAGGAACTTTCAGATCTGAACTTTGCGTGCTGTTCTTAGTTAGTCTGTAAGTTCTTTTATAAACTAGGATCATAGACAACCACCAACTTAATGACTTTTTGACTTTATGATTGCACCAAAGAGATACACAGTAAGATAAAATCATACTCCAAATTTTGAATTTTGCTCCATTCCTGAGCTACTGAAAATCAGTCTCATCATCTCTTAAGATGCTGGGTAGTGGCAGTGAGCTGCAGTTTTCAGGTAGCCACACAATCATAAGGGGAAATCAGTGATACCTCAGCAGTAGGTTTTTAGATGCTGCTTTTGCTGTTTTTGTATCCTATCACATCTATAAAACTATGGTCTATGTGAAGTAGTCAATAGTCAGTAGTGAAATGTGAAATAGTCAATGCTTTATTATTAAAAAAAATCAAAGCTTTGTATTTTTGTATTAGATGCCTGTACCCAATCACAGACTAATATTAGTGTTCTTACATTTTGAACTAAGGTATAAGGTTTGACAGGGTATTTATACTAAATGCATGTAGGACAATATTTTAAACTCATAGTAGGTTATTGAACATAACTCCATCATCTCATGAGTCTAAGATCATTAGGTCCTGTTAGTTTCTGTACCTGTTGTTTCAGAACTTTGTACAATAGTAATCATTAGAGCTTTTCTAACATGGATGTTGCAAAGTTTGAGGTCCTCTACAGCTTGTAGAAATGACTTTTGCTAAACTACAAGAACTACTGGAAATGGCCTGTTTCCTCCCTCTTCAATTTCTTTACTCTAAGCCTTGGTGCAGTTTCTTGGGTATGCAAGCTTTGTCAAATGTACATTGGTAGGTAACAGGACTTTGAAATATAGTTTTCACAGTGAACTCAATGTGAGTTTTTAACTTATTCTTCAGAAAGCTGTTGGATAATTGTTACTTTAAAAGGATGCTCTTGAAAAGAAATCTGAAATGCATCTCAAAAATTGTATGTATTCATTTGTAAGCATTTAGGATGACCTACTTTCAACAAGGTCATACCTTGGGAAGACAAAAACAGTATTTTTTTTCTTTTCAAGGACTTTTGGGTATCAATGATCCCTTATAATTTTTATTTTCAGCAGTACTGAGGTTTAAACTCAGGGCTTTGTGTTGGCAGGCAGGAACTCTACCATTAAGCCATACCGTCAACCCATTTTTTGCAGTGGTGTATTTTTAGATAGGGTTTTGCTTCTTCCCCAAACGCATGTCTGGATCACAGTCCTCCTATTTTATGCTTCTCATAACCTGGATGACAGCCACACACCACCTTGCTTAATTTCATTCACTGAAATAGAGTCTCTATGTCAGACTTTCTATCCAAGCTGTCCTGGAACAATTATCTTCCAGATCTTATCCTCCAGCTAGCTGGGATGACAGTCACATGCCACTGCCTCCAGCTATTGTTTGAAAAAGGGTCTCAAACTATTTGCCGGGCTACCTTGACCTGCAGTCCTCCCAACAACAACATCCCAAGTAGCTAGGATTACAGGCATGAACCACCAATGCTCAGCTAATTCTTAGAATTTTCATAAGAAAACCTTACAATCCTGGAACTTAAATATATTTCTAGAATGATTTATCAATAGCATAAGGGGTTTTATAGTATTTCATTAACATTTTTTGAACTTGTTGATGTTAACCTCTCATGGAAAGTTGTATTTATTTTTCTAACACACTATAGGCAATGGGGAGGATGCCAGAAGAAAACGTGCAAATTCATGATGTGCAACTTGAGAATCTGCAATACACAGATGCATTATAACACTCTTTTTATTCACAAGGAGTTCCTCTCTGGAGTCCTCACATACCCTTGTTCGCCTAAGGGCCCTTCAAATGTCATCAGGGCAACAACAAAGTCACACACATGAAGTAGGCCCTCTGTGACATTCTTTATGAAAAGCATTGAACTAAATCATTGCATAACCAATCATCTGCATGTGAAAGGGAGTGGACCCTTAGAGAACCCAACTGAAAACAATGCTGAGCTTGATTGCAGTCTTCACTAATAACTGCCTGGCATCCTCAGAACTCTCGTTGTGACCAAAGTCCCCAATTTGGAATGTTGGAAATATTAATGCTGCACTTATGTCCAGAAGAGAATTATGAGCTAAAATTATAGGAACTATTAAACAGTCAGAGACAGACTCCCATCTATTTATCAACTCCATTTCTCTTATCCTTTCTTGATTAACCTCTCAAAAAGATTAATGATTTTCCCCAGTTTGCTTGGAAGCATTGCTCCCTTAATGGAGATTTTTAGCAAAACTGACAATAGCTGCTATTGATGAAGTTCTTAGCATGTGCCACACATCCTGATAAAGACTTCATATGAATTATTTTACTTTGTTCTAATTCCTATAGGGTCTGTACTATACTTTGCTCTAATTCCTATAGGGTCTGTACTATTAGCATCCCTGTTTTATAATGAAATCACCGAGACTTTAGAATGTTATAGAACTATTGACCTGGGTTCTCAAAGCTAAGGAGAACTCACACACTAAGATTAGAAACAGAAGATGTATTTCAAGAGCCTATCAGTCACTATACATATTGGTTAAGAAGAGGGCTGGGGATATGGCCTAGTGGTAAGAGTGCCTGCCTCATATACATGAGGCCCTGGGTTCGATTCCCCAGCACCACATATACAGAAAATGGCCAGAAGTGGTGCTATGGCTCAAGTGGCAGAGTGCTAGCCTTGAGCAAAAAGAAACCAGGGACAGTGCTCAGGCCCTGAGTCCAAGCCCCAGGACTGGCAAAAAAAAAAAAAGAAGAAACTATATCCCATTCTCTATTCCCATTGTACTATCTGGCTCCTACTTCACATAAAAGTCATAGATAGAAATTTTTATTATAAGAACCAATGGCAATTAACTACAGAGCCCTGTGAGGAGGCAGTATATAAAAAGTAAACAACATATGATGCATTAAGAAGGATTAAACCAAAATAAAATAGATTTCTAAACATACTGAGGTATTTACATCCAAATTATTCCTCTTTTCTCTCTTTCCCTCCTTCTCCTCTCCTCATTATCCCAACAATGTTTGAAGTTCCTTTCTGGAAATTGCCAACTATTGAACCACAGGAAAATATAAACTTAATTCTTTTTTGGTTAGATTTTAATTTGAGATTCTTCAAGAATCTCTACTTCCCTTTCCATAGATTTGCCACTGAATAGCTTAACTATTTTAAATCAAGTCTGGTTTTAAATGTAAAAATTTGGCATTATTAATATATTTTGAAAGATGAGTTGTTTCCTCCTTTAAAATTATATTTATTTACAATTATAAAAATAGCATGTTTATAGAAATCAACTACAAATAATCATTGCAAACTTCTAAAGTATACTACAAAGAGTATTCTGAAAATGTTTCAAGCAAGCCAGCCTTTAAAAATACATATATAGTTTCCCAAGAGAATTCCTTTGATGGAGATAGCAGATGTATGGCTATTATGTGTGGTTTTAAATAATTACTTTAAAATTATGTATCTGATGTAATGTTCTAAGATAGAAACACTAGATATAGATAAACACACAGCTGTTTCTTAGGTGAACCATTGCCCCCCCCCCAAGGAATACTTTAATAGTTGTAACTTCTTTTTTAAATTGTAAACCATGTACCAGACATGCATGTTACTGATTTTAGTACTAGTCTGGTAGGTGAATGATCCCTTTGTTTTTCATATGATCCAAACAAATTTCAATAAGACTTGGAAACTTAAGCAAGATTGCTCATGGGTAACACTGCCTTCTTTAAGAAATATGTATTTAACCAAAGCATCAAGTGGAAGATCAGTAGTTTTTCTGCTTAAATGGAAAAGGAACCTACAAAATAAATGACAAACAGCAAGCTGATTGTTGGCACACTACTACATCTCAGGTGCGATATCCAGTCAACCCTGTGTATTTTTAGGTTCTACTTCTGTGATGTCAACCAACTGAAGATCAAAATCATTTGAAAAAAAATCCCAGAAAAATCTGAAAAGCAAGCCTTGGACTGGTTGCCCCACGAGGCCTACCCCACTTACTCCATATGAATGTGGTGATAGAATCGGACACAGGCATAGCCTCTGCCTGTGCACAGAGCCTTGCTATCTCTCTAGAACACATTAAGGATGGTTAACCTCATGTCTAGTTTGTGTACCATACACTTAGACCTCCCATGCTGTGTCTGTACTGAGCATGTTCAGATGGTTTTTTTCCTTGTTATTATTCCCTAAACAATATAGTATGACAACTCTTTACATTCCATTAGATGGTGTGTGTGTTTGTGTGTGTGTGTGTGTGTGTGTGTGTGTGTGTGTGTGTATGTGCTTGCTAGTACTGGGACTTGAACTTGGCCTGTGCTCTCACTCGCGACTGGCTGCTGCTCTGCTACAGAAACCAGGCCTCTAGTTTCAACTACAAATGGATATGGTGTTTGGGGAGTTCTAGAACCAGTTCCTCACAAATATGCCTATATTCTTAAATTAATAAATGAGATAATCTAGGTGAAAATGCTTGAGAGAAAGACCTTTAATGGATTCTCAAGTTTTAGTACACAAGAAACACTTTTTCAATGTGCATAATATATATAAATATATAGTAAAAATATGTATACCCCCACACATATATATGCTTTTTAGAATAGAAAATTGAACTGATGGGGGTCCAGGATTCTGAATTTTTAGAACTTGATCCAGGAAATTGTGAAGCAATTGATCTGTGAGCCTCACTTTGAAAACACCATTCTATCACAAAACAGATGCTCTAAACATGATTTCCTCCCCTTTCCCTGAATGCCTGAGCACAGGAAGAAATCCAAAGACAATAGTTTAAACCAGGGAACTTGGCACATGGGGTGCTTATGGCCAAAATCAGATTTCATTTCAAATTTAGCTTCTTACCTTGATTATCTCTTTGTAAAGCTTCTGTGTTTAACTAAAGGGAGAAAATTCTCACAGAAAGCTCAGTTGATAAACCTCTGCTGAACTCTCCCAGTTTGGGGAACAACTAGAGCAATGCCAGGTGGGGATGAGGGGGGATTTCCTGTTTATTTGTGTTACTTGTCTAAAATGATTTTCTACATCCTGTGATTTGTACAGTTGTTCTAACAGGAAGCTCTTATATTTAACATCATTGAAGGATAGTGCTCATGTTTTTGGAGGAAAGGGAGGAAGAGTTAGACCTCCTCAGCTCTTTTCATGAATTGATGGGTGACATGTTCTTTCAGACTCACTTTTTGGCTTCTCGGTAACAATATTAGGCTTCACAGAACTGATTTGTGACCCTGTGCAGTTCATGCTTCCACAAGGCAGTATATGTTTTTTTTTTTTACTCTTTTTTCTCTTCTCAAGTGTATAACATTTGGATAGCTTTTTTCATCTCATAGGAGGATCAAGGGAAACAAATAAAACAATTCTTTAAATTAGCTAAGATGAAAAGGCACTATGAAGAAAGGAATTCAAAACCTTAGATCACATTAACATTTCATAGTTTTTACTACTCTTTACTTTTCTTTCCTCTATACAGACAGAAGAATCAGGAAGTTTCTGAGATAAGCCATTGGCTGATGACAGAAATCAGAATTGCAAACAAAGTCCCTCATCCTGTTGTCTTATGGACTTATTGTTTAGCATTTGGAAATTTGGTGAAGGCTGGAGATAATGGTTAAACTGAATCATCACTTATTCAATATTGAGGAAATAGACTAGAGATAGATAGATAGATAGATAGATAGATAGATAGATAGATAGATAGATAGATGAAAGATGGAGAACTATGTATACCTTTGATTGTCAACAAAGGAAAAGATGAATGGCAGAAAAACAAGTTTCAGGATCTAGAAACAGTTGGCCAGTAGGAATGTCTTCATAACCCAGCCTAGAGAAGCTAAATCCATATCTAAAATGGAAGGTTTTAGGGACAAAGTTGGCATAGCTATAGAGGAGCAGCAGTATATACTAGTGAGTATTTATTCCAACTTTTTAAGGTGGTCAGAAGATACACATTATCTTTGCTCTAGGTGGTAAACCTACAAATTACCAAAAAAAAGAGAAAATAACATATAATATCTCTTCACTAACAGCAAGTTTAAAAAATATATATTATATATAAAACAGCCATGTCCATAGGGGGATATGAAAGAGGTGAAATACCACTCTTTTCCTGAATAATTTACATGAATATTTTCAAGTTCTTGGAGCAAGTTCTGGAGGATTTTCTTTTAAATAAAAAGGCAGTGAGAACCATCTAGGCTTTGATACTCAAAATCTATTTCTCTAGTCAACATCAGCTTTTGGTTTTATGTTTGGCAGACTTTGGTATAAAGATATATGTCCATATGGTCTATTTAGGACTTCAAACTCTAGATAAAATAATAACATAATGTATTTTCTAAGTTAGGTTTGGACCCTGGCCCTGAATATAAAGGGCTTTTGTTGTGTAGGCTTATGGAATATCCCAGCTGGGGAGATGCCAATGAATAGATTGAGACAGATGAATTTTGATGAGTGTCTGCACTGTTCACACCCCTTTAGCAAATGTTTTTTGAATATTCTCAAATCACAGTCTTAACTTTGAAAACAAATTTGAATTTGCTTACTTTAGAGCCAATAGTAATTATTATCATTAGTAGCCGAAAAATAAAATATTATAAAACATTATAATTGTATAATTATAATTGTATATTGTGTTATAATTATATATTATAGTTATATGTTAATATAATTATATTATATTATTTTATTATACAATAAAATATCACCATTAGCAGCCTAAAAAATATCTCTTCTGTTTTTACATCTTAATAGTACTAAATTCTTATGTCATATTATATCTCTAAACCTCTCACTGCCTTATACATTTAAAAAAGCATACTATGAATTTGAAACCAGGCTTTGGCAGAAAATTATTTCAGCTGTTGTGAAATCTCGCATTTTTTCCCCTGCCCAAAGTAGGTGATCATCAGCTGTGGAAATAGTCTTATAAAACTCCCAAGAGGAATTTAAGAGCCTATTCAATGTTGTGTTGTTGGACTTTTGTCTCAGTTAGAGACTAACAGTTCAAAATTACTAGACTAGAAATTGGACTGGCCCAGGGAGCAGTTTCATGCAGTGATATCTCTCTGCAGCCATTTGGTGGGGGTCTTAGAATATCTTCTGAGTGTGATCTATGTCTTTGCTCATATTTTACCTTCAAAGGTTGTTTTCTCCTAGCATTAAGTAACTCAAAAGTCTAGAGAATCAAGCTTAAAGTATAAGAAAACAAGAAGGCAACTGTATGGAGATACTGCAGCTAGATGATATAATTAGAGCATAAGTACATTTATTAATACATTGAGTTTCTGTGAAAAAAAAGGCATTTCGATGGGTTCTGCAGCACAGCTGGAAAGAACGCTTCATCATCCTTGCATGTGACCTCAAGGTAGATTGCCTTTATTGGACAATCTACATATTTAGCTATTCCGAGGCCATCGTGGAAGCGCGGTGGATGAGGTGGAAGGTGGTACGGGAGTGTAACAGGGGTATGGCACTATCTATAGGACTGGCTGGAGAATTCTTTTTTACAGAATTGAGCTGAGTTCTGGAGAACAGTATAAAGTCCTTAGGGGAAAAATCTGGAAAGAATTCTACCAGACTATGGGAAATCATGTGCGTAAGTTCAGAATCAGAAACACATTTGGACCAGAGAGGGGTGTGGAGCACAAGGGTGTGGCCAGAGGATCAAGGACCAATGGTTGATGAGGCAGTACACACCATTAATGCAAAGGTATGCAGTCCACCTGAGGATTTCTTCAGGAGGCTCCAGTGAGTGGCTCTTGTGGGTGCTATTCATTTTCTGGTTAGAATAAAAATCCTGGAACTCTATGAATTATATTTATATATAAATAAATACCAGAACGTGTGTGTGTGCGCGTGTGCGCATATGCCTGAAGTTCCATTTCTAAGTTTCTTTTTAAAAAATCTCCATTTCTAAAGTTTTTTTTAAGTTTGATTTTTGGGGGCCTGTGTGTGTCTGTCTGTCTTCTAAAAATAATCATACTCCTGAGCATTCATAATGACCTGACAATTTTGACTGCCTTGCTATCTGTGAACCTTGATTGGCTTGAATAAATTTTCAAAAACTCAAGTATTAGTTCAGATCAATAGAAATGTAAATCTGGTCATGTGATCGTACCAAAAATTCACTTAGGTTTTTTAAGCCAGCAGTTTGTTCTTTTACACTTCTGGAAATCCCAGTTTGTAAGTCTGAAAATAAATCAAGACTTCTGTACCAAAATAGAAGGCTTTCAGATCTTACTTCTGAATAGCTGGGGAAGATGTCTGCAGCTCCTACTTCACATCTGTACCCTCAACAGCTGCTAGGTCATGGCTACAGCTCCGGCATGTGCTCATGTTTTTCAGATGTCCCACATTTTTTGAGCAGATGTAAGCTGCCAAACTTTATTTGGAGAAAGCGTGCCTCTCCAAGTTTGCAAAATAGAATTTCTGGTTCATTTGTTAGAAAATGAAAATATCAGATAGATTTTTAATGTACTGGTGTTGGTTGACGTCCTCAACCAAAGCATGTGGAGAACGACACAAACAAGAACCGGAACAGAGGGCCTCCTTCAGCCCATGGGACAAGACTATGCCATTGCATTGTTTTGAGGGCTCGTGTTACTAAGATTGGGGCTGTTGATTTGGACGTTGTGTACATTGTGAGGAAATAGAAGCCACTCTTGTCTGACTATCACCATCAGCTCTGAAAAGTTATGTAAGTGAAAATATGAGATACTACCACAAGTTCCTTAACCACAAGTGGGTAAGGAAGTCAATCTTGAAATGAGATATTTGTTAGAGAGATGCATTCATGCTTATCTCAATACTTTGATTAATGAGTAGGGAATTGATAGTACCTGCCAAACGCCTACTTTATGCAGAACATTCTTTCGCTCACAAGTCATAGCAGAGGGATAAAAAAAAAATTAGAGGATGAAGTCTTTTCTGTCTAAATCTGACAAAAGCATAAAATACGCATCCTTTGTAATACTGAAAAGGTAATACAATGCAGCACAAATTACAAACAACTGCTGAGTTATGAATATTAAGAGAATAGAACACTTGAATCAGCCAGGATGGCAAACAGAACTCCTCTCAGAGGAGATGAACTTCGGGTTGGCCAGAGTAGGAAGCAAGCAGTGCTGGCCAGTTCCCATGGGTGAGGTGAAGCAAGTAGGAAAACCCAGTTCTTCAGAGCAGCTGCCTTACAGAGTGCTTCGTTTAGCAAGTGCTTCATCAGTGTTCAAGTTTCTCATAGGAAAAATGGGGCTAATAAAGTTTTGAGGGTCTACAAAACAAGATCATATGTTTAAGGAAACGGTAATGGCATAGGGTAAGTTCCCAAATTATTTACATTTAATATGCATTATGGTTTTTCATTGTAGGAGTTACAGAAGTTTATAAGTAATCCTCCATAGAAAAGCACAGAGGGAGAAAGCAGCCTGTTTTCGAAACATTTTATCAGTTTGGGGGGTGTTTTTTGTGCCAATACTGAGGCTTGAATTCAGGGGCTGGGAGCTGTACCAGAGCATTTGTGCTCGCAGCTAGTGCTCTACCACTTGATCCACAGATCAACTTTCCAGCTTTTTTGGATGGTTAATTGGAAATAAGACTTTCTTGCCTGGGCTGGCTTTGACTTGTGATCCTCAATTCTCAGCCTCCTGAGTAGTTAGGATTACAGGTGTGAGCCACCAGCACCTGGCTTTAGTCACTTACTTGTCTTCAGTTTTAAATAATAGAAATGATATTTGTCTGTCTGTCTGTCTATCTATCTGTCTATCTACCTACCTATCTATCTATTTATTTATTGTGCCACTACTGGGGTTTGAACTCCAGGCTTCACACTTTCTCTTGACTCTCTTGCTTAAGGCTAGTGCTTTCCCATTTGAACCACACCTTCACTTCCAGCTTTTTCTTGTTTAATTGGCCATCTGAGTCTCATGGACTTTTCTGCTTGAGCTGACTTTGAACCAAACTCTTCAGATCTCCATTTTCTGCATAGCTAAGATTCTAAGCATGAGCCTAGAATAGCTCATGCTAAACAGCTAGAAATGCTATTTTTAAACAGTATTTAGTGATCTTTCTTTGGGTGATTTCTAAATGTCTCTAAAATCTAGAAATAACACACACACATACACCTATGATTACAAATCTGATTCAAGGCTAATCCAGTTGGCTAAATTTTAATGATATATTTTTAGGGAAAGAATATGTGATTCAGACTGTGACCAATTAGTTGCATCTTGGAAATGCCCCCAAAGCATCACGTGTCAAATATTTGTCGCCATGCTATAGAACTATTGGATAGTTGTGACACCTTTAAAAGGTGGAGGCTAGTGGAAGAAAATCAGGTCACTGGGGCCATGCCCTTGAAGGGAAGGTTTGTATCGCAGCACCTTCTACTATCTTTCAACTTCCTGACTGCAAACCGGTCTCCCCTGCCACATGCCCCTGTCAGTTTGTGCTGCCTCACCCACAGGCCCCAAATCACCATGGTTCAAAGCCTTCAGCTGTGAGCTGAAATATGCCTTGCATTTTAACACATTGAATATCTCCA